>NW_026088451.1:0-305626 GCF_022605725.1 Anthonomus grandis grandis | reverse complement strand
TATACACATCTCGTGAGAGTAAATGCCATATCTCGGCTATTGTAAGAGCTATGACCTTGCGGATGGTCTCGTTGAATTTAGAATGACGAAACTAAGACAAAACCGTTGGAATTTTCCCGATAGCTCCCATAGAAGCCAAGATATCGACCTTCAAAGTTTGGGTTTTTTCATTTTTCGGGTATACCCCCCCGTATCGAATTTTTCACCAAAAATTGATTTTTTTCGAAATCAAACTAAGTATACCAGCGTCTTATTTGGATCACCTAGATTACGAAAACACCGGGTTATAACAGGATCCGAGCAGAACTAAGGGAATGAGAGCACTTTGAAAATCCTGAAAAAGTCGTTTTCGACGTCCGTTTTTGAGGCCAAAAATGGGCATCAAAAATGCCATATCTCGGGTATCGTAAGAGCTACGACCTTGCGGATGGTCTCGTTGGATTCAGAATGACGAAACTAAGACAAAACCGTTGGAATTTTCCCGATAGTTCCCATAGAAGCCGAGATATCGACCTTCAAAGTTTGGGTTTTTTCATTTTTCGGGCATACCCCCCCGTATCGAATTTTTCACCAAAAATTGATTTTTTTCGAAATCAAACTAAGTATACCAGCGTCTTATTTGGATCACCTAGATTACGAAAACACCGGGTTATAACAGGATCCGAGCAGAACTAAGGGAATGAGAGCACTTTGAAAATCCTGAAAAAGTCGTTTTCGACGTCCGATTTTGAGGCCAAAAATGGGCATCAAAAATGCCATATCTCGGCTATCGTAAGAGCTACTACCTTGCGGATGGTCTCGTTGGATTCAGAATGACGAAACTAAGACAAAACCGTTGGAATTTTCCCGATAGCTCCCATAGAAGCCGAGATATCGACCTTCAAAGTTTGGGTTTTTTCATTTTTCGGGTATACCCCCCCGTATCGAATTTTTCACCAAAAATTGATTTTTTTCGAAATCAAACTAAGTATACCAGCGTCTTATTTGGATCACCTAGATTACGAAAACACCGGGTTATAACAGGATCCGAGCAGAACTAAGGGAATGAGAGCACTTTGAAAATCCTGAAAAAGTCGTTTTCGACGTCCGTTTTTGAGGCCAAAAATGGGCATCAAAAATGCCATATCTCGGCTATCGTAAGAGCTACGACCTTGCAGATGGTCTCGTTGGATTCAAAATGACGAAACTAAGACAAAACCGTTGGAATTTTCCCGATAGCTCCCATAGAAGCCGAGATATCGACCTTCAAAGTTTGGGTTTTTTCATTTTTCGGGTATACCCCCCCGTATCGAATTTTTCACCAAAAATTGATTTTTTTCGAAATCAAACTAAGTATACCAGCGTCTTATTTGGATCACCTAGATTACGAAAACACCGGGTTATAACAGGATCCGAGCAGAACTAAGGAAATGAGAGCACTTTGAAAATCCTGAAAAAGTCGTTTTCGACGTCCGTTTTTGAGGCCAAAAATGGGCATCAAAAATGCCATATCTCGACTATCGTAAGAGCTACGACCTTGCGAATGGTCTCGTTGGATTTAGAATGACGAAACTAAGACAAAACCGTTGGAATTTTCCCGATAGCTCCCATAGAAGCCGAGATATCGACCTTCAAAGTTTGGGTTTATTCATTTTTCGGGTATACCCCCCCGTATCGAATTTTTCACCAAAAATTGATTTTTTTCGAAATCAAACTAAGTATACCAGCATCTTATTTGGATCACCTAGATTACGAAAACAGCGGGTTATAACAGGAACCGAGCAGAACTAAGGGAATGAGAGCACTTTGAAAATCCTGAAAAAGTCGTTTTCGACGTCCGTTTTTGAGGCCAAAAATGGGCATCAAAAATGCCATATCTCGGCTATCGTAAGAGCTACGACCTTGCGGATGGTCTCGTTGGATTTAGAATGACGAAACTAAGACAAAACCGTTGGAATTTTCCCGATAGCTCCCATAGAAGCCGAGATATCGACCTTCAAAGTTTGGGTTTATTCATTTTTCGGGTATACCCCCCCGTATCGAATTTTTCACCAAAAATTGATTTTTTTCGAAATCAAACTAAGTATACCAGCGTCTTATTTGGATCACCTAGATTACGAAAACACCGGGTTATAACAGGATCCGAGCAGAACTAAGGGAATGAGAGCACTTTGAAAATCCTGAAAAAGTCGTTTTCGACGTCCGTTTTTGAGGCCAAAAATGGGCATCAAAAATGCCATATCTCGGGTATCGTAAGAGCTACGACCTTGCAGATGGTCTCGTTGGATTCAGAATGACGAAACTAAGACAAAACCGTTGGAATTTTCCCGATAGCTCCCATAGAAGCCGAGATATCGACCTTCAAAGTTTGGGTTTTTTCATTTTTCGGGTATACCCCCCCGTATCGAATTTTTCACCAAAAATTGATTTTTTTCGAAATCAAACTAAGTATACCAGCGTCTTATTTGGATCACCTAGATTACGAAAACACCGGGTTATAACAGGATCCGAGCAGAACTAAGGAAATGAGAGCACTTTGAAAATCCTGAAAAAGTCGTTTTCGACGTCCGTTTTTGAGGCCAAAAATGGGCATCAAAAATGCCATATCTCGGCTATCGTAAGAGCTACGACCTTGCGAATGGTCTCGTTGGATTTAGAATGACGAAACTAAGACAAAACCGTTGGAATTTTCCCGATAGCTCCCATAGAAGCCGAGATATCGACCTTCAAAGTTTGGGTTTATTCATTTTTCGGGTATACCCCCCCGTATCGAATTTTTCACCAAAAATTGATTTTTTTCGAAATCAAACTAAGTATACCAGCGTCTTATTTGGATCACCTAGATTACGAAAACACCGGGTTATAACAGGAACCGAGCAGAACTAAGGGAATGAGAGCACTTTGAAAATCCTGAAAAAGTCGTTTTCGACGTCCGTTTTTGAGGCCAAAAATGGGCATCAAAAATGCCATATCTCGGCTATCGTAAGAGCTACGACCTTGCGGATGGTCTCGTTGGATTTAGAATGACGAAACTAAGACAAAACCGTTGGAATTTTCCCGATAGCTCCCATAGAAGCCGAGATATCGACCTTCAAAGTTTGGGTTTTTTCATTTTTCGGGTATACCCCCCCGTATCGAATTTTTCACCAAAAATTGATTTTTTTCGAAATCAAACTAAGTATACCAGCGTCTTATTTGGATCACCTAGATTACGAAAACACCGGGTTATAACAGGATCCGAGCAGAACTAAGGAAATGAGAGCACTTTGAAAATCCTGAAAAAGTCGTTTTCGACGTCCGTTTTTGAGGCCAAAAATGGGCATCAAAAATGCCATATCTCGGCTATCGTAAGAGCTACGACCTTGCGAATGGTCTCGTTGGATTTAGAATGACGAAACTAAGACAAAACCGTTGGAATTTTCCCGATAGCTCCCATAGAAGCCGAGATATCGACCTTCAAAGTTTGGGTTTATTCATTTTTCGGGTATACCCCCCCGTATCGAATTTTTCACCAAAAATTGATTTTTTTCGAAATCAAACTAAGTATACCAGCGTCTTATTTGGATCACCTAGATTACGAAAACACCGGGTTATAACAGGAACCGAGCAGAACTAAGGGAATGAGAGCACTTTGAAAATCCTGAAAAAGTCGTTTTCGACGTCCGTTTTTGAGGCCAAAAATGGGCATCAAAAATGCCATATCTCGGGTATCGTAAGAGCTACGACCTTGCAGATGGTCTCGTTGGATTCAGAATGACGAAACTAAGACAAAACCGTTGGAATTTTCCCGATAGCTCCCATAGAAGCCGAGATATCGACCTTCAAAGTTTGGGTTTATTCATTTTTCGGGTATACCCCCCCGTATCGAATTTTTCACCAAAAA
This sequence comes from Anthonomus grandis grandis, assembly GCF_022605725.1. Classification (NCBI taxonomy): domain Eukaryota; kingdom Metazoa; phylum Arthropoda; class Insecta; order Coleoptera; family Curculionidae; genus Anthonomus; species Anthonomus grandis. The sequence continues at coordinate 301,764 of NW_026088451.1, read as the reverse complement.
TTGATTTTTTTCGAAATCAAACTAAGTATACCAGCGTCTTATTTGGATCACCTAGATTACGAAAACACCGGGTTATAACAGGAACCGAGCAGAACTAAGGGAATGAGAGCACTTTGAAAATCCTGAAAAAGTCGTTTTCGACGTCCGTTTTTGAGGCCAAAAATGGGCATCAAAAATGCCATATCTCGGCTATCGTAAGAGCTACGACCTTGCGGATGGTCTCGTTGGATTTAGAATGACGAAACTAAGACAAAACCGTTGGAATTTTCCCGATAGCTCCCATAGAAGCCGAGATATCGACCTTCAAAGTTTGGGTTTTTTCATTTTTCGGGTATACCCCCCCGTATCGAATTTTTCACCAAAAATTGATTTTTTTCGAAATCAAACTAAGTATACCAGCGTCTTATTTGGATCACCTAGATTACGAAAACACCGGGTTATAACAGGATCCGAGCAGAACTAAGGAAATGAGAGCACTTTGAAAATCCTGAAAAAGTCGTTTTCGACGTCCGTTTTTGAGGCCAAAAATGGGCATCAAAAATGCCATATCTCGGCTATCGTAAGAGCTACGACCTTGCGAATGGTCTCGTTGGATTTAGAATGACGAAACTAAGACAAAACCGTTGGAATTTTCCCGATAGCTCCCATAGAAGCCGAGATATCGACCTTCAAAGTTTGGGTTTATTCATTTTTCGGGTATACCCCCCCGTATCGAATTTTTCACCAAAAATTGATTTTTTTCGAAATCAAACTAAGTATACCAGCGTCTTATTTGGATCACCTAGATTACGAAAACACCGGGTTATAACAGGAACCGAGCAGAACTAAGGGAATGAGAGCACTTTGAAAATCCTGAAAAAGTCGTTTTCGACGTCCGTTTTTGAGGCCAAAAATGGGCATCAAAAATGCCATATCTCGGGTATCGTAAGAGCTACGACCTTGCAGATGGTCTCGTTGGATTCAGAATGACGAAACTAAGACAAAACCGTTGGAATTTTCCCGATAGCTCCCATAGAAGCCGAGATATCGACCTTCAAAATTTGGGTTTTTTCATTTTTCGGGTATACCCCCCCGTATCGAACTTTTCACCAAAAATTGATTTTTTTCGAAATCAAACTAAGTATACCAGCGTCTTATTTGGATCACCTAGATTACGAGAACACCGGGTTATAACAGGATCCGAGCAGAACTAAGGGAATGAGAGCACTCTGAAAATCCTGAAAAAGTCGTTTTCGACGTCCGTTTTTGAGGCCAAAAATGGGCATCAAAAATGCCATATCTCGGCTATCGTAAGAGCTACGACCTTGCGAATGGTCTCGTTGGATTTAGAATGACGAAACTAAGACAAAACCGTTGGAATTTTCCCGATAGCTCCCATAGAAGCCGAGATATCGACCTTCAAAGTTTGGGTTTATTCATTTTTCGGGTATACCCCCCCGTATCGAATTTTTCACCAAAAATTTTTTTTTTTTCGAAATCAAACTAAGTATACCAGCGTCTTATTTGGATCACCTAGATTACGAAAACACCGGGTTATAACAGGAACCGAGCAGAACTAAGGGAATGAGAGCACTTTGAAAATCCTGAAAAAGTCGTTTTCGACGTCCGTTTTTGAGGCCAAAAATGGGCATCAAAAATGCCATATCTCGGCTATCGTAAGAGCTACGACCTTGCGGATGGTCTCGTTGGATTTAGAATGACGAAACTAAGACAAAACCGTTGGAATTTTCCCGATAGCTCCCATAGAAGCCGAGATATCGACCTTCAAAGTTTGGGTTTATTCATTTTTCGGGTATACTCCCCCGTATCGAATTTTTCACCAAAAATTGATTTTTTTCGAAATCAAACTAAGTATACCAGCGTCTTATTTGGATCACCTAGATTACGAAAACACCGGGTTATAACAGGATCCGAGCAGAACTAAGGGAATGAGAGCACTTTGAAAATCCTGAAAAAGTCGTTTTCGACGTCCGTTTTTGAGGCCAAAAATGGGCATCAAAAATGCCATATCTCGGGTATCGTAAGAGCTACGACCTTGCAGATGGTCTCGTTGGATTCAGAATGACGAAACTAAGACAAAACCGTTGGAATTTTCCCGATAGCTCCCATAGAAGCCGAGATATCGACCTTCAAAATTTGGGTTTTTTCATTTTTCGGGTATACCCCCCCGTATCGAATTTTTCACCAAAAATTGATTTTTTTCGAAATCAAACTAAGTATACCAGCGTCTTATTTGGATCACCTAGATTACGAAAACACCGGGTTATAACAGGATCCGAGCAGAACTAAGGGAATGAGAGCACTTTGAAAATCCTGAAAAAGTCGTTTTCGACGTCCGTTTTTGAGGCCAAAAATGGGCATCAAAAATGCCATATCTCGGCTATCGTAAGAGCTACGACCTTGCGGATGGTCTCGTTGGATTTAGAATGACGAAACTAAGACAAAACCGTTGGAATTTTCCCGATAGCTCCCATAGAAGCCGAGATATCGACCTTCAAAGTTTGGGTTTATTCATTTTTCGGGTATACCCCCCCGTATCGAATTTTTCACCAAAAATTGATTTTTTTCGAAATCAAACTAAGTATACCAGCGTCTTATTTGGATCACCTAGATTACGAAAACACCGGGTTATAACAGGATCCGAGCAGAACTAAGGGAATGAGAGCACTTTGAAAATCCTGAAAAAGTCGTTTTCGACGTCCGTTTTTGAGGCCAAAAATGGGCATCAAAAATGCCATATCTCGGCTATCGTAAGAGCTACGACCTTGCGGATGGTCTCGTTGGATTTAGAATGACGAAACTAAGACAAAACCGTTGGAATTTTCCCGATAGCTCCCATAGAAGCCGAGATATCGACCTTCAAAGTTTGGGTTTATTCATTTTTCGGGTATACCCCCCCGTATCGAATTTTTCACCAAAAATTGATTTTTTTCGAAATCAAACTAAGTATACCAGCGTCTTATTTGGATCACCTAGATTACGAAAACACCGGGTTATAACAGGATCCGAGCAGAACTAAGGGAATGAGAGCACTTTGAAAATCCTGAAAAAGTCGTTTTCGACGTCCGTTTTTGAGGCCAAAAATGGGCATCAAAAATGCCATATCTCGGGTATCGTGAGAGCTACGACCTTGCAGATGGTCTCGTTGGGTTCAGAATGACGAAACTAAGACAAAACCGTTGGAATTTTCCCGATAGCTCCCATAGAAGCCGAGATATCGACCTTCAAAGTTTGGGTTTTTTCATTTTTCGGGTATACCCCCCCGTATCGAATTTTTCACCAAAAATTGATTTTTTTCGAAATCAAACTAAGTATACCAGCGTCTTATTTGGATCACCTAGATTACGAAAACACCGGGTTATAACAGGATCCGAGCAGAACTAAGGAAATGAGAGCACTTTGAAAATCCTGAAAAAGTCGTTTTCGACGTCCGTTTTTGAGGCCAAAAATGGGCATCAAAAATGCCATATCTCGGCTATCGTAAGAGCTACGACCTTGCGAATGGTCTCGTTGGATTTAGAATGACGAAACTAAGACAAAACCGTTGGAATTTTCCCGATAGCTCCCATAGAAGCCGAGATATCGACCTTCAAAGTTTGGGTTTATTCATTTTTCGGGTATACCCCCCCGTATCGAATTTTTCACCAAAAATTGATTTTTTTCGAAATCAAACTAAGTATACCAGCGTCTTATTTGGATCACCTAGATTACGAAAACACCGGGTTATAACAGGATCCGAGCAGAACTAAGGGAATGAGAGCACTTTGAAAATCCTGAAAAAGTCGTTTTCGACGTCCGTTTTTGAGGCCAAAAATGGGCATCAAAAATGCCATATCTCGGCTATCGTAAGAGCTACGACCTTGCGAATGGTCTCGTTGGATTTAGAATGACGAAACTAAGACAAAACCGTTGGAATTTTCCCGATAGCTCCCATAGAAGCCGAGATATCGATTTTCAAAGTTTGGGTTTTTTCATTTTTCGGGTATACCCCCCCGTATCGAATTTTTCACCAAAAATTGATTTTTTTCGAAATCAAACTAAGTATACCAGCGTCTTATTTGGATCACCTAGATTACGAAAACACCGGGTTATAACAGGATCCGAGCAGAACTAAGGGAATGAGAGCACTTTGAAAATCCTGAAAAAGTCGTTTTCGACGTCCGTTTTTGAGGCCAAAAATGGGCATCAAAAATGCCATATCTCGGCTATCGTAAGAGCTACGACCTTGCGGATGGTCTCGTTGGATTTAGAATGACGAAACTAAGACAAAACCGTTGGAATTTTCCCGATAGCTCCCATAGAAGCCGAGATATCGACCTTCAAAGTTTGGGTTTATTCATTTTTCGGGTATACCCCCCCGTATCGAATTTTTCACCAAAAATTGATTTTTTTCGAAATCAAACTAAGTATACCAGCGTCTTATTTGGATCACCTAGATTACGAAAACACCGGGTTATAACAGGATCCGAGCAGAACTAAGGGAATGAGAGCACTTTGAAAATCCTGAAAAAGTCGTTTTCGACGTCCGTTTTTGAGGCCAAAAATGGGCATCAAAAATGCCATATCTCGGGTATCGTAAGAGCTACGACCTTGCAGATGGTCTCGTTGGATTCAGAATGACGAAACTAAGACAAAACCGTTGGAATTTTCCCGATAGCTCCCATAGAAGCCGAGATATCGACCTTCAAAGTTTGGGTTTTTTCATTTTTCGGGTATACCCCCCCGTATCGAATTTTTCACCAAAAATTGATTTTTTTCGAAATCAAACTAAGTATACCAGCGTCTTATTTGGATCACCTAGATTACGAAAACACCGGGTTATAACAGGATCCGAGCAGAACTAAGGAAATGAGAGCACTTTGAAAATCCTGAAAAAGTCGTTTTCGACGTCCGTTTTTGAGGCCAAAAATGGGCATCAAAAATGCCATATCTCGGCTATCGTAAGAGCTACGACCTTGCGAATGGTCTCGTTGGATTTAGAATGACGAAACTAAGACAAAACCGTTGGAATTTTCCCGATAGCTCCCATAGAAGCCGAGATATCGACCTTCAAAGTTTGGGTTTATTCATTTTTCGGGTATACCCCCCCGTATCGAATTTTTCACCAAAAATTGATTTTTTTCGAAATCAAACTAAGTATACCAGCGTCTTATTTGGATCACCTAGATTACGAAAACACCGGGTTATAACAGGATCCGAGCAGAAACTCTCACGAGATGTGTCTTTGAAAATCCTGAAAAAGTCGTTTTCGACGTCCGTTTTTGAGGCCAAAAATGGGCATCAAAAATGCCATATCTCGGCTATCGTAAGAGCTACGACCTTGCGAATGGTCTCGTTGGATTTAGAATGACGAAACTAAGACAAAACCGTTGGAATTTTCCCGATAGCTCCCATAGAAGCCGAGATATCGACTTTCAAAGTTTGGGTGTTTTCATTTTTCGGGTATACCCCCCCGTATCGAATTTTTCACCAAAAATTGATTTTTTTCGAAATCAAACTAAGTATACCAGCGTCTTATTTGGATCACCTAGATTACGAGAACACCGGGTTATAACAGGATCCGAGCAGAACTAAGGGAATGAGAGCACTTTGAAAATCCTGAAAAAGTCGTTTTCGACGTCCGTTTTTGAGGCCAAAAATGGGCATCAAAAATGCCATATCTCGGCTATCGTAAGAGCTACGACCTTGCGGATGGTCTCGTTGAATTTAGAATGACGAAACTAAGACAAAACCGTTGGAATTTTCCCGATAGCTCCCATAGAAGCCGAGATATCGACCTTCAAAGTTTGGGTTTTTTCATTTTTCGGGTATACCCCCCCGTATCGAATTTTTCACCAAAAATTGATTTTTTTCGAAATCAAACTAAGTATACCAGCGTCTTATTTGGATCACCTAGATTACGAAAACACCGGGTTATAACAGGATCCGAGCAGAACTAAGGGAATGAGAGCACTTTGAAAATCCTGAAAAAGTCGTTTTCGACGTCCGTTTTTGAGGCCAAAAATGGGCATCAAAAATGCCATATCTCGGGTATCGTAAGAGCTACGACCTTGCAGATGGTCTCGTTGGATTCAGAATGACGAAACTAAGACAAAACCGTTGGAATTTTCCCGATAGCTCCCATAGAAGCCGAGATATCGACCTTCAAAGTTTGGGTTTTTTCATTTTTCGGGTATACCCCCCCGTATCGAATTTTTCACCAAAAATTGATTTTTTTCGAAATCAAACTAAGTATACCAGCGTCTTATTTGGATCACCTAGATTACGAGAACACCGGGTTATAACAGGATCCGAGCAGAACTAAGGGAATGAGAGCACTTTGAAAATCCTGAAAAAGTCGTTTTCGACGTCCGTTTTTGAGGCCAAAAATGGGCATCAAAAATGCCATATCTCGGCTATCGTAAGAGCTACGACCTTGCGGATGGTCTCGTTGGATTTAGAATGACGAAACTAAGACAAAACCGTTGGAATTTTCCCGATAGCTCCCATAGAAGCCGAGATATCGACCTTCAAAGTTTGGGTTTATTCATTTTTCGGGTATACCCCCCCGTATCGAATTTTTCACCAAAAATTGATTTTTTTCGAAATCAAACTAAGTATACCAGCGTCTTATTTGGATCACCTAGATTACGAAAACACCGGGTTATAACAGGATCCGAGCAGAACTAAGGGAATGAGAGCACTTTGAAAATCCTGAAAAAGTCGTTTTCGACGTCCGTTTTTGAGGCCAAAAATGGGCATCAAAAATGCCATATCTCGGCTATCGTAAAAGCTACGACCTTGCGGATGGTCTCGTTGAATATAGAATGACGAAACTAAGACAAAACCGTTGGAATTTTCCCGATAGCTCCCATAGAAGCCGAGATATCGACCTTCAAAGTTTGGGTTTTTTCATTTTTCGGGTATACCCCCCCGTATCGAATTTTTCACCAAAAATTGATTTTTTTCGAAATCAAACTAAGTATACCAGCGTCTTATTTGGATCACCTAGATTACGAAAACACCGGGTTATAACAGGATCCGAGCAGAACTAAGGGAATGAGAGCACTTTGAAAATCCTGAAAAAGTCGTTTTCGACGTCCGTTTTTGAGGCCAAAAATGGGCATCAAAAATGCCATATCTCGGCTATCGTAAGAGCTACGACCTTGCCGATGGTCTCGTTGAATTTAGAATGACGAAACTAAGACAAAACCGTTGGAATTTTCCCGATAGCTCCCATAGAAGCCGAGATATCGACCTTCAAAGTTTGGGTTTTTTCATTTTTCGGGTATACCCCCCCGTATCGAATTTTTCACCAAAAATTGATTTTTTTCGAAATCAAACTAAGTATACCAGCGTCTTATTTGGATCACCTAGATTACGAAAACACCGGGTTATAACAGGATCCGAGCAGAACTAAGGGAATGAGAGCACTTTGAAAATCCTGAAAAAGTCGTTTTCGACGTCCGTTTTTGAGGCCAAAAATGGGCATCAAAAATGCCATATCTCGGGTATCGTAAGAGCTACGACCTTGCAGATGGTCTCGTTGGATTCAGAATGACGAAACTAAGACAAAACCGTTGGAATTTTCCCGATAGCTCCCATAGAAGCCGAGATATCGACCTTCAAAGTTTGGGTTTTTTCATTTTTCGGGTATACCCCCCCGTATCGAATTTTTCACCAAAAATTGATTTTTTTCGAAATCAAACTAAGTATACCAGCGTCTTATTTGGATCACCTAGATTACGAAAACACCGGGTTATAACAGGATCCGAGCAGAACTAAGGAAATGAGAGCACTTTGAAAATCCTGAAAAAGTCGTTTTCGACGTCCGTTTTTGAGGCCAAAAATGGGCATCAAAAATGCCATATCTCGGCTATCGTAAGAGCTACGACTTTGGGAATAGTCTCGTTGGATTCAGAACGTCGAAACTAAGACAAAACCGTTGGATTTTTAAAGCTAGTACTTATAGAAGCCGAGATACAGACTTCCAAACTTTTGGTTTTTGGTGCACATATATGGAAACCAAAAATTTGTATCTCGGTTAGTAAAAGAGCTACGACTTTGGGAATAGTCTCGTTGGATTCAGAACGTCGAAACTAAGACAAAACCGTTGGATTTTTAAAGCTAGTACTTATAGAAGCCGAGATACAGACTTCCAAACTTTTGGTTGTTGGTGCACATATATGGAAACCAAAAATTTGTATCTCGGTTAGTAAAAGAGCTACGACTTTGGGAATAGTCTCGTTGGATTCAGAGCAATGAAACTAAGACAAAACCGTTGAATTTTTAAAGCTAGTACTTATAGAAGCCGAGATATAGACTTCCAAACTTTTGGTTTTTGGTGCACATATATGGAAACCAAAAATTTGTATCTCGGTTAGTAAAAGAGCTACGACTTTGGGAATAGTCTCGTTGGATTTAGAACGTCGAAACTAAGACAAAACCGTTGGATTTTTAAAGCTAGTACTTATAGAAGCCGAGATACAGACTTCCAAACTTTTGGTTTTTGGTGCACATATATGGAAACCAAAAATTTGTATCTCGGTTAGTAAAAGAGCTACGACTTTGGGAATAGTCTCGTTGGATTCAGAACGTCGAAACTAAGACAAAACCGTTGGATTTTTAAAGCTAGTACTTATAGAAGCCGAGATACAGACTTCCAAACTTTTGGTTTTTGGTGCACATATATGGAAACCAAAAATTTGTATCTCGGTTAGTAAAAGAGCTACGACTTTGGGAATAGTCTCGTTGGATTCAGAGCAATGAAACTAAGACAAAACCGTTGGATTTTTAAAGCTAGTACTTATAGAAGCCGAGATATAGACTTCCAAACTTTTGGTTTTTGGTGCACATATATGGAAACCAAAAATTTGTATCTCGGTTAGTAACAGAGCTACGACTTTGGGAATAGTCTCGTTGGATTTAGAACGTCGAAACTAAGACAAAACCGTTGGATTTTTAAAGCTAGTACTTATAGAAGCCGAGATACAGACTTCCAAACTTTTGGTTTTTGGTGCACATATATGGAAACCAAAAATTTGTATCTCGGTTAGTAAAAGAGCTACGACTTTGGGAATAGTCTTGTTGGATTCAGAACGTCGAAACTAAGACAAAACCGTTGGATTTTTAAAGCTAGTACTTATAGAAGCCGAGATACAGACTTCCAAACTTTTGGTTTTTGGTGCACATATATGGAAACCAAAAATTTGTATCTCGGTTAGTAAAAGAGCTACGACTTTGGGAATAGTCTCGTTGGATCCAAAACGTCGAAACTAAGACAAAACCGTTGGATTTTTAAAGCTAGTACTTACAGAAGCCGAGATACAGACTTCCAAACTTTGGGTTTTTGGTGCACATATATGGAAACCAAAAATTTGTATCTCGGTTAGTAAAAAAGCTACGACTTTGGGAATAGTCTAGTTAGATTCAGAACGTCGAAACTAAGACAAAACCGTTGGATTTTTAAAGCTAGTACTTATAGAAGCCGAGATATAGACTTCCAAACTTTTGGTTGTTGGTGCACATATATGGAAACCAAAAATTTGTATCTCGGTTAGTAAAAGAGCTACGGCTTTGGGAATAGTCTTGTTGGATTCAGAACGTCGAAACTAAGACAAAACCGTTGGATTTTTAAAGCTAGTACTTATAGAAGCCGAGATACAGACTTCTAAACTTTTGGTTGTTGGTGCACATATATGGAAACCAAAAATTTGTATCTCGGTTAGTAAAAGAGCTACGACTTTGAGAATAGTCTCGTTGGATTCAGAGCAATGAAACTAAGACAAAACCGTTGGATTTTTAAAGCTAGTACTTATAGAAGCCGAGATACAGACTTCTAAACTTTTGGTTGTTGGTGCACATATATGGAAACCAAAAATTTGTATCTCGGTTAGTAAAAGAGCTATGACTTTGGGAATAGTCTCGTTGGATTCAGAGCAATGAAACTAAGACAAAACCGTTGGATTTTTAAAGCTAGTACTTATAGAAGCCGAGATATAGACTTCCAAACTTTTGGTTTTTGGTGCACATATATGGAAACCAAAAATTTGTATCTCGGTTAGTAAAAGAGCTACGACTTTGGGAATAGTCTCGTTGGATTTAGAACGTCGAAACTAAGACAAAACCGTTGGATTTTTAAAGCTAGTACTTATAGAAGCCGAGATACAGACTTCCAAACTTTTGGTTTTTGGTGCACATATATGGAAACCAAAAATTTGTATCTCGGTTAGTAAAAGAGCTACGACTTTGGGAATAGTCTCGTTGGATTCAGAACGTCGAAACTAAGACAAAACCGTTGGATTTTTAAAGCTAGTACTTATAGAAGCCGAGATACAGACTTCCAAACTTTTGGTTTTTGGTGCACATATATGGAAACCAAAAATTTGTATCTCGGTTAGTAAAAGAGCTACGACTTTGGGAATAGTCTCGTTGGATTCAGAGCAATGAAACTAAGACAAAACCGTTGGATTTTTAAAGCTAGTACTTATAGAAGCCGAGATATAGACTTCCAAACTTTTGGTTTTTGGTGCACATATATGGAAACCAAAAATTTGTATCTCGGTTAGTAACAGAGCTACGACTTTGGGAATAGTCTCGTTGGATTTAGAACGTCGAAACTAAGACAAAACCGTTGGATTTTTAAAGCTAGTACTTATAGAAGCCGAGATACAGACTTCCAAACTTTTGGTTTTTGGTGCACATATATGGAAACCAAAAATTTGTATCTCGGTTAGTAAAAGAGCTACGACTTTGGGAATAGTCTTGTTGGATTCAGAACGTCGAAACTAAGACAAAACCGTTGGATTTTTAAAGCTAGTACTTATAGAAGCCGAGATACAGACTTCCAAACTTTTGGTTTTTGGTGCACATATATGGAAACCAAAAATTTGTATCTCGGTTAGTAAAAGAGCTACGACTTTGGGAATAGTCTCGTTGGATCCAAAACGTCGAAACTAAGACAAAACCGTTGGATTTTTAAAGCTAGTACTTACAGAAGCCGAGATACAGACTTCCAAACTTTGGGTTTTTGGTGCACATATATGGAAACCAAAAATTTGTATCTCGGTTAGTAAAAAAGCTACGACTTTGGGAATAGTCTAGTTAGATTCAGAACGTCGAAACTAAGACAAAACCGTTGGATTTTTAAAGCTAGTACTTATAGAAGCCGAGATATAGACTTCCAAACTTTTGGTTGTTGGTGCACATATATGGAAACCAAAAATTTGTATCTCGGTTAGTAAAAGAGCTACGGCTTTGGGAATAGTCTTGTTGGATTCAGAACGTCGAAACTAAGACAAAACCGTTGGATTTTTAAAGCTAGTACTTATAGAAGCCGAGATACAGACTTCTAAACTTTTGGTTGTTGGTGCACATATATGGAAACCAAAAATTTGTATCTCGGTTAGTAAAAGAGCTACGACTTTGGGAATAGTCTTGTTGGATTCAGAACGTCGAAACTAAGACAAAACCGTTGGATTTTTAAAGCTAGTACTTATAGAAGCCGAGATACAGACTTCTAAACTTTTGGTTGTTGGTGCACATATATGGAAACCAAAAATTTGTATCTCGGTTAGTAAAAGAGCTACGACTTTGGGAATAGTCTCGTTGGATTCAGAGCAATGAAACTAAGACAAAACCGTTGGATTTTTAAAGCTAGTACTTATAGAAGCCGAGATATAGACTTCCAAACTTTTGGTTTTTGGTGCACATATATGGAAACCAAAAGTTTGTATCTCGGTTAGTAAAAGAGCTACGACTTTGGGAATAGTCTCGTTGGATTCAGAACGTCGAAACTAAGACAAAACCGTTGGATTTTTAAAGCTAGTACTTATAGAAGCCGAGATATAGACTTCCAAACTTTTGGTTGATGGTGCACATATATGGAAACCAAAAATTTGTATCTCGGTTAGTAAAAAAGCTACGACTTTGGGAATAGTCTAGTTAGATTCAGAACGTCGAAACTAAGACAAAACCGTTGGATTTTTAAAGCTAGTACTTATAGAAGCCGAGATATAGACTTCCAAACTTTTGGTTGTTGGTGCACATATATGGAAACCAAAAATTTGTATCTCGGTTAGTAAAAGAGCTACGACTTTGGGAATAGTCTCGTTGGATTCAGAACGTCGAAACTAAGACAAAACCGTTGGATTTTTAAAGCTAGTACTTATAGAAGCCGAGATATAGACTTCCAAACTTTTGGTTGTTGGTGCACATATATGGAAACCAAAAATTTGTATCTCGGTTAGTAAAAAAGCTACGACTTTGGGAATAGTCTCGTTGGATTCAGAACGTCGAAACTAAGACAAAACCGTTGGATTTTTAAAGCTAGTACTTATAGAAGCCGAGATATAGACTTCCAAACTTTTGGTTGTTGGTGCACATATATGGAAACCAAAAATTTGTATCTCGGTTAGTAAAAGAGCTACGACTTTGGGAATAGTCTCGTTGGATTCAGAGCAATGAAACTAAGACAAAACCGTTGGATTTTTAAAGCTAGTACTTATAGAAGCCGAGATATAGACTTCCAAACTTTTGGTTTTTGGTGCACATATATGGAAACCAAAAGTTTGTATCTCGGTTAGTAAAAGAGCTACGACTTTAGGAATAGTCTCGTTGGATTTAGAACGTCAAAACTAAGACAAAACCGTTGGATTTTTAAAGCTAGTACTTATAGAAGCCGAGATACAGACTTCCAAACTTTTGGTTTTTGGTGCACATATATGGAAACCAAAAATTTGTATCTCGGTTAGTAACAGAGCTACGACTTTGGGAATAGTCTCGTTGGATTTAGAACGTCAAAACTAAGACAAAACCGTTGGATTTTTTAAGCTAGTACTTATAGAAGCCGAGATACAGACTTCCAAACTTTTGGTTTTTGGTGCACATATATGGAAACCAAAAATTTGTATCTCGGTTAGTAACAGAGCTACGACTTTGGGAATAGTCTCGTTGGATTAAGAACGTCGAAACTAAGATAAAGCCGTTGGATTTTTAAAGCTAGTACTTATAGAAGCCGAGATACAGACTTCCAAACTTTTGGTTTTTGGTGCACATATATGGAAACCAAAAGTTTGTATCTCGGTTAGTAGAAGAGCTACGACTTTGGGAATAGTCTCGTTGGATTCAGAACGTCGAAACTAAGACAAAACCGTTGGATTTTTAAAGCTAGTACTTATAGAAGCCGAGATACAGACTTCCAAACTTTTGGATTTTGGTGCACATATATGGAAACCAAAAGTTTGTATCTCGGTTAGTAAAAGAGCTACGACTTTGGGAATAGTCTCGTTGGATTTAGAACGTCAAAACTAAGACAAAACCGTTGGATTTTTAAAGCTAGTACTTATAGAAGCCGAGATACAGACTTCCAAACTTTTGGTTTTTGGTGCACATATATGGAAACCAAAAATTTGTATCTCGGTTAGTAACAGAGCTACGACTTTGGGAATGGTCTCGTTGGATTAAGAACGTCGAAACTAAGATAAAACCGTTGGATTTTTAAAGCTAGTACTTATAGAAGCCGAGATATAGACTTCCAAACTTTTGGTTTTTGGTGCACATATATGGAAACCAAAAGTTTGTATCTCCGTTAGTAAAAGAGCTACGACTTTGGGAATAGTCTCGTTGGATTTAGAACGTCGAAACTAAGACAAAACCGTTGAATTTTTAAAGCTAGTACTTATAGAAGCCGAGATACAGACTTCCAAACTTTTGGTTTTTGGTGCACATATATGAAAACCAAAAGTTTGTATCTCGGTTAGTAAAAGAGCTACGACTTTGGGAATAGTCTCGTTGGATTTAGAACGTCAAAACTAAGACAAAACCGTTGGATTTTTAAAGCTAGTACTTATAGAAGCCGAGATACAGACTTCTAAACTTTTGGTTGTTGGTGCACATATATGGAAACCAAAAATTTGTATCTCGGTTAGTAAAAGAGCTACGACTTTGGGAATAGTCTCGTTGGATTCAGAGCAATGAAACTAAGACAAAACCGTTGGATTTTTAAAGCTAGTACTTATAGAAGCCGAGATATAGACTTCCAAACTTTTGGTTTTTGGTGCACATATATGGAAACCAAAAGTTTGTATCTCGGTTAGTAAAAGAGCTACGACTTTGGGAATAGTCTCGTTGGATTCAGAGCAATGAAACTAAGACAAAACCGTTGGATTTTTAAAGCTAGTACTTATAGAAGCCGAGATACAGACTTCCAAACTTTTGGTTTTTGGTGCACATATATGGAAACCAAAAATTTGTATCTCGGTTAGTAACAGAGCTACGACTTTGGGAATAGTCTCGTTGGATTTAGAACGTCGAAACTAAGATAAAACCGTTGGATTTTTAAAGCTAGTACTTATAGAAGCCGAGATACAGACTTCCAAACTTTTGGTTTTTGGTGCACATATATGGAAACCAAAAATTTGTATCTCGGTTAGTAACAGAGCTACGACTTTGGGAATAGTCTCGTTGGATTTAGAACGTCGAAACTAAGACAAAACCGTTGAATTTTTAAAGCTAGTACTTATAGAAGCCGAGATACAGACTTCCAAACTTTTGGTTTTTGGTGCACATATATGAAAACCAAAAATTTGTATCTCGGTTAGTAACAGAGCTACGACTTTGGGAATAGTCTCGTTGGATTTAGAACGTCGAAACTAAGACAAAACCGTTGAATTTTTAAAGCTAGTACTTATAGAAGCCGAGATACAGACTTCCAAACTTTTGGTTTTTGGTGCACATATATGGAAACCAAAAATTTGTATCTCAATTAGTAACAGCGCTACGACTTTGGGAATAGTCTCGTTATATTTAGAACGTCGAAACTAAGACAAAACCGTTGGATTTTTAAAGCTAGTACTTATAGAAGCCGAGATATAGACTTCCAAACTTTGGGTTTTTGGTGCACATATATGGAAACCAAAAATTTGTATCTCGGTTAGTAACAGAGCTACGACTTTGGGAATAGTCTCGTTGGATTTAGAACGTCGAAACTAAGACAAAACCGTTGAATTTTTAAAGCTAGTACTTATAGAAGCCGAGATACAGACTTCCAAACTTTTGGTTTTTGGTGCACATATATGAAAACCAAAAATTTGTATCTCGGTTAGTAACAGAGCTACGACTTTGGGAATAGTCTCGTTGGATTTAGAACGTCGAAACTAAGACAAAACCGTTGAATTTTTAAAGCTAGTACTTATAGAAGCCGAGATACAGACTTCCAAACTTTTGGTTTTTGGTGCACATATATGGAAACCAAAAATTTGTATCTCGGTTAGTAACAGCGCTACGACTTTGGGAATAGTCTCGTTATATTTAGAACGTCGAAACTAAGACAAAACCGTTGGATTTTTAAAGCTAGTACTTATAGAAGCCGAGATATAGACTTCCAAACTTTGGGTTTTTGGTGCACATATATGGAAACCAAAAATTTGTATCTCGTTTAGTAAAAGAGCTACGACTTTGGGAATAGTCTTGTTGGATTCAGAACGTCGAAACTAAGACAAAACCGTTGGATTTTTAAAGCTAGTACTTATAGAAGCCGAGATACAGACTTCTAAACTTTTGGTTGTTGGTGCACATATATGGAAACCAAAAATTTGTATCTCGGTTAGTAAAAGAGCTACGACTTTGGGAATAGTCTCGTTGGATTCAGAGCAATGAAACTAAGACAAAACCGTTGGATTTTTAAAGCTAGTACTTATAGAAGCCGAGATACAGACTTCCAAACTTTTGGATTTTGGTGCACATATATGGAAACCAAAAGTTTGTATCTCGGTTAGTAAAAGAGCTACGACTTTGGGAACAGTCTCGTTGGATTTAGAACGTCGAAACTAAGACAAAACCGTTGGATTTTTAAAGCTAGTACTTATAGAAGCCGAGATACAGACTTCCAAACTTTTGGTTTTTGGTGCACATATATGGAAACCAAAAATTTGTATCTCGGTTAGTAACAGAGCTACGACTTTGGGAATAGTCTCGTTGGATTAAGAACGTCGAAACTAAGATAAAACCGTTGGATTTTTAAAGCTAGTACTTATAGAAGCCGAGATATAGACTTCCAAACTTTTGGTTTTTGGTGCACATATATGGAAACCAAAAGTTTGTATCTCGGTTAGTAAAAGAGCTACGACTTTGGGAATAGTCTCGTTGGATTTAGAACGTCGAAACTAAGACAAAACCGTTGGATTTTTAAAGCTAGTACTTATAGAAGCCGAGATACAGACTTCCAAACTTTTGGTTTTTGGTGCACATATATGGAAACCAAAAATTTGTATCTCGGTTAGTAACAGAGCTACGACTTTGGGAATAGTCTCGTTGGATTAAGAACGTCGAAACTAAGATAAAACCGTTGGATTTTTAAAGCTAGTACTTATAGAAGCCGAGATATAGACTTCCAAACTTTTGGTTTTTGGTGCACATATATGGAAACCAAAAGTTTGTATCTCGGTTAGTAAAAGAGCTACGACTTTGGGAATAGTCTCGTTGGATTTAGAACGTCGAAACTAAGACAAAACCGTTGGATTTTTAAAGCTAGTACTTATAGAAGCCGAGATACAGACTTCCAAACTTTTGGTTTTTGGTGCACATATATGGAAACCAAAAGTTTGTATCTCGGTTAGTAAAAGAGCTACGACTTTGGGAATAGTCTCGTTGGATTCAGAACGTCGAAACTAAGACAAAACCGTTGGATTTTTAAAGCTAGTACTTATAGAAGCCGAGATATAGACTTCCAAACTTTTGGTTGTTGGTGCACATATATGGAAACCAAAAATTTGTATCTCGGTTAGTAAAAAAGCTACGACTTTGGGAATAGTCTAGTTAGATTCAGAACGTCGAAACTAAGACAAAACCGTTGGATTTTTAAAGCTAGTACTTATAGAAGCCGAGATATAGACTTCCAAACTTTTGGTTTTTGGTGCACATATATGGAAACCAAAAGTTTGTATCTCGGTTAGTAAAAGAGCTACGACTTTGGGAATAGTCTCGTTGGATTTAGAACGTCGAAACTAAGACAAAACCGTTGGATTTTTAAAGCTAGTACTTATAGAAGCCGAGATATAGACTTCCAAACTTTTGGTTGTTGGTGCACATATATGGAAACCAAAAATTTGTATCTCGGTTAGTAACAGAGCTACGACTTTGGGAATAGTCTCGTTGGATTTAGAACGTCAAAACTAAGACAAAACCGTTGGATTTTTAAAGCTAGTACTTATAGAAGCCGAGATACAGACTTCCAAACTTTTGGTTTTTGGTGCACATATATGGAAACCAAAAGTTTGTATCTCGGTTAGTAAAAGAGCTACGACTTTGGGAATAGTCTCGTTGGATTCAGAACGTCGAAACTAAGACAAAACCGTTAGATTTTTAAAGCTAGTACTTATAGAAGCCGAGATATAGACTTCCAAACTTTTGGTTGTTGGTGCACATATATGGAAACCAAAAATTTGTATCTCGGTTAGTAAAAAAGCTACGACTTTGGGAATAGTCTAGTTAGATTCAGAACGTCGAAACTAAGACAAAACCGTTGGATTTTTAAAGCTAGTACTTATAGAAGCCGAGATATAGACTTCCAAACTTTTGGTTTTTGGTGCACATATATGGAAACCAAAAGTTTGTATCTCGGTTAGTAAAAGAGCTACGACTTTGGGAATAGTCTCGTTGGATTTAGAACGTCGAAACTAAGACAAAACCGTTGGAGTTTTAAAGCTAGTACTTATAGAAGCCGAGATATAGACTTCCAAACTTTTGGTTTTTGGTGCACATATATGGAAACCAAAAGTTTGTATCTCGGTTAGTAAAAGAGCTACGACTTTAGGAATAGTCTCGTTGGATTTAGAACGTCAAAACTAAGACAAAACCGTTGGATTTTTAAAGCTAGTACTTATAGAAGCCGAGATACAGACTTCCAAACTTTTGGTTTTTGGTGCACATATATGGAAACCAAAAATTTGTATCTCGGTTAGTAACAGAGCTACGACTTTGGGAATAGTCTCGTTGGATTTAGAACGTCAAAACTAAGACAAAACCGTTGGATTTTTAAAGCTAGTACTTATAGAAGCCGAGATACAGACTTCCAAACTTTTGGTTTTTGGTGCACATATATGGAAACCAAAAATTTGTATCTCGGTTAGTAACAGAGCTACGACTTTAGAAATAATCTCGTTGGATTTAGAACGTCGAATCTAAGACAAAACCGTTGGATTTTTAAAGCTAGTACTTATAGAAGCCGAGATACTGACTTCCAAACTTTTGGTTTTTGGTGCACATATATGGAAACCAAAAGTTTGTATCTCGGTTAGTAAAAGAGCTACGACTTTGGGAATAGTCTCGTTGGATTCAGAACGTCGAAACTAAGACAAAACCGTTGGATTTTTAAAGCTAGTACTTATAGAAGCCGAGATATAGACTTCCAAACTTTTGGTTGTTGGTGCACATATATGGAAACCAAAAATTTGTATCTCGGTTAGTAAAAAAGCTACGACTTTGGGAATAGTCTAGTTAGATTCAGAACGTCGAAACTAAGACAAAACCGTTGGATTTTTAAAGCTAGTACTTATAGAAGCCGAGATATAGACTTCCAAACTTTTGGTTTTTGGTGCACATATATGGAAACCAAAAGTTTGTATCTCGGTTAGTAAAAGAGCTACGACTTTGGGAATAGTCTCGTTGGATTTAGAACGTCGAAACTAAGACAAAACCGTTGGATTTTTAAAGCTAGTACTTATAGAAGCCGAGATATAGACTTCCAAACTTTTGGTTTTTGGTGCACATATATGGAAACCAAAAGTTTGTATCTCGGTTAGTAAAAGAGCTACGACTTTAGGAATAGTCTCGTTGGATTTAGAACGTCAAAACTAAGACAAAACCGTTGGATTTTTAAAGCTAATACTTATAGAAGCCGAGATACAGACTTCTAAACTTTTGGTTGTTGGTGCACATATATGGAAACCAAAAATTTGTATCTCGGTTAGTAAAAGAGCTACGACTTTGGGAATAGTCTCGTTGGATTCAGAGCAATGAAACTAAGACAAAACCGTTGGATTTTTAAAGCTAGTACTTATAGAAGCCGAGATATAGACTTCCAAACTTTTGGTTTTTGGTGCACATATATGGAAACCAAAAGTTTGTATCTCGGTTAGTAAAAGAGCTACGACTTTGGGAATAGTCTCGTTGGATTCAGAGCAATGAAACTAAGACAAAACCGTTGGATTTTTAAAGCTAGTACTTATAGAAGCCGAGATACAGACTTCCAAACTTTTGGTTTTTGGTGCACATATATGGAAACCAAAAATTTGTATCTCGGTTAGTAACAGAGCTACGACTTTGGGAATAGTCTCGTTGGATTTAGAACGTCGAAACTAAGATAAAACCGTTGGATTTTTAAAGCTAGTACTTATAGAAGCCGAGATACAGACTTCCAAACTTTTGGTTTTTGGTGCACATATATGGAAACCAAAAATTTGTATCTCGGTTAGTAACAGAGCTACGACTTTGGGAATAGTCTCGTTGGATTTAGAACGTCGAAACTAAGACAAAACCGTTGAATTTTTAAAGCTAGTACTTATAGAAGCCGAGATACAGACTTCCAAACTTTTGGTTTTTGGTGCACATATATGAAAACCAAAAATTTGTATCTCGGTTAGTAACAGAGCTACGACTTTGGGAATAGTCTCGTTGGATTTAGAACGTCGAAACTAAGACAAAACCGTTGAATTTTTAAAGCTAGTACTTATAGAAGCCGAGATACAGACTTCCAAACTTTTGGTTTTTGGTGCACATATATGGAAACCAAAAATTTGTATCTCGGTTAGTAACAGCGCTACGACTTTGGGAATAGTCTCGTTATATTTAGAACGTCGAAACTAAGACAAAACCGTTGGATTTTTAAAGCTAGTACTTATAGAAGCCGAGATATAGACTTCCAAACTTTGGGTTTTTGGTGCACATATATGGAAACCAAAAATTTGTATCTCGGTTAGTAACAGAGCTACGACTTTGGGAATAGTCTCGTTGGATTTAGAACGTCGAAACTAAGACAAAACCGTTGAATTTTTAAAGCTAGTACTTATAGAAGCCGAGATACAGACTTCCAAACTTTTGGTTTTTGGTGCACATATATGAAAACCAAAAATTTGTATCTCGGTTAGTAACAGAGCTACGACTTTGGGAATAGTCTCGTTGGATTTAGAACGTCGAAACTAAGACAAAACCGTTGAATTTTTAAAGCTAGTACTTATAGAAGCCGAGATACAGACTTCCAAACTTTTGGTTTTTGGTGCACATATATGGAAACCAAAAATTTGTATCTCGGTTAGTAACAGCGCTACGACTTTGGGAATAGTCTCGTTATATTTAGAACGTCGAAACTAAGACAAAACCGTTGGATTTTTAAAGCTAGTACTTATAGAAGCCGAGATACAGACTTCCAAACTTTTGGATTTTGGTGCACATATATGGAAACCAAAAGTTTGTATCTCGGTTAGTAAAAGAGCTACGACTTTGGGAACAGTCTCGTTGGATTTAGAACGTCGAAACTAAGACAAAACCGTTGGATTTTTAAAGCTAGTACTTATAGAAGCCGAGATACAGACTTCCAAACTTTTGGTTTTTGGTGCACATATATGGAAACCAAAAATTTGTATCTCGGTTAGTAACAGAGCTACGACTTTGGGAATAGTCTCGTTGGATTAAGAACGTCGAAACTAAGATAAAACCGTTGGATTTTTAAAGCTAGTACTTATAGAAGCCGAGATACAGACTTCCAAACTTTTGGATTTTGGTGCACATATATGGAAACCAAAAGTTTGTATCTCGGTTAGTAAAAGAGCTACGACTTTGGGAATAGTCTCGTTGGATTCAAAACGTCGAAACTAAGACAAAACCGTTGGATTTTTAAAGCTAGTACTTATAGAAGCCGAGATACAGACTTCCAAACTTTTGGATTTTGGTGCACATATATGGAAACCAAAAGTTTGTATCTCGGTTAGTAACAGAGCTACGACTTTGGGAATAGTCTCGTTGGATTAAGAACGTCGAAACTAAGATAAAGCCGTTGGATTTTTAAAGCTAGTACTTATAGAAGCCGAGATACAGACTTCCAAACTTTTGGTTTTTGGTGCACATATATGGAAACCAAAAGTTTGTATCTCGGTTAGTAGAAGAGCTACGACTTTGGGAATAGTCTCGTTGGATTCAGAACGTCGAAACTAAGACAAAACCGTTGGATTTTTAAAGCTAGTACTTATAGAAGCCGAGATACAGACTTCCAAACTTTTGGATTTTGGTGCACATATATGGAAACCAAAAGTTTGTATCTCGGTTAGTAAAAGAGCTACGACTTTGGGAATAGTCTCGTTGGATTTAGAACGTCAAAACTAAGACAAAACCGTTGGATTTTTAAAGCTAGTACTTATAGAAGCCGAGATACAGACTTCCAAACTTTTGGTTTTTGGTGCACATATATGGAAACCAAAAATTTGTATCTCGGTTAGTAACAGAGCTACGACTTTGGGAATGGTCTCGTTGGATTAAGAACGTCGAAACTAAGATAAAACCGTTGGATTTTTAAAGCTAGTACTTATAGAAGCCGAGATATAGACTTCCAAACTTTTGGTTTTTGGTGCACATATATGGAAACCAAAAGTTTGTATCTCCGTTAGTAAAAGAGCTACGACTTTGGGAATAGTCTCGTTGGATTTAGAACGTCGAAACTAAGACAAAACCGTTGAATTTTTAAAGCTAGTACTTATAGAAGCCGAGATACAGACTTCCAAACTTTTGGTTTTTGGTGCACATATATGAAAACCAAAAGTTTGTATCTCGGTTAGTAAAAGAGCTACGACTTTGGGAATAGTCTCGTTGGATTTAGAACGTCAAAACTAAGACAAAACCGTTGGATTTTTAAAGCTAGTACTTATAGAAGCCGAGATACAGACTTCTAAACTTTTGGTTGTTGGTGCACATATATGGAAACCAAAAATTTGTATCTCGGTTAGTAAAAGAGCTACGACTTTGGGAATAGTCTCGTTGGATTCAGAGCAATGAAACTAAGACAAAACCGTTGGATTTTTAAAGCTAGTACTTATAGAAGCCGAGATATAGACTTCCAAACTTTTGGTTTTTGGTGCACATATATGGAAACCAAAAGTTTGTATCTCGGTTAGTAAAAGAGCTACGACTTTGGGAATAGTCTCGTTGGATTCAGAGCAATGAAACTAAGACAAAACCGTTGGATTTTTAAAGCTAGTACTTATAGAAGCCGAGATACAGACTTCCAAACTTTTGGTTTTTGGTGCACATATATGGAAACCAAAAATTTGTATCTCGGTTAGTAACAGAGCTACGACTTTGGGAATAGTCTCGTTGGATTAAGAACGTCGAAACTAAGATAAAACCGTTGGATTTTTAAAGCTAGTACTTATAGAAGCCGAGATATAGACTTCCAAACTTTTGGTTTTTGGTGCACATATATGGAAACCAAAAGTTTGTATCTCGGTTAGTAAAAGAGCTACGACTTTGGGAATAGTCTCGTTGGATTTAGAACGTCGAAACTAAGACAAAACCGTTGGATTTTTAAAGCTAGTACTTATAGAAGCCGAGATACAGACTTCCAAACTTTTGGATTTTGGTGCACATATATGGAAACCAAAAGTTTGTATCTCGGTTAGTAAAAGAGCTACGACTTTGGGAATAGTCTCGTTGGATTCAAAACGTCGAAACTAAGACAAAACCGTTGGATTTTTAAAGCTAGTACTTATAGAAGCCGAGATACAGACTTCCAAACTTTTGGATTTTGGTGCACATATATGGAAACCAAAAGTTTGTATCTCGGTTAGTAACAGAGCTACGACTTTGGGAATAGTCTCGTTGGATTAAGAACGTCGAAACTAAGATAAAGCCGTTGGATTTTTAAAGCTAGTACTTATAGAAGCCGAGATACAGACTTCCAAACTTTTGGTTTTTGGTGCACATATATGGAAACCAAAAGTTTGTATCTCGGTTAGTAGAAGAGCTACGACTTTGGGAATAGTCTCGTTGGATTCAGAACGTCGAAACTAAGACAAAACCGTTGGATTTTTAAAGCTAGTACTTATAGAAGCCGAGATACAGACTTCCAAACTTTTGGATTTTGGTGCACATATATGGAAACCAAAAGTTTGTATCTCGGTTAGTAAAAGAGCTACGACTTTGGGAATAGTCTCGTTGGATTTAGAACGTCAAAACTAAGACAAAACCGTTGGATTTTTAAAGCTAGTACTTATAGAAGCCGAGATACAGACTTCCAAACTTTTGGTTTTTGGTGCACATATATGGAAACCAAAAATTTGTATCTCGGTTAGTAACAGAGCTACGACTTTGGGAATGGTCTCGTTGGATTAAGAACGTCGAAACTAAGATAAAACCGTTGGATTTTTAAAGCTAGTACTTATAGAAGCCGAGATATAGACTTCCAAACTTTTGGTTTTTGGTGCACATATATGGAAACCAAAAGTTTGTATCTCCGTTAGTAAAAGAGCTACGACTTTGGGAATAGTCTCGTTGGATTTAGAACGTCGAAACTAAGACAAAACCGTTGAATTTTTAAAGCTAGTACTTATAGAAGCCGAGATACAGACTTCCAAACTTTTGGTTTTTGGTGCACATATATGAAAACCAAAAGTTTGTATCTCGGTTAGTAAAAGAGCTACGACTTTGGGAATAGTCTCGTTGGATTTAGAACGTCAAAACTAAGACAAAACCGTTGGATTTTTAAAGCTAGTACTTATAGAAGCCGAGATACAGACTTCTAAACTTTTGGTTGTTGGTGCACATATATGGAAACCAAAAATTTGTATCTCGGTTAGTAAAAGAGCTACGACTTTGGGAATAGTCTCGTTGGATTCAGAGCAATGAAACTAAGACAAAACCGTTGGATTTTTAAAGCTAGTACTTATAGAAGCCGAGATATAGACTTCCAAACTTTTGGTTTTTGGTGCACATATATGGAAACCAAAAGTTTGTATCTCGGTTAGTAAAAGAGCTACGACTTTGGGAATAGTCTCGTTGGATTCAGAGCAATGAAACTAAGACAAAACCGTTGGATTTTTAAAGCTAGTACTTATAGAAGCCGAGATACAGACTTCCAAACTTTTGGTTTTTGGTGCACATATATGGAAACCAAAAATTTGTATCTCGGTTAGTAACAGAGCTACGACTTTGGGAATAGTCTCGTTGGATTTAGAACGTCGAAACTAAGATAAAACCGTTGGATTTTTAAAGCTAGTACTTATAGAAGCCGAGATACAGACTTCCAAACTTTTGGTTTTTGGTGCACATATATGGAAACCAAAAATTTGTATCTCGGTTAGTAACAGAGCTACGACTTTGGGAATAGTCTCGTTGGATTTAGAACGTCGAAACTAAGACAAAACCGTTGAATTTTTAAAGCTAGTACTTATAGAAGCCGAGATACAGACTTCCAAACTTTTGGTTTTTGGTGCACATATATGAAAACCAAAAATTTGTATCTCGGTTAGTAACAGAGCTACGACTTTGGGAATAGTCTCGTTGGATTTAGAACGTCGAAACTAAGACAAAACCGTTGAATTTTTAAAGCTAGTACTTATAGAAGCCGAGATACAGACTTCCAAACTTTTGGTTTTTGGTGCACATATATGGAAACCAAAAATTTGTATCTCAATTAGTAACAGCGCTACGACTTTGGGAATAGTCTCGTTATATTTAGAACGTCGAAACTAAGACAAAACCGTTGGATTTTTAAAGCTAGTACTTATAGAAGCCGAGATATAGACTTCCAAACTTTGGGTTTTTGGTGCACATATATGGAAACCAAAAATTTGTATCTCGGTTAGTAACAGAGCTACGACTTTGGGAATAGTCTCGTTGGATTTAGAACGTCGAAACTAAGACAAAACCGTTGAATTTTTAAAGCTAGTACTTATAGAAGCCGAGATACAGACTTCCAAACTTTTGGTTTTTGGTGCACATATATGAAAACCAAAAATTTGTATCTCGGTTAGTAACAGAGCTACGACTTTGGGAATAGTCTCGTTGGATTTAGAACGTCGAAACTAAGACAAAACCGTTGAATTTTTAAAGCTAGTACTTATAGAAGCCGAGATACAGACTTCCAAACTTTTGGTTTTTGGTGCACATATATGGAAACCAAAAATTTGTATCTCGGTTAGTAACAGCGCTACGACTTTGGGAATAGTCTCGTTATATTTAGAACGTCGAAACTAAGACAAAACCGTTGGATTTTTAAAGCTAGTACTTATAGAAGCCGAGATATAGACTTCCAAACTTTGGGTTTTTGGTGCACATATATGGAAACCAAAAATTTGTATCTCGTTTAGTAAAAGAGCTACGACTTTGGGAATAGTCTTGTTGGATTCAGAACGTCGAAACTAAGACAAAACCGTTGGATTTTTAAAGCTAGTACTTATAGAAGCCGAGATACAGACTTCTAAACTTTTGGTTGTTGGTGCACATATATGGAAACCAAAAATTTGTATCTCGGTTAGTAAAAGAGCTACGACTTTGGGAATAGTCTCGTTGGATTCAGAGCAATGAAACTAAGACAAAACCGTTGGATTTTTAAAGCTAGTACTTATAGAAGCCGAGATACAGACTTCCAAACTTTTGGATTTTGGTGCACATATATGGAAACCAAAAGTTTGTATCTCGGTTAGTAAAAGAGCTACGACTTTGGGAACAGTCTCGTTGGATTTAGAACGTCGAAACTAAGACAAAACCGTTGGATTTTTAAAGCTAGTACTTATAGAAGCCGAGATACAGACTTCCAAACTTTTGGTTTTTGGTGCACATATATGGAAACCAAAAATTTGTATCTCGGTTAGTAACAGAGCTACGACTTTGGGAATAGTCTCGTTGGATTAAGAACGTCGAAACTAAGATAAAACCGTTGGATTTTTAAAGCTAGTACTTATAGAAGCCGAGATATAGACTTCCAAACTTTTGGTTTTTGGTGCACATATATGGAAACCAAAAGTTTGTATCTCGGTTAGTAAAAGAGCTACGACTTTGGGAATAGTCTCGTTGGATTTAGAACGTCGAAACTAAGACAAAACCGTTGGATTTTTAAAGCTAGTACTTATAGAAGCCGAGATACAGACTTCCAAACTTTTGGATTTTGGTGCACATATATGGAAACCAAAAGTTTGTATCTCGGTTAGTAAAAGAGCTACGACTTTGGGAATAGTCTCGTTGGATTCAAAACGTCGAAACTAAGACAAAACCGTTGGATTTTTAAAGCTAGTACTTATAGAAGCCGAGATACAGACTTCCATACTTTTGGATTTTGGTGCACATATATGGAAACCAAAAGTTTGTATCTCGGTTAGTAAAAGAGCTACGACTTTGGGAACAGTCTCGTTGGATTTAGAACGTCGAAACTAAGACAAAACCGTTGGATTTTTAAAGCTAGTACTTATAGAAGCCGAGATACAGACTTCCAAACTTTTGGTTTTTGGTGCACATATATGGAAACCAAAAATTTGTATCTCGGTTAGTAACAGAGCTACGACTTTGGGAATAGTCTCGTTGGATTAAGAACGTCGAAACTAAGATAAAACCGTTGGATTTTTAAAGCTAGTACTTATAGAAGCCGAGATATAGACTTCCAAACTTTTGGTTTTTGGTGCACATATATGGAAACCAAAAGTTTGTATCTCGGTTAGTAAAAGAGCTACGACTTTGGGAATAGTCTCGTTGGATTTAGAACGTCGAAACTAAGACAAAACCGTTGGATTTTTAAAGCTAGTACTTATAGAAGCCGAGATACAGACTTCCAAACTTTTGGTTTTTGGTGCACATATATGGAAACCAAAAGTTTGTATCTCGGTTAGTAAAAGAGCTACGACTTTGGGAATAGTCTCGTTGGATTCAGAACGTCGAAACTAAGACAAAACCGTTGGATTTTTAAAGCTAGTACTTATAGAAGCCGAGATATAGACTTCCAAACTTTTGGTTGTTGGTGCACATATATGGAAACCAAAAATTTGTATCTCGGTTAGTAAAAAAGCTACGACTTTGGGAATAGTCTAGTTAGATTCAGAACGTCGAAACTAAGACAAAACCGTTGGATTTTTAAAGCTAGTACTTATAGAAGCCGAGATATAGACTTCCAAACTTTTGGTTTTTGGTGCACATATATGGAAACCAAAAGTTTGTATCTCGGTTAGTAAAAGAGCTACGACTTTGGGAATAGTCTCGTTGGATTTAGAACGTCGAAACTAAGACAAAACCGTTGGATTTTTAAAGCTAGTACTTATAGAAGCCGAGATATAGACTTCCAAACTTTTGGTTGTTGGTGCACATATATGGAAACCAAAAATTTGTATCTCGGTTAGTAAAAGAGCTACGACTTTGGGAATAGTCTCGTTGGATTCAGAGCAATGAAACTAAGACAAAACCGTTGGATTTTTAAAGCTAGTACTTATAGAAGCCGAGATACAGACTTCCAAACTTTTGGTTTTTGGTGCACATATATGGAAACCAAAAATTTGTATCTCGGTTAGTAACAGAGCTACGACTTTGGGAATAGTCTCGTTGGATTTAGAACGTCGAAACTAAGATAAAACCGTTGGATTTTTAAAGCTAGTACTTATAGAAGCCGAGATACAGACTTCCAAACTTTTGGTTTTTGGTGCACATATATGGAAACCAAAAATTTGTATCTCGGTTAGTAACAGAGCTACGACTTTGGGAATAGTCTCGTTGGATTTAGAACGTCGAAACTAAGACAAAACCGTTGAATTTTTAAAGCTAGTACTTATAGAAGCCGAGATACAGACTTCCAAACTTTTGGTTTTTGGTGCACATATATGAAAACCAAAAATTTGTATCTCGGTTAGTAACAGAGCTACGACTTTGGGAATAGTCTCGTTGGATTTAGAACGTCGAAACTAAGACAAAACCGTTGAATTTTTAAAGCTAGTACTTATAGAAGCCGAGATACAGACTTCCAAACTTTTGGTTTTTGGTGCACATATATGGAAACCAAAAATTTGTATCTCAATTAGTAACAGCGCTACGACTTTGGGAATAGTCTCGTTATATTTAGAACGTCGAAACTAAGACAAAACCGTTGGATTTTTAAAGCTAGTACTTATAGAAGCCGAGATATAGACTTCCAAACTTTGGGTTTTTGGTGCACATATATGGAAACCAAAAATTTGTATCTCGGTTAGTAACAGAGCTACGACTTTGGGAATAGTCTCGTTGGATTTAGAACGTCGAAACTAAGACAAAACCGTTGAATTTTTAAAGCTAGTACTTATAGAAGCCGAGATACAGACTTCCAAACTTTTGGTTTTTGGTGCACATATATGAAAACCAAAAATTTGTATCTCGGTTAGTAACAGAGCTACGACTTTGGGAATAGTCTCGTTGGATTTAGAACGTCGAAACTAAGACAAAACCGTTGAATTTTTAAAGCTAGTACTTATAGAAGCCGAGATACAGACTTCCAAACTTTTGGTTTTTGGTGCACATATATGGAAACCAAAAATTTGTATCTCGGTTAGTAACAGCGCTACGACTTTGGGAATAGTCTCGTTATATTTAGAACGTCGAAACTAAGACAAAACCGTTGGATTTTTAAAGCTAGTACTTATAGAAGCCGAGATATAGACTTCCAAACTTTGGGTTTTTGGTGCACATATATGGAAACCAAAAATTTGTATCTCGTTTAGTAAAAGAGCTACGACTTTGGGAATAGTCTTGTTGGATTCAGAACGTCGAAACTAAGACAAAACCGTTGGATTTTTAAAGCTAGTACTTATAGAAGCCGAGATACAGACTTCTAAACTTTTGGTTGTTGGTGCACATATATGGAAACCAAAAATTTGTATCTCGGTTAGTAAAAGAGCTACGACTTTGGGAATAGTCTCGTTGGATTCAGAGCAATGAAACTAAGACAAAACCGTTGGATTTTTAAAGCTAGTACTTATAGAAGCCGAGATACAGACTTCCAAACTTTTGGATTTTGGTGCACATATATGGAAACCAAAAGTTTGTATCTCGGTTAGTAAAAGAGCTACGACTTTGGGAACAGTCTCGTTGGATTTAGAACGTCGAAACTAAGACAAAACCGTTGGATTTTTAAAGCTAGTACTTATAGAAGCCGAGATACAGACTTCCAAACTTTTGGTTTTTGGTGCACATATATGGAAACCAAAAATTTGTATCTCGGTTAGTAACAGAGCTACGACTTTGGGAATAGTCTCGTTGGATTAAGAACGTCGAAACTAAGATAAAACCGTTGGATTTTTAAAGCTAGTACTTATAGAAGCCGAGATATAGACTTCCAAACTTTTGGTTTTTGGTGCACATATATGGAAACCAAAAGTTTGTATCTCGGTTAGTAAAAGAGCTACGACTTTGGGAATAGTCTCGTTGGATTTAGAACGTCGAAACTAAGACAAAACCGTTGGATTTTTAAAGCTAGTACTTATAGAAGCCGAGATACAGACTTCCAAACTTTTGGATTTTGGTGCACATATATGGAAACCAAAAGTTTGTATCTCGGTTAGTAAAAGAGCTACGACTTTGGGAATAGTCTCGTTGGATTCAAAACGTCGAAACTAAGACAAAACCGTTGGATTTTTAAAGCTAGTACTTATAGAAGCCGAGATACAGACTTCCATACTTTTGGATTTTGGTGCACATATATGGAAACCAAAAGTTTGTATCTCGGTTAGTAAAAGAGCTACGACTTTGGGAACAGTCTCGTTGGATTTAGAACGTCGAAACTAAGACAAAACCGTTGGATTTTTAAAGCTAGTACTTATAGAAGCCGAGATACAGACTTCCAAACTTTTGGTTTTTGGTGCACATATATGGAAACCAAAAATTTGTATCTCGGTTAGTAACAGAGCTACGACTTTGGGAATAGTCTCGTTGGATTAAGAACGTCGAAACTAAGATAAAACCGTTGGATTTTTAAAGCTAGTACTTATAGAAGCCGAGATATAGACTTCCAAACTTTTGGTTTTTGGTGCACATATATGGAAACCAAAAGTTTGTATCTCGGTTAGTAAAAGAGCTACGACTTTGGGAATAGTCTCGTTGGATTTAGAACGTCGAAACTAAGACAAAACCGTTGGATTTTTAAAGCTAGTACTTATAGAAGCCGAGATACAGACTTCCAAACTTTTGGTTTTTGGTGCACATATATGGAAACCAAAAGTTTGTATCTCGGTTAGTAAAAGAGCTACGACTTTGGGAATAGTCTCGTTGGATTCAGAACGTCGAAACTAAGACAAAACCGTTGGATTTTTAAAGCTAGTACTTATAGAAGCCGAGATATAGACTTCCAAACTTTTGGTTGTTGGTGCACATATATGGAAACCAAAAATTTGTATCTCGGTTAGTAAAAAAGCTACGACTTTGGGAATAGTCTAGTTAGATTCAGAACGTCGAAACTAAGACAAAACCGTTGGATTTTTAAAGCTAGTACTTATAGAAGCCGAGATATAGACTTCCAAACTTTTGGTTTTTGGTGCACATATATGGAAACCAAAAGTTTGTATCTCGGTTAGTAAAAGAGCTACGACTTTGGGAATAGTCTCGTTGGATTTAGAACGTCGAAACTAAGACAAAACCGTTGGATTTTTAAAGCTAGTACTTATAGAAGCCGAGATATAGACTTCCAAACTTTTGGTTGTTGGTGCACATATATGGAAACCAAAAATTTGTATCTCGGTTAGTAACAGAGCTACGACTTTGGGAATAGTCTCGTTGGATTTAGAACGTCAAAACTAAGACAAAACCGTTGGATTTTTAAAGCTAGTACTTATAGAAGCCGAGATACAGACTTCCAAACTTTTGGTTTTTGGTGCACATATATGGAAACCAAAAGTTTGTATCTCGGTTAGTAAAAGAGCTACGACTTTGGGAATAGTCTCGTTGGATTCAGAACGTCGAAACTAAGACAAAACCGTTAGATTTTTAAAGCTAGTACTTATAGAAGCCGAGATATAGACTTCCAAACTTTTGGTTGTTGGTGCACATATATGGAAACCAAAAATTTGTATCTCGGTTAGTAAAAAAGCTACGACTTTGGGAATAGTCTAGTTAGATTCAGAACGTCGAAACTAAGACAAAACCGTTGGATTTTTAAAGCTAGTACTTATAGAAGCCGAGATATAGACTTCCAAACTTTTGGTTTTTGGTGCACATATATGGAAACCAAAAGTTTGTATCTCGGTTAGTAAAAGAGCTACGACTTTGGGAATAGTCTCGTTGGATTTAGAACGTCGAAACTAAGACAAAACCGTTGGAGTTTTAAAGCTAGTACTTATAGAAGCCGAGATATAGACTTCCAAACTTTTGGTTTTTGGTGCACATATATGGAAACCAAAAGTTTGTATCTCGGTTAGTAAAAGAGCTACGACTTTAGGAATAGTCTCGTTGGATTTAGAACGTCAAAACTAAGACAAAACCGTTGGATTTTTAAAGCTAGTACTTATAGAAGCCGAGATACAGACTTCCAAACTTTTGGTTTTTGGTGCACATATATGGAAACCAAAAATTTGTATCTCGGTTAGTAACAGAGCTACGACTTTGGGAATAGTCTCGTTGGATTTAGAACGTCAAAACTAAGACAAAACCGTTGGATTTTTAAAGCTAGTACTTATAGAAGCCGAGATACAGACTTCCAAACTTTTGGTTTTTGGTGCACATATATGGAAACCAAAAATTTGTATCTCGGTTAGTAACAGAGCTACGACTTTAGAAATAATCTCGTTGGATTTAGAACGTCGAATCTAAGACAAAACCGTTGGATTTTTAAAGCTAGTACTTATAGAAGCCGAGATACAGACTTCCAAACTTTTGGTTTTTGGTGCACATATATGGAAACCAAAAGTTTGTATCTCGGTTAGTAAAAGAGCTACGACTTTGGGAATAGTCTCGTTGGATTCAGAACGTCGAAACTAAGACAAAACCGTTGGATTTTTAAAGCTAGTACTTATAGAAGCCGAGATATAGACTTCCAAACTTTTGGTTGTTGGTGCACATATATGGAAACCAAAAATTTGTATCTCGGTTAGTAAAAAAGCTACGACTTTGGGAATAGTCTAGTTAGATTCAGAACGTCGAAACTAAGACAAAACCGTTGGATTTTTAAAGCTAGTACTTATAGAAGCCGAGATATAGACTTCCAAACTTTTGGTTTTTGGTGCACATATATGGAAACCAAAAGTTTGTATCTCGGTTAGTAAAAGAGCTACGACTTTGGGAATAGTCTCGTTGGATTTAGAACGTCGAAACTAAGACAAAACCGTTGGATTTTTAAAGCTAGTACTTATAGAAGCCGAGATATAGACTTCCAAACTTTTGGTTTTTGGTGCACATATATGGAAACCAAAAGTTTGTATCTCGGTTAGTAAAAGAGCTACGACTTTAGGAATAGTCTCGTTGGATTTAGAACGTCAAAACTAAGACAAAACCGTTGGATTTTTAAAGCTAATACTTATAGAAGCCGAGATACAGACTTCTAAACTTTTGGTTGTTGGTGCACATATATGGAAACCAAAAATTTGTATCTCGGTTAGTAAAAGAGCTACGACTTTGGGAATAGTCTCGTTGGATTCAGAGCAATGAAACTAAGACAAAACCGTTGGATTTTTAAAGCTAGTACTTATAGAAGCCGAGATATAGACTTCCAAACTTTTGGTTTTTGGTGCACATATATGGAAACCAAAAGTTTGTATCTCGGTTAGTAAAAGAGCTACGACTTTGGGAATAGTCTCGTTGGATTCAGAGCAATGAAACTAAGACAAAACCGTTGGATTTTTAAAGCTAGTACTTATAGAAGCCGAGATACAGACTTCCAAACTTTTGGTTTTTGGTGCACATATATGGAAACCAAAAATTTGTATCTCGGTTAGTAACAGAGCTACGACTTTGGGAATAGTCTCGTTGGATTTAGAACGTCGAAACTAAGATAAAACCGTTGGATTTTTAAAGCTAGTACTTATAGAAGCCGAGATACAGACTTCCAAACTTTTGGTTTTTGGTGCACATATATGGAAACCAAAAATTTGTATCTCGGTTAGTAACAGAGCTACGACTTTGGGAATAGTCTCGTTGGATTTAGAACGTCGAAACTAAGACAAAACCGTTGAATTTTTAAAGCTAGTACTTATAGAAGCCGAGATACAGACTTCCAAACTTTTGGTTTTTGGTGCACATATATGAAAACCAAAAATTTGTATCTCGGTTAGTAACAGAGCTACGACTTTGGGAATAGTCTCGTTGGATTTAGAACGTCGAAACTAAGACAAAACCGTTGAATTTTTAAAGCTAGTACTTATAGAAGCCGAGATACAGACTTCCAAACTTTTGGTTTTTGGTGCACATATATGGAAACCAAAAATTTGTATCTCGGTTAGTAACAGCGCTACGACTTTGGGAATAGTCTCGTTATATTTAGAACGTCGAAACTAAGACAAAACCGTTGGATTTTTAAAGCTAGTACTTATAGAAGCCGAGATATAGACTTCCAAACTTTG
Organism: Anthonomus grandis grandis; assembly: GCF_022605725.1. Classification (NCBI taxonomy): domain Eukaryota; kingdom Metazoa; phylum Arthropoda; class Insecta; order Coleoptera; family Curculionidae; genus Anthonomus; species Anthonomus grandis. Next base: position 268,249 of record NW_026088451.1, on the reverse strand, counting down.
GGTTTTTGGTGCACATATATGGAAACCAAAAATTTGTATCTCGGTTAGTAACAGAGCTACGACTTTGGGAATAGTCTCGTTGGATTTAGAACGTCGAAACTAAGACAAAACCGTTGAATTTTTAAAGCTAGTACTTATAGAAGCCGAGATACAGACTTCCAAACTTTTGGTTTTTGGTGCACATATATGAAAACCAAAAATTTGTATCTCGGTTAGTAACAGAGCTACGACTTTGGGAATAGTCTCGTTGGATTTAGAACGTCGAAACTAAGACAAAACCGTTGAATTTTTAAAGCTAGTACTTATAGAAGCCGAGATACAGACTTCCAAACTTTTGGTTTTTGGTGCACATATATGGAAACCAAAAATTTGTATCTCGGTTAGTAACAGCGCTACGACTTTGGGAATAGTCTCGTTATATTTAGAACGTCGAAACTAAGACAAAACCGTTGGATTTTTAAAGCTAGTACTTATAGAAGCCGAGATACAGACTTCCAAACTTTTGGATTTTGGTGCACATATATGGAAACCAAAAGTTTGTATCTCGGTTAGTAAAAGAGCTACGACTTTGGGAACAGTCTCGTTGGATTTAGAACGTCGAAACTAAGACAAAACCGTTGGATTTTTAAAGCTAGTACTTATAGAAGCCGAGATACAGACTTCCAAACTTTTGGTTTTTGGTGCACATATATGGAAACCAAAAATTTGTATCTCGGTTAGTAACAGAGCTACGACTTTGGGAATAGTCTCGTTGGATTAAGAACGTCGAAACTAAGATAAAACCGTTGGATTTTTAAAGCTAGTACTTATAGAAGCCGAGATACAGACTTCCAAACTTTTGGATTTTGGTGCACATATATGGAAACCAAAAGTTTGTATCTCGGTTAGTAAAAGAGCTACGACTTTGGGAATAGTCTCGTTGGATTCAAAACGTCGAAACTAAGACAAAACCGTTGGATTTTTAAAGCTAGTACTTATAGAAGCCGAGATACAGACTTCCAAACTTTTGGATTTTGGTGCACATATATGGAAACCAAAAGTTTGTATCTCGGTTAGTAACAGAGCTACGACTTTGGGAATAGTCTCGTTGGATTAAGAACGTCGAAACTAAGATAAAGCCGTTGGATTTTTAAAGCTAGTACTTATAGAAGCCGAGATACAGACTTCCAAACTTTTGGTTTTTGGTGCACATATATGGAAACCAAAAGTTTGTATCTCGGTTAGTAGAAGAGCTACGACTTTGGGAATAGTCTCGTTGGATTCAGAACGTCGAAACTAAGACAAAACCGTTGGATTTTTAAAGCTAGTACTTATAGAAGCCGAGATACAGACTTCCAAACTTTTGGATTTTGGTGCACATATATGGAAACCAAAAGTTTGTATCTCGGTTAGTAAAAGAGCTACGACTTTGGGAATAGTCTCGTTGGATTTAGAACGTCAAAACTAAGACAAAACCGTTGGATTTTTAAAGCTAGTACTTATAGAAGCCGAGATACAGACTTCCAAACTTTTGGTTTTTGGTGCACATATATGGAAACCAAAAATTTGTATCTCGGTTAGTAACAGAGCTACGACTTTGGGAATGGTCTCGTTGGATTAAGAACGTCGAAACTAAGATAAAACCGTTGGATTTTTAAAGCTAGTACTTATAGAAGCCGAGATATAGACTTCCAAACTTTTGGTTTTTGGTGCACATATATGGAAACCAAAAGTTTGTATCTCCGTTAGTAAAAGAGCTACGACTTTGGGAATAGTCTCGTTGGATTTAGAACGTCGAAACTAAGACAAAACCGTTGAATTTTTAAAGCTAGTACTTATAGAAGCCGAGATACAGACTTCCAAACTTTTGGTTTTTGGTGCACATATATGAAAACCAAAAGTTTGTATCTCGGTTAGTAAAAGAGCTACGACTTTGGGAATAGTCTCGTTGGATTTAGAACGTCAAAACTAAGACAAAACCGTTGGATTTTTAAAGCTAGTACTTATAGAAGCCGAGATACAGACTTCTAAACTTTTGGTTGTTGGTGCACATATATGGAAACCAAAAATTTGTATCTCGGTTAGTAAAAGAGCTACGACTTTGGGAATAGTCTCGTTGGATTCAGAGCAATGAAACTAAGACAAAACCGTTGGATTTTTAAAGCTAGTACTTATAGAAGCCGAGATATAGACTTCCAAACTTTTGGTTTTTGGTGCACATATATGGAAACCAAAAGTTTGTATCTCGGTTAGTAAAAGAGCTACGACTTTGGGAATAGTCTCGTTGGATTCAGAGCAATGAAACTAAGACAAAACCGTTGGATTTTTAAAGCTAGTACTTATAGAAGCCGAGATACAGACTTCCAAACTTTTGGTTTTTGGTGCACATATATGGAAACCAAAAATTTGTATCTCGGTTAGTAACAGAGCTACGACTTTGGGAATAGTCTCGTTGGATTAAGAACGTCGAAACTAAGATAAAACCGTTGGATTTTTAAAGCTAGTACTTATAGAAGCCGAGATATAGACTTCCAAACTTTTGGTTTTTGGTGCACATATATGGAAACCAAAAGTTTGTATCTCGGTTAGTAAAAGAGCTACGACTTTGGGAATAGTCTCGTTGGATTTAGAACGTCGAAACTAAGACAAAACCGTTGGATTTTTAAAGCTAGTACTTATAGAAGCCGAGATACAGACTTCCAAACTTTTGGATTTTGGTGCACATATATGGAAACCAAAAGTTTGTATCTCGGTTAGTAAAAGAGCTACGACTTTGGGAATAGTCTCGTTGGATTCAAAACGTCGAAACTAAGACAAAACCGTTGGATTTTTAAAGCTAGTACTTATAGAAGCCGAGATACAGACTTCCAAACTTTTGGATTTTGGTGCACATATATGGAAACCAAAAGTTTGTATCTCGGTTAGTAACAGAGCTACGACTTTGGGAATAGTCTCGTTGGATTAAGAACGTCGAAACTAAGATAAAGCCGTTGGATTTTTAAAGCTAGTACTTATAGAAGCCGAGATACAGACTTCCAAACTTTTGGTTTTTGGTGCACATATATGGAAACCAAAAGTTTGTATCTCGGTTAGTAGAAGAGCTACGACTTTGGGAATAGTCTCGTTGGATTCAGAACGTCGAAACTAAGACAAAACCGTTGGATTTTTAAAGCTAGTACTTATAGAAGCCGAGATACAGACTTCCAAACTTTTGGATTTTGGTGCACATATATGGAAACCAAAAGTTTGTATCTCGGTTAGTAAAAGAGCTACGACTTTGGGAATAGTCTCGTTGGATTTAGAACGTCAAAACTAAGACAAAACCGTTGGATTTTTAAAGCTAGTACTTATAGAAGCCGAGATACAGACTTCCAAACTTTTGGTTTTTGGTGCACATATATGGAAACCAAAAATTTGTATCTCGGTTAGTAACAGAGCTACGACTTTGGGAATGGTCTCGTTGGATTAAGAACGTCGAAACTAAGATAAAACCGTTGGATTTTTAAAGCTAGTACTTATAGAAGCCGAGATATAGACTTCCAAACTTTTGGTTTTTGGTGCACATATATGGAAACCAAAAGTTTGTATCTCCGTTAGTAAAAGAGCTACGACTTTGGGAATAGTCTCGTTGGATTTAGAACGTCGAAACTAAGACAAAACCGTTGAATTTTTAAAGCTAGTACTTATAGAAGCCGAGATACAGACTTCCAAACTTTTGGTTTTTGGTGCACATATATGAAAACCAAAAGTTTGTATCTCGGTTAGTAAAAGAGCTACGACTTTGGGAATAGTCTCGTTGGATTTAGAACGTCAAAACTAAGACAAAACCGTTGGATTTTTAAAGCTAGTACTTATAGAAGCCGAGATACAGACTTCTAAACTTTTGGTTGTTGGTGCACATATATGGAAACCAAAAATTTGTATCTCGGTTAGTAAAAGAGCTACGACTTTGGGAATAGTCTCGTTGGATTCAGAGCAATGAAACTAAGACAAAACCGTTGGATTTTTAAAGCTAGTACTTATAGAAGCCGAGATATAGACTTCCAAACTTTTGGTTTTTGGTGCACATATATGGAAACCAAAAGTTTGTATCTCGGTTAGTAAAAGAGCTACGACTTTGGGAATAGTCTCGTTGGATTCAGAGCAATGAAACTAAGACAAAACCGTTGGATTTTTAAAGCTAGTACTTATAGAAGCCGAGATACAGACTTCCAAACTTTTGGTTTTTGGTGCACATATATGGAAACCAAAAATTTGTATCTCGGTTAGTAACAGAGCTACGACTTTGGGAATAGTCTCGTTGGATTTAGAACGTCGAAACTAAGATAAAACCGTTGGATTTTTAAAGCTAGTACTTATAGAAGCCGAGATACAGACTTCCAAACTTTTGGTTTTTGGTGCACATATATGGAAACCAAAAATTTGTATCTCGGTTAGTAACAGAGCTACGACTTTGGGAATAGTCTCGTTGGATTTAGAACGTCGAAACTAAGACAAAACCGTTGAATTTTTAAAGCTAGTACTTATAGAAGCCGAGATACAGACTTCCAAACTTTTGGTTTTTGGTGCACATATATGAAAACCAAAAATTTGTATCTCGGTTAGTAACAGAGCTACGACTTTGGGAATAGTCTCGTTGGATTTAGAACGTCGAAACTAAGACAAAACCGTTGAATTTTTAAAGCTAGTACTTATAGAAGCCGAGATACAGACTTCCAAACTTTTGGTTTTTGGTGCACATATATGGAAACCAAAAATTTGTATCTCAATTAGTAACAGCGCTACGACTTTGGGAATAGTCTCGTTATATTTAGAACGTCGAAACTAAGACAAAACCGTTGGATTTTTAAAGCTAGTACTTATAGAAGCCGAGATATAGACTTCCAAACTTTGGGTTTTTGGTGCACATATATGGAAACCAAAAATTTGTATCTCGGTTAGTAACAGAGCTACGACTTTGGGAATAGTCTCGTTGGATTTAGAACGTCGAAACTAAGACAAAACCGTTGAATTTTTAAAGCTAGTACTTATAGAAGCCGAGATACAGACTTCCAAACTTTTGGTTTTTGGTGCACATATATGAAAACCAAAAATTTGTATCTCGGTTAGTAACAGAGCTACGACTTTGGGAATAGTCTCGTTGGATTTAGAACGTCGAAACTAAGACAAAACCGTTGAATTTTTAAAGCTAGTACTTATAGAAGCCGAGATACAGACTTCCAAACTTTTGGTTTTTGGTGCACATATATGGAAACCAAAAATTTGTATCTCGGTTAGTAACAGCGCTACGACTTTGGGAATAGTCTCGTTATATTTAGAACGTCGAAACTAAGACAAAACCGTTGGATTTTTAAAGCTAGTACTTATAGAAGCCGAGATATAGACTTCCAAACTTTGGGTTTTTGGTGCACATATATGGAAACCAAAAATTTGTATCTCGTTTAGTAAAAGAGCTACGACTTTGGGAATAGTCTTGTTGGATTCAGAACGTCGAAACTAAGACAAAACCGTTGGATTTTTAAAGCTAGTACTTATAGAAGCCGAGATACAGACTTCTAAACTTTTGGTTGTTGGTGCACATATATGGAAACCAAAAATTTGTATCTCGGTTAGTAAAAGAGCTACGACTTTGGGAATAGTCTCGTTGGATTCAGAGCAATGAAACTAAGACAAAACCGTTGGATTTTTAAAGCTAGTACTTATAGAAGCCGAGATACAGACTTCCAAACTTTTGGATTTTGGTGCACATATATGGAAACCAAAAGTTTGTATCTCGGTTAGTAAAAGAGCTACGACTTTGGGAACAGTCTCGTTGGATTTAGAACGTCGAAACTAAGACAAAACCGTTGGATTTTTAAAGCTAGTACTTATAGAAGCCGAGATACAGACTTCCAAACTTTTGGTTTTTGGTGCACATATATGGAAACCAAAAATTTGTATCTCGGTTAGTAACAGAGCTACGACTTTGGGAATAGTCTCGTTGGATTAAGAACGTCGAAACTAAGATAAAACCGTTGGATTTTTAAAGCTAGTACTTATAGAAGCCGAGATATAGACTTCCAAACTTTTGGTTTTTGGTGCACATATATGGAAACCAAAAGTTTGTATCTCGGTTAGTAAAAGAGCTACGACTTTGGGAATAGTCTCGTTGGATTTAGAACGTCGAAACTAAGACAAAACCGTTGGATTTTTAAAGCTAGTACTTATAGAAGCCGAGATACAGACTTCCAAACTTTTGGATTTTGGTGCACATATATGGAAACCAAAAGTTTGTATCTCGGTTAGTAAAAGAGCTACGACTTTGGGAATAGTCTCGTTGGATTCAAAACGTCGAAACTAAGACAAAACCGTTGGATTTTTAAAGCTAGTACTTATAGAAGCCGAGATACAGACTTCCATACTTTTGGATTTTGGTGCACATATATGGAAACCAAAAGTTTGTATCTCGGTTAGTAAAAGAGCTACGACTTTGGGAACAGTCTCGTTATATTTAGAACGTCGAAACTAAGACAAAACCGTTGGATTTTTAAAGCTAGTACTTATAGAAGCCGAGATACAGACTTCCAAACTTTTGGATTTTGGTGCACATATATGGAAACCAAAAGTTTGTATCTCGGTTAGTAAAAGAGCTACGACTTTGGGAACAGTCTCGTTGGATTTAGAACGTCGAAACTAAGACAAAACCGTTGGATTTTTAAAGCTAGTACTTATAGAAGCCGAGATACAGACTTCCAAACTTTTGGTTTTTGGTGCACATATATGGAAACCAAAAATTTGTATCTCGGTTAGTAACAGAGCTACGACTTTGGGAATAGTCTCGTTGGATTAAGAACGTCGAAACTAAGATAAAACCGTTGGATTTTTAAAGCTAGTACTTATAGAAGCCGAGATATAGACTTCCAAACTTTTGGTTTTTGGTGCACATATATGGAAACCAAAAGTTTGTATCTCGGTTAGTAAAAGAGCTACGACTTTGGGAATAGTCTCGTTGGATTTAGAACGTCGAAACTAAGACAAAACCGTTGGATTTTTAAAGCTAGTACTTATAGAAGCCGAGATACAGACTTCCAAACTTTTGGATTTTGGTGCACATATATGGAAACCAAAAGTTTGTATCTCGGTTAGTAAAAGAGCTACGACTTTGGGAATAGTCTCGTTGGATTCAAAACGTCGAAACTAAGACAAAACCGTTGGATTTTTAAAGCTAGTACTTATAGAAGCCGAGATACAGACTTCCAAACTTTTGGATTTTGGTGCACATATATGGAAACCAAAAGTTTGTATCTCGGTTAGTAAAAGAGCTACGACTTTGGGAACAGTCTCGTTGGATTTAGAACGTCGAAACTAAGACAAAACCGTTGGATTTTTAAAGCTAGTACTTATAGAAGCCGAGATACAGACTTCCAAACTTTTGGTTTTTGGTGCACATATATGGAAACCAAAAATTTGTATCTCGGTTAGTAACAGAGCTACGACTTTGGGAATAGTCTCGTTGGATTAAGAACGTCGAAACTAAGATAAAACCGTTGGATTTTTAAAGCTAGTACTTATAGAAGCCGAGATATAGACTTCCAAACTTTTGGTTTTTGGTGCACATATATGGAAACCAAAAATTTGTATCTCGGTTAGTAAAAGAGCTACGACTTTGGGAATAGTCTCGTTGGATCCAAAACGTCGAAACTAAGACAAAACCGTTGGATTTTTAAAGCTAGTACTTACAGAAGCCGAGATACAGACTTCCAAACTTTGGGTTTTTGGTGCACATATATGGAAACCAGAAATTTGTATCTCGGTTAGTAAAAAAGCTACGACTTTGGGAATAGTCTAGTTAGATTCAGAACGTCGAAACTAAGACAAAACCGTTGGATTTTTAAAGCTAGTACTTATAGAAGCCGAGATATAGACTTCCAAACTTTTGGTTGTTGGTGCACATATATGGAAACCAAAAATTTGTATCTCGGTTAGTAACAGAGCTACGACTTTGGGAATAGTCTCGTTGGATTTAGAACGTCGAAACTAAGACAAAACCGTTGAATTTTTAAAGCTAGTACTTATAGAAGCCGAGATACAGACTTCCAAACTTTTGGTTTTTGGTGCACATATATGGAAACCAAAAATTTGTATCTCGGTTAGTAACAGCGCTACGACTTTGGGAATAGTCTCGTTATATTTAGAACGTCGAAACTAAGACAAAACCGTTGGATTTTTAAAGCTAGTACTTATAGAAGCCGAGATATAGACTTCCAAACTTTGGGTTTTTGGTGCACATATATGGAAACCAAAAATTTGTATCTCGGTTAGTAACAGAGCTACGACTTTGGGAATAGTCTCGTTGGATTTAGAACGTCGAAACTAAGACAAAACCGTTGAATTTTTAAAGCTAGTACTTATAGAAGCCGAGATACAGACTTCCAAACTTTTGGTTTTTGGTGCACATATATGAAAACCAAAAATTTGTATCTCGGTTAGTAACAGAGCTACGACTTTGGGAATAGTCTCGTTGGATTTAGAACGTCGAAACTAAGACAAAACCGTTGAATTTTTAAAGCTAGTACTTATAGAAGCCGAGATACAGACTTCCAAACTTTTGGTTTTTGGTGCACATATATGGAAACCAAAAATTTGTATCTCGGTTAGTAACAGCGCTACGACTTTGGGAATAGTCTCGTTATATTTAGAACGTCGAAACTAAGACAAAACCGTTGGATTTTTAAAGCTAGTACTTATAGAAGCCGAGATACAGACTTCCAAACTTTTGGATTTTGGTGCACATATATGGAAACCAAAAGTTTGTATCTCGGTTAGTAAAAGAGCTACGACTTTGGGAACAGTCTCGTTGGATTTAGAACGTCGAAACTAAGACAAAACCGTTGGATTTTTAAAGCTAGTACTTATAGAAGCCGAGATACAGACTTCCAAACTTTTGGTTTTTGGTGCACATATATGGAAACCAAAAATTTGTATCTCGGTTAGTAACAGAGCTACGACTTTGGGAATAGTCTCGTTGGATTAAGAACGTCGAAACTAAGATAAAACCGTTGGATTTTTAAAGCTAGTACTTATAGAAGCCGAGATATAGACTTCCAAACTTTTGGTTTTTGGTGCACATATATGGAAACCAAAAGTTTGTATCTCGGTTAGTAAAAGAGCTACGACTTTGGGAATAGTCTCGTTGGATTTAGAACGTCGAAACTAAGACAAAACCGTTGGATTTTTAAAGCTAGTACTTATAGAAGCCGAGATACAGACTTCCAAACTTTTGGATTTTGGTGCACATATATGGAAACCAAAAGTTTGTATCTCGGTTAGTAAAAGAGCTACGACTTTGGGAACAGTCTCGTTGGATTTAGAACGTCGAAACTAAGACAAAACCGTTGGATTTTTAAAGCTAGTACTTATAGAAGCCGAGATACAGACTTCCAAACTTTTGGTTTTTGGTGCACATATATGGAAACCAAAAATTTGTATCTCGGTTAGTAACAGAGCTACGACTTTGGGAATAGTCTCGTTGGATTAAGAACGTCGAAACTAAGATAAAACCGTTGGATTTTTAAAGCTAGTACTTATAGAAGCCGAGATATAGACTTCCAAACTTTTGGTTTTTGGTGCACATATATGGAAACCAAAAATTTGTATCTCGGTTAGTAAAAGAGCTACGACTTTGGGAATAGTCTCGTTGGATCCAAAACGTCGAAACTAAGACAAAACCGTTGGATTTTTAAAGCTAGTACTTACAGAAGCCGAGATACAGACTTCCAAACTTTGGGTTTTTGGTGCACATATATGGAAACCAAAAATTTGTATCTCGGTTAGTAAAAAAGCTACGACTTTGGGAATAGTCTAGTTAGATTCAGAACGTCGAAACTAAGACAAAACCGTTGGATTTTTAAAGCTAGTACTTATAGAAGCCGAGATATAGACTTCCAAACTTTTGGTTGTTGGTGCACATATATGGAAACCAAAAATTTGTATCTCGGTTAGTAAAAGAGCTACGGCTTTGGGAATAGTCTTGTTGGATTCAGAACGTCGAAACTAAGACAAAACCGTTGGATTTTTAAAGCTAGTACTTATAGAAGCCGAGATACAGACTTCTAAACTTTTGGTTGTTGGTGCACATATATGGAAACCAAAAATTTGTATCTCGGTTAGTAAAAGAGCTACGACTTTGGGAATAGTCTTGTTGGATTCAGAACGTCGAAACTAAGACAAAACCGTTGGATTTTTAAAGCTAGTACTTATAGAAGCCGAGATACAGACTTCTAAACTTTTGGTTGTTGGTGCACATATATGGAAACCAAAAATTTGTATCTCGGTTAGTAAAAGAGCTACGACTTTGGGAATAGTCTCGTTGGATTCAGAGCAATGAAACTAAGACAAAACCGTTGGATTTTTAAAGCTAGTACTTATAGAAGCCGAGATATAGACTTCCAAACTTTTGGTTTTTGGTGCACATATATGGAAACCAAAAGTTTGTATCTCGGTTAGTAAAAGAGCTACGACTTTGGGAATAGTCTCGTTGGATTCAGAACGTCGAAACTAAGACAAAACCGTTGGATTTTTAAAGCTAGTACTTATAGAAGCCGAGATATAGACTTCCAAACTTTTGGTTGATGGTGCACATATATGGAAACCAAAAATTTGTATCTCGGTTAGTAAAAAAGCTACGACTTTGGGAATAGTCTAGTTAGATTCAGAACGTCGAAACTAAGACAAAACCGTTGGATTTTTAAAGCTAGTACTTATAGAAGCCGAGATATAGACTTCCAAACTTTTGGTTGTTGGTGCACATATATGGAAACCAAAAATTTGTATCTCGGTTAGTAAAAGAGCTACGACTTTGGGAATAGTCTCGTTGGATTCAGAACGTCGAAACTAAGACAAAACCGTTGGATTTTTAAAGCTAGTACTTATAGAAGCCGAGATATAGACTTCCAAACTTTTGGTTGTTGGTGCACATATATGGAAACCAAAAATTTGTATCTCGGTTAGTAAAAAAGCTACGACTTTGGGAATAGTCTCGTTGGATTCAGAACGTCGAAACTAAGACAAAACCGTTGGATTTTTAAAGCTAGTACTTATAGAAGCCGAGATATAGACTTCCAAACTTTTGGTTGTTGGTGCACATATATGGAAACCAAAAATTTGTATCTCGGTTAGTAAAAGAGCTACGACTTTGGGAATAGTCTCGTTGGATTCAGAGCAATGAAACTAAGACAAAACCGTTGGATTTTTAAAGCTAGTACTTATAGAAGCCGAGATATAGACTTCCAAACTTTTGGTTTTTGGTGCACATATATGGAAACCAAAAGTTTGTATCTCGGTTAGTAAAAGAGCTACGACTTTAGGAATAGTCTCGTTGGATTTAGAACGTCAAAACTAAGACAAAACCGTTGGATTTTTAAAGCTAGTACTTATAGAAGCCGAGATACAGACTTCCAAACTTTTGGTTTTTGGTGCACATATATGGAAACCAAAAATTTGTATCTCGGTTAGTAACAGAGCTACGACTTTGGGAATAGTCTCGTTGGATTTAGAACGTCAAAACTAAGACAAAACCGTTGGATTTTTTAAGCTAGTACTTATAGAAGCCGAGATACAGACTTCCAAACTTTTGGTTTTTGGTGCACATATATGGAAACCAAAAATTTGTATCTCGGTTAGTAACAGAGCTACGACTTTGGGAATAGTCTCGTTGGATTAAGAACGTCGAAACTAAGATAAAGCCGTTGGATTTTTAAAGCTAGTACTTATAGAAGCCGAGATACAGACTTCCAAACTTTTGGTTTTTGGTGCACATATATGGAAACCAAAAGTTTGTATCTCGGTTAGTAGAAGAGCTACGACTTTGGGAATAGTCTCGTTGGATTCAGAACGTCGAAACTAAGACAAAACCGTTGGATTTTTAAAGCTAGTACTTATAGAAGCCGAGATACAGACTTCCAAACTTTTGGATTTTGGTGCACATATATGGAAACCAAAAGTTTGTATCTCGGTTAGTAAAAGAGCTACGACTTTGGGAATAGTCTCGTTGGATTTAGAACGTCAAAACTAAGACAAAACCGTTGGATTTTTAAAGCTAGTACTTATAGAAGCCGAGATACAGACTTCCAAACTTTTGGTTTTTGGTGCACATATATGGAAACCAAAAATTTGTATCTCGGTTAGTAACAGAGCTACGACTTTGGGAATGGTCTCGTTGGATTAAGAACGTCGAAACTAAGATAAAACCGTTGGATTTTTAAAGCTAGTACTTATAGAAGCCGAGATATAGACTTCCAAACTTTTGGTTTTTGGTGCACATATATGGAAACCAAAAGTTTGTATCTCCGTTAGTAAAAGAGCTACGACTTTGGGAATAGTCTCGTTGGATTTAGAACGTCGAAACTAAGACAAAACCGTTGAATTTTTAAAGCTAGTACTTATAGAAGCCGAGATACAGACTTCCAAACTTTTGGTTTTTGGTGCACATATATGAAAACCAAAAGTTTGTATCTCGGTTAGTAAAAGAGCTACGACTTTGGGAATAGTCTCGTTGGATTTAGAACGTCAAAACTAAGACAAAACCGTTGGATTTTTAAAGCTAGTACTTATAGAAGCCGAGATACAGACTTCTAAACTTTTGGTTGTTGGTGCACATATATGGAAACCAAAAATTTGTATCTCGGTTAGTAAAAGAGCTACGACTTTGGGAATAGTCTCGTTGGATTCAGAGCAATGAAACTAAGACAAAACCGTTGGATTTTTAAAGCTAGTACTTATAGAAGCCGAGATATAGACTTCCAAACTTTTGGTTTTTGGTGCACATATATGGAAACCAAAAGTTTGTATCTCGGTTAGTAAAAGAGCTACGACTTTGGGAATAGTCTCGTTGGATTCAGAGCAATGAAACTAAGACAAAACCGTTGGATTTTTAAAGCTAGTACTTATAGAAGCCGAGATACAGACTTCCAAACTTTTGGTTTTTGGTGCACATATATGGAAACCAAAAATTTGTATCTCGGTTAGTAACAGAGCTACGACTTTGGGAATAGTCTCGTTGGATTTAGAACGTCGAAACTAAGATAAAACCGTTGGATTTTTAAAGCTAGTACTTATAGAAGCCGAGATACAGACTTCCAAACTTTTGGTTTTTGGTGCACATATATGGAAACCAAAAATTTGTATCTCGGTTAGTAACAGAGCTACGACTTTGGGAATAGTCTCGTTGGATTTAGAACGTCGAAACTAAGACAAAACCGTTGAATTTTTAAAGCTAGTACTTATAGAAGCCGAGATACAGACTTCCAAACTTTTGGTTTTTGGTGCACATATATGAAAACCAAAAATTTGTATCTCGGTTAGTAACAGAGCTACGACTTTGGGAATAGTCTCGTTGGATTTAGAACGTCGAAACTAAGACAAAACCGTTGAATTTTTAAAGCTAGTACTTATAGAAGCCGAGATACAGACTTCCAAACTTTTGGTTTTTGGTGCACATATATGGAAACCAAAAATTTGTATCTCAATTAGTAACAGCGCTACGACTTTGGGAATAGTCTCGTTATATTTAGAACGTCGAAACTAAGACAAAACCGTTGGATTTTTAAAGCTAGTACTTATAGAAGCCGAGATATAGACTTCCAAACTTTGGGTTTTTGGTGCACATATATGGAAACCAAAAATTTGTATCTCGGTTAGTAACAGAGCTACGACTTTGGGAATAGTCTCGTTGGATTTAGAACGTCGAAACTAAGACAAAACCGTTGAATTTTTAAAGCTAGTACTTATAGAAGCCGAGATACAGACTTCCAAACTTTTGGTTTTTGGTGCACATATATGAAAACCAAAAATTTGTATCTCGGTTAGTAACAGAGCTACGACTTTGGGAATAGTCTCGTTGGATTTAGAACGTCGAAACTAAGACAAAACCGTTGAATTTTTAAAGCTAGTACTTATAGAAGCCGAGATACAGACTTCCAAACTTTTGGTTTTTGGTGCACATATATGGAAACCAAAAATTTGTATCTCGGTTAGTAACAGCGCTACGACTTTGGGAATAGTCTCGTTATATTTAGAACGTCGAAACTAAGACAAAACCGTTGGATTTTTAAAGCTAGTACTTATAGAAGCCGAGATATAGACTTCCAAACTTTGGGTTTTTGGTGCACATATATGGAAACCAAAAATTTGTATCTCGGTTAGTAACAGAGCTACGACTTTGGGAATAGTCTCGTTGGATTTAGAACGTCGAAACTAAGACAAAACCGTTGAATTTTTAAAGCTAGTACTTATAGAAGCCGAGATACAGACTTCCAAACTTTTGGTTTTTGGTGCACATATATGGAAACCAAAAGTTTGTATCTCGGTTAGTAAAAGAGCTACGACTTTGGGAATAGTCTCGTTGGATTTAGAACGTCGAAACTAAGACAAAACCGTTGGATTTTTAAAGCTAGTACTTATAGAAGCCGAGATATAGACTTCCAAACTTTTGGTTGTTGGTGCACATATATGGAAACCAAAAATTTGTATCTCGGTTAGTAACAGAGCTACGACTTTGGGAATAGTCTCGTTGGATTTAGAACGTCAAAACTAAGACAAAACCGTTGGATTTTTAAAGCTAGTACTTATAGAAGCCGAGATACAGACTTCCAAACTTTTGGTTTTTGGTGCACATATATGGAAACCAAAAGTTTGTATCTCGGTTAGTAAAAGAGCTACGACTTTGGGAATAGTCTCGTTGGATTCAGAACGTCGAAACTAAGACAAAACCGTTGGATTTTTAAAGCTAGTACTTATAGAAGCCGAGATATAGACTTCCAAACTTTTGGTTGTTGGTGCACATATATGGAAACCAAAAATTTGTATCTCGGTTAGTAAAAAAGCTACGACTTTGGGAATAGTCTAGTTAGATTCAGAACGTCGAAACTAAGACAAAACCGTTGGATTTTTAAAGCTAGTACTTATAGAAGCCGAGATATAGACTTCCAAACTTTTGGTTTTTGGTGCACATATATGGAAACCAAAAGTTTGTATCTCGGTTAGTAAAAGAGCTACGACTTTGGGAATAGTCTCGTTGGATTTAGAACGTCGAAACTAAGACAAAACCGTTGGAGTTTTAAAGCTAGTACTTATAGAAGCCGAGATATAGACTTCCAAACTTTTGGTTTTTGGTGCACATATATGGAAACCAAAAGTTTGTATCTCGGTTAGTAAAAGAGCTACGACTTTAGGAATAGTCTCGTTGGATTTAGAACGTCAAAACTAAGACAAAACCGTTGGATTTTTAAAGCTAGTACTTATAGAAGCCGAGATACAGACTTCCAAACTTTTGGTTTTTGGTGCACATATATGGAAACCAAAAATTTGTATCTCGGTTAGTAACAGAGCTACGACTTTGGGAATAGTCTCGTTGGATTTAGAACGTCAAAACTAAGACAAAACCGTTGGATTTTTAAAGCTAGTACTTATAGAAGCCGAGATACAGACTTCCAAACTTTTGGTTTTTGGTGCACATATATGGAAACCAAAAATTTGTATCTCGGTTAGTAACAGAGCTACGACTTTAGAAATAATCTCGTTGGATTTAGAACGTCGAATCTAAGACAAAACCGTTGGATTTTTAAAGCTAGTACTTATAGAAGCCGAGATACAGACTTCCAAACTTTTGGTTTTTGGTGCACATATATGGAAACCAAAAGTTTGTATCTCGGTTAGTAAAAGAGCTACGACTTTGGGAATAGTCTCGTTGGATTCAGAACGTCGAAACTAAGACAAAACCGTTGGATTTTTAAAGCTAGTACTTATAGAAGCCGAGATATAGACTTCCAAACTTTGGGTTTTTGGTGCACATATATGGAAACCAAAAATTTGTATCTCGGTTAGTGAAAGAGCTACGACTTTGGGAATAGTCTCGTTGGATTCAGAGCAATGAAACTAAGACAAAACCGTTGGATTTTTAAAGCTAGTACTTATAGAAGCCGAGATACAGACTTCCAAACTTTTGGATTTTGGTGCACATATATGGAAACCAAAAGTTTGTATCTCGGTTAGTAAAAGAGCTACGACTTTGGGAACAGTCTCGTTGGATTTAGAACGTCGAAACTAAGACAAAACCGTTGGATTTTTAAAGCTAGTACTTATAGAAGCCGAGATACAGACTTCCAAACTTTTGGTTTTTGGTGCACATATATGGAAACCAAAAATTTGTATCTCGGTTAGTAACAGAGCTACGACTTTGGGAATAGTCTCGTTGGATTAAGAACGTCGAAACTAAGATAAAACCGTTGGATTTTTAAAGCTAGTACTTATAGAAGCCGAGATATAGACTTCCAAACTTTTGGTTTTTGGTGCACATATATGGAAACCAAAAGTTTGTATCTCGGTTAGTAAAAGAGCTACGACTTTGGGAATAGTCTCGTTGGATTTAGAACGTCGAAACTAAGACAAAACCGTTGGATTTTTAAAGCTAGTACTTATAGAAGCCGAGATACAGACTTCCAAACTTTTGGATTTTGGTGCACATATATGGAAACCAAAAGTTTGTATCTCGGTTAGTAAAAGAGCTACGACTTTGGGAATAGTCTCGTTGGATTCAAAACGTCGAAACTAAGACAAAACCGTTGGATTTTTAAAGCTAGTACTTATAGAAGCCGAGATACAGACTTCCATACTTTTGGATTTTGGTGCACATATATGGAAACCAAAAGTTTGTATCTCGGTTAGTAAAAGAGCTACGACTTTGGGAACAGTCTCGTTGGATTTAGAACGTCGAAACTAAGACAAAACCGTTGGATTTTTAAAGCTAGTACTTATAGAAGCCGAGATACAGACTTCCAAACTTTTGGTTTTTGGTGCACATATATGGAAACCAAAAATTTGTATCTCGGTTAGTAACAGAGCTACGACTTTGGGAATAGTCTCGTTGGATTAAGAACGTCGAAACTAAGATAAAACCGTTGGATTTTTAAAGCTAGTACTTATAGAAGCCGAGATATAGACTTCCAAACTTTTGGTTTTTGGTGCACATATATGGAAACCAAAAGTTTGTATCTCGGTTAGTAAAAGAGCTACGACTTTGGGAATAGTCTCGTTGGATTTAGAACGTCGAAACTAAGACAAAACCGTTGGATTTTTAAAGCTAGTACTTATAGAAGCCGAGATATAGACTTCCAAACTTTTGGTTGTTGGTGCACATATATGGAAACCAAAAATTTGTATCTCGGTTAGTAAAAAAGCTACGACTTTGGGAATAGTCTAGTTAGATTCAGAACGTCGAAACTAAGACAAAACCGTTGGATTTTTAAAGCTAGTACTTATAGAAGCCGAGATATAGACTTCCAAACTTTTGGTTTTTGGTGCACATATATGGAAACCAAAAGTTTGTATCTCGGTTAGTAAAAGAGCTACGACTTTGGGAATAGTCTCGTTGGATTTAGAACGTCGAAACTAAGACAAAACCGTTGGATTTTTAAAGCTAGTACTTATAGAAGCCGAGATATAGACTTCCAAACTTTTGGTTGTTGGTGCACATATATGGAAACCAAAAATTTGTATCTCGGTTAGTAAAAAAGCTACGACTTTGGGAATAGTCTAGTTAGATTCAGAACGTCGAAACTAAGACAAAACCGTTGGATTTTTAAAGCTAGTACTTATAGAAGCCGAGATATAGACTTCCAAACTTTTGGTTTTTGGTGCACATATATGGAAACCAAAAGTTTGTATCTCGGTTAGTAAAAGAGCTACGACTTTGGGAATAGTCTCGTTGGATTTAGAACGTCGAAACTAAGACAAAACCGTTGGATTTTTAAAGCTAGTACTTATAGAAGCCGAGATATAGACTTCCAAACTTTTGGTTGTTGGTGCACATATATGGAAACCAAAAATTTGTATCTCGGTTAGTAAAAAAGCTACGACTTTGGGAATAGTCTAGTTAGATTCAGAACGTCGAAACTAAGACAAAACCGTTGGATTTTTAAAGCTAGTACTTATAGAAGCCGAGATATAGACTTCCAAACTTTTGGTTTTTGGTGCACATATATGGAAACCAAAAGTTTGTATCTCGGTTAGTAAAAGAGCTACGACTTTGGGAATAGTCTCGTTGGATTCAGAACGTCGAAGCTAAGACAAAACCGTTGGATTTTTAAAGCTAGTACTTATAGAAGCCGAGATATAGACTTCCAAACTTTTGGTTGTTGGTGCACATATATGGAAACCAAAAATTTGTATCTCGGTTAGTAAAAAAGCTACGACTTTGGGAATAGTCTAGTTAGATTCAGAACGTCGAAACTAAGACAAAACCGTTGGATTTTTAAAGCTAGTACTTATAGAAGCCGAGATATAGACTTCCAAACTTTTGGTTTTTGGTGCACATATATGGAAACCAAAAGTTTGTATCTCGGTTAGTAAAAGAGCTACGACTTTGGGAATAGTCTCGTTGGATTTAGAACGTCGAAACTAAGACAAAACCGTTGGATTTTTAAAGCTAGTACTTATAGAAGCCGAGATATAGACTTCCAAACTTTTGGTTGTTGGTGCACATATATGGAAACCAAAAATTTGTATCTCGGTTAGTAACAGAGCTACGACTTTGGGAATAGTCTCGTTGGATTTAGAACGTCAAAACTAAGACAAAACCGTTGGATTTTTAAAGCTAGTACTTATAGAAGCCGAGATACAGACTTCCAAACTTTTGGTTTTTGGTGCACATATATGGAAACCAAAAGTTTGTATCTCGGTTAGTAAAAGAGCTACGACTTTGGGAATAGTCTCGTTGGATTCAGAACGTCGAAACTAA
The DNA here is from genome assembly GCF_022605725.1 of Anthonomus grandis grandis. NCBI lineage: Eukaryota > Metazoa > Arthropoda > Insecta > Coleoptera > Curculionidae > Anthonomus > Anthonomus grandis. The sequence goes on along the minus strand of NW_026088451.1, from coordinate 249,498 downwards.
GACAAAACCGTTGGATTTTTAAAGCTAGTACTTATAGAAGCCGAGATATAGACTTCCAAACTTTTGGTTGTTGGTGCACATATATGGAAACCAAAAATTTGTATCTCGGTTAGTAAAAAAGCTACGACTTTGGGAATAGTCTAGTTAGATTCAGAACGTCGAAACTAAGACAAAACCGTTGGATTTTTAAAGCTAGTACTTATAGAAGCCGAGATATAGACTTCCAAACTTTTGGTTTTTGGTGCACATATATGGAAACCAAAAGTTTGTATCTCGGTTAGTAAAAGAGCTACGACTTTGGGAATAGTCTCGTTGGATTTAGAACGTCGAAACTAAGACAAAACCGTTGGAGTTTTAAAGCTAGTACTTATAGAAGCCGAGATATAGACTTCCAAACTTTTGGTTTTTGGTGCACATATATGGAAACCAAAAGTTTGTATCTCGGTTAGTAAAAGAGCTACGACTTTAGGAATAGTCTCGTTGGATTTAGAACGTCAAAACTAAGACAAAACCGTTGGATTTTTAAAGCTAGTACTTATAGAAGCCGAGATACAGACTTCCAAACTTTTGGTTTTTGGTGCACATATATGGAAACCAAAAATTTGTATCTCGGTTAGTAACAGAGCTACGACTTTGGGAATAGTCTCGTTGGATTTAGAACGTCAAAACTAAGACAAAACCGTTGGATTTTTAAAGCTAGTACTTATAGAAGCCGAGATACAGACTTCCAAACTTTTGGTTTTTGGTGCACATATATGGAAACCAAAAATTTGTATCTCGGTTAGTAACAGAGCTACGACTTTAGAAATAATCTCGTTGGATTTAGAACGTCGAATCTAAGACAAAACCGTTGGATTTTTAAAGCTAGTACTTATAGAAGCCGAGATACAGACTTCCAAACTTTTGGTTTTTGGTGCACATATATGGAAACCAAAAGTTTGTATCTCGGTTAGTAAAAGAGCTACGACTTTGGGAATAGTCTCGTTGGATTCAGAACGTCGAAACTAAGACAAAACCGTTGGATTTTTAAAGCTAGTACTTATAGAAGCCGAGATATAGACTTCCAAACTTTTGGTTGTTGGTGCACATATATGGAAACCAAAAATTTGTATCTCGGTTAGTAAAAAAGCTACGACTTTGGGAATAGTCTAGTTAGATTCAGAACGTCGAAACTAAGACAAAACCGTTGGATTTTTAAAGCTAGTACTTATAGAAGCCGAGATATAGACTTCCAAACTTTTGGTTTTTGGTGCACATATATGGAAACCAAAAGTTTGTATCTCGGTTAGTAAAAGAGCTACGACTTTGGGAATAGTCTCGTTGGATTTAGAACGTCGAAACTAAGACAAAACCGTTGGATTTTTAAAGCTAGTACTTATAGAAGCCGAGATATAGACTTCCAAACTTTTGGTTTTTGGTGCACATATATGGAAACCAAAAGTTTGTATCTCGGTTAGTAAAAGAGCTACGACTTTAGGAATAGTCTCGTTGGATTTAGAACGTCAAAACTAAGACAAAACCGTTGGATTTTTAAAGCTAATACTTATAGAAGCCGAGATACAGACTTCTAAACTTTTGGTTGTTGGTGCACATATATGGAAACCAAAAATTTGTATCTCGGTTAGTAAAAGAGCTACGACTTTGGGAATAGTCTCGTTGGATTCAGAGCAATGAAACTAAGACAAAACCGTTGGATTTTTAAAGCTAGTACTTATAGAAGCCGAGATATAGACTTCCAAACTTTTGGTTTTTGGTGCACATATATGGAAACCAAAAGTTTGTATCTCGGTTAGTAAAAGAGCTACGACTTTGGGAATAGTCTCGTTGGATTCAGAGCAATGAAACTAAGACAAAACCGTTGGATTTTTAAAGCTAGTACTTATAGAAGCCGAGATACAGACTTCCAAACTTTTGGTTTTTGGTGCACATATATGGAAACCAAAAATTTGTATCTCGGTTAGTAACAGAGCTACGACTTTGGGAATAGTCTCGTTGGATTTAGAACGTCGAAACTAAGATAAAACCGTTGGATTTTTAAAGCTAGTACTTATAGAAGCCGAGATACAGACTTCCAAACTTTTGGTTTTTGGTGCACATATATGGAAACCAAAAATTTGTATCTCGGTTAGTAACAGAGCTACGACTTTGGGAATAGTCTCGTTGGATTTAGAACGTCGAAACTAAGACAAAACCGTTGAATTTTTAAAGCTAGTACTTATAGAAGCCGAGATACAGACTTCCAAACTTTTGGTTTTTGGTGCACATATATGGAAACCAAAAATTTGTATCTCGGTTAGTAACAGCGCTACGACTTTGGGAATAGTCTCGTTATATTTAGAACGTCGAAACTAAGACAAAACCGTTGGATTTTTAAAGCTAGTACTTATAGAAGCCGAGATATAGACTTCCAAACTTTTGGTTTTTGGTGCACATATATGAAAACCAAAAATTTGTATCTCGGTTAGTAACAGAGCTACGACTTTGGGAATAGTCTCGTTGGATTTAGAACGTCGAAACTAAGACAAAACCGTTGAATTTTTAAAGCTAGTACTTATAGAAGCCGAGATACAGACTTCCAAACTTTTGGTTTTTGGTGCACATATATGGAAACCAAAAATTTGTATCTCGGTTAGTAACAGCGCTACGACTTTGGGAATAGTCTCGTTATATTTAGAACGTCGAAACTAAGACAAAACCGTTGGATTTTTAAAGCTAGTACTTATAGAAGCCGAGATATAGACTTCCAAACTTTGGGTTTTTGGTGCACATATATGGAAACCAAAAATTTGTATCTCGGTTAGTAACAGAGCTACGACTTTGGGAATAGTCTCGTTGGATTTAGAACGTCGAAACTAAGACAAAACCGTTGAATTTTTAAAGCTAGTACTTATAGAAGCCGAGATACAGACTTCCAAACTTTTGGTTTTTGGTGCACATATATGAAAACCAAAAATTTGTATCTCGGTTAGTAACAGAGCTACGACTTTGGGAATAGTCTCGTTGGATTTAGAACGTCGAAACTAAGACAAAACCGTTGAATTTTTAAAGCTAGTACTTATAGAAGCCGAGATACAGACTTCCAAACTTTTGGTTTTTGGTGCACATATATGGAAACCAAAAATTTGTATCTCGGTTAGTAACAGCGCTACGACTTTGGGAATAGTCTCGTTATATTTAGAACGTCGAAACTAAGACAAAACCGTTGGATTTTTAAAGCTAGTACTTATAGAAGCCGAGATACAGACTTCCAAACTTTTGGATTTTGGTGCACATATATGGAAACCAAAAGTTTGTATCTCGGTTAGTAAAAGAGCTACGACTTTGGGAACAGTCTCGTTGGATTTAGAACGTCGAAACTAAGACAAAACCGTTGGATTTTTAAAGCTAGTACTTATAGAAGCCGAGATACAGACTTCCAAACTTTTGGTTTTTGGTGCACATATATGGAAACCAAAAATTTGTATCTCGGTTAGTAACAGAGCTACGACTTTGGGAATAGTCTCGTTGGATTAAGAACGTCGAAACTAAGATAAAACCGTTGGATTTTTAAAGCTAGTACTTATAGAAGCCGAGATATAGACTTCCAAACTTTTGGTTTTTGGTGCACATATATGGAAACCAAAAGTTTGTATCTCGGTTAGTAAAAGAGCTACGACTTTGGGAATAGTCTCGTTGGATTTAGAACGTCGAAACTAAGACAAAACCGTTGGATTTTTAAAGCTAGTACTTATAGAAGCCGAGATACAGACTTCCAAACTTTTGGATTTTGGTGCACATATATGGAAACCAAAAGTTTGTATCTCGGTTAGTAAAAGAGCTACGACTTTGGGAATAGTCTCGTTGGATTCAAAACGTCGAAACTAAGACAAAACCGTTGGATTTTTAAAGCTAGTACTTATAGAAGCCGAGATACAGACTTCCAAACTTTTGGATTTTGGTGCACATATATGGAAACCAAAAGTTTGTATCTCGGTTAGTAAAAGAGCTACGACTTTGGGAACAGTCTCGTTGGATTTAGAACGTCGAAACTAAGACAAAACCGTTGGATTTTTAAAGCTAGTACTTATAGAAGCCGAGATACAGACTTCCAAACTTTTGGTTTTTGGTGCACATATATGGAAACCAAAAATTTGTATCTCGGTTAGTAACAGAGCTACGACTTTGGGAATAGTCTCGTTGGATTAAGAACGTCGAAACTAAGATAAAACCGTTGGATTTTTAAAGCTAGTACTTATAGAAGCCGAGATATAGACTTCCAAACTTTTGGTTTTTGGTGCACATATATGGAAACCAAAAGTTTGTATCTCGGTTAGTAAAAGAGCTACGACTTTGGGAATAGTCTCGTTGGATTTAGAACGTCGAAACTAAGACAAAACCGTTGGATTTTTAAAGCTAGTACTTATAGAAGCCGAGATACAGACTTCCAAACTTTTGGTTTTTGGTGCACATATATGGAAACCAAAAGTTTGTATCTCGGTTAGTAAAAGAGCTACGACTTTGGGAATAGTCTCGTTGGATTCAGAACGTCGAAACTAAGATAAAACCGTTGGATTTTTAAAGCTAGTACTTATAGAAGCCGAGATATAGACTTCCAAACTTTTGGTTGTTGGTGCACATATATGGAAACCAAAAATTTGTATCTCGGTTAGTAAAAAAGCTACGACTTTGGGAATAGTCTAGTTAGATTCAGAACGTCGAAACTAAGACAAAACCGTTGGATTTTTAAAGCTAGTACTTATAGAAGCCGAGATATAGACTTCCAAACTTTTGGTTTTTGGTGCACATATATGGAAACCAAAAGTTTGTATCTCGGTTAGTAAAAGAGCTACGACTTTGGGAATAGTCTCGTTGGATTTAGAACGTCGAAACTAAGACAAAACCGTTGGATTTTTAAAGCTAGTACTTATAGAAGCCGAGATATAGACTTCCAAACTTTTGGTTGTTGGTGCACATATATGGAAACCAAAAATTTGTATCTCGGTTAGTAACAGAGCTACGACTTTGGGAATAGTCTCGTTGGATTTAGAACGTCAAAACTAAGACAAAACCGTTGGATTTTTAAAGCTAGTACTTATAGAAGCCGAGATACAGACTTCCAAACTTTTGGTTTTTGGTGCACATATATGGAAACCAAAAGTTTGTATCTCGGTTAGTAAAAGAGCTACGACTTTGGGAATAGTCTCGTTGGATTCAGAACGTCGAAACTAAGACAAAACCGTTGGATTTTTAAAGCTAGTACTTATAGAAGCCGAGATATAGACTTCCAAACTTTTGGTTGTTGGTGCACATATATGGAAACCAAAAATTTGTATCTCGGTTAGTAAAAAAGCTACGACTTTGGGAATAGTCTAGTTAGATTCAGAACGTCGAAACTAAGACAAAACCGTTGGATTTTTAAAGCTAGTACTTATAGAAGCCGAGATATAGACTTCCAAACTTTTGGTTTTTGGTGCACATATATGGAAACCAAAAGTTTGTATCTCGGTTAGTAAAAGAGCTACGACTTTGGGAATAGTCTCGTTGGATTTAGAACGTCGAAACTAAGACAAAACCGTTGGATTTTTAAAGCTAGTACTTATAGAAGCCGAGATATAGACTTCCAAACTTTTGGTTTTTGGTGCACATATATGGAAACCAAAAGTTTGTATCTCGGTTAGTAAAAGAGCTACGACTTTAGGAATAGTCTCGTTGGATTTAGAACGTCAAAACTAAGACAAAACCGTTGGATTTTTAAAGCTAGTACTTATAGAAGCCGAGATACAGACTTCCAAACTTTTGGTTTTTGGTGCACATATATGGAAACCAAAAATTTGTATCTCGGTTAGTAACAGAGCTACGACTTTGGGAATAGTCTCGTTGGATTTAGAACGTCAAAACTAAGACAAAACCGTTGGATTTTTAAAGCTAGTACTTATAGAAGCCGAGATACAGACTTCCAAACTTTTGGTTTTTGGTGCACATATATGGAAACCAAAAATTTGTATCTCGGTTAGTAACAGAGCTACGACTTTGGGAATAGTCTCGTTGGATTAGGAACGTCGAAACTAAGATAAAGCCGTTGGATTTTTAAAGCTAGTACTTATAGAAGCCGAGATACAGACTTCCAAACTTTTGGTTTTTGGTGCACATATATGGAAACCAAAAGTTTGTATCTCGGTTAGTAAAAGAGCTACGACTTTGGGAATAGTCTCGTTGGATTTAGAACGTCGAAACTAAGACAAAACCGTTAGATTTTTAAAGCTAGTACTTATAGAAGCCGAGATATAGACTTCCAAACTTTTGGTTTTTGGTGCACATATATGGAAACCAAAAATTTGTATCTCGGTTAGTAACAGAGCTACGACTTTGGGAATAGTCTCGTTGGATTTAGAACGTCGAAACTAAGACAAAACCGTTGAATTTTTAAAGCTAGTACTTATAGAAGCCGAGATACAGACTTCCAAACTTTTGGTTTTTGGTGCACATATATGGAAACCAAAAATTTGTATCTCGGTTAGTAACAGAGCTACGACTTTGGGAATAGTCTCGTTGGATTTAGAACGTCGAAACTAAGAGAAAACCGTTGGATTTTTAAAGCTAGTACTTATAGAAGCCGAGATACAGACTTCCAAACTTTTGGTTTTTGGTGCACATATATGGAAACCAAAAATTTGTATCTCGGTTAGTAACAGAGCTACGACTTTGGGAATAGTCTCGTTGGATTTAGAACGTCAAAACTAAGACAAAACCGTTGGATTTTTAAAGCTAGTACTTATAGAAGCCGAGATACAGACTTCCAAACTTTTGGTTTTTGGTGCACATATATGGAAACCAAAAATTTGTATCTCGGTTAGTAACAGAGCTACGACTTTGGGAATAGTCTCGTTGGATTAGGAACGTCGAAACTAAGATAAAGCCGTTGGATTTTTAAAGCTAGTACTTATAGAAGCCGAGATACAGACTTCCAAACTTTTGGTTTTTGGTGCACATATATGGAAACCAAAAGTTTGTATCTCGGTTAGTAAAAGAGCTACGACTTTGGGAATAGTCTCGTTGGATTTAGAACGTCGAAACTAAGACAAAACCGTTAGATTTTTAAAGCTAGTACTTATAGAAGCCGAGATATAGACTTCCAAACTTTTGGTTTTTGGTGCACATATATGGAAACCAAAAGTTTGTATCTCGGTTAGTAGAAGAGCTACGACTTTGGGAATAGTCTCGTTGGATTCAGAACGTCGAAACTAAGACAAAACCGTTGGATTTTTAAAGCTAGTACTTATAGAAGCCGAGATACAGACTTCCAAACTTTTGGATTTTGGTGCACATATATGGAAACCAAAAGTTTGTATCTCGGTTAGTAAAAGAGCTACGACTTTGGGAATAGTCTCGTTGGATTTAGAACGTCGAAACTAAGACAAAACCGTTGGATTTTTAAAGCTAGTACTTATAGAAGCCGAGATACAGACTTCCAAACTTTTGGTTTTTGGTGCACATATATGGAAACCAAAAATTTGTATCTCGGTTAGTAACAGAGCTACGACTTTAAGAATAGTCTCGTTGGATTAAGAACGTCGAAACTAAGATAAAACCGTTGGATTTTTAAAGCTAGTACTTATAGAAGCCGAGATATAGACTTCCAAACTTTTGGTTTTTGGTGCACATATATGGAAACCAAAAGTTTGTATCTCGGTTAGTAAAAGAGCTACGACTTTGGGAATAGTCTCGTTGGATTTAGAACGTCAAAACTAAGACAAAACCGTTGGATTTTTAAAGCTAGTACTTATAGAAGCCGAGATACAGACTTCCAAACTTTTGGTTTTTGGTGCACATATATGGAAACCAAAAATTTGTATCTCGGTTAGTAACAGAGCTACGACTTTGGGAATAGTCTCGTTGGATTTAGAACGTCGAAACTAAGAGAAAACCGTTGGATTTTTAAAGCTAGTACTTATAGAAGCCGAGATACAGACTTCCAAACTTTTGGTTTTTGGTGCACATATATGGAAACCAAAAATTTGTATCTCGGTTAGTAACAGAGCTACGACTTTGGGAATAGTCTCGTTGGATTTAGAACGTCAAAACTAAGACAAAACCGTTGGATTTTTAAAGCTAGTACTTATAGAAGCCGAGATACAGACTTCCAAACTTTTGGTTTTTGGTGCACATATATGGAAACCAAAAATTTGTATCTCGGTTAGTAACAGAGCTACGACTTTGGGAATAGTCTCGTTGGATTAGGAACGTCGAAACTAAGATAAAGCCGTTGGATTTTTAAAGCTAGTACTAATAGAAGCCGAGATACAGACTTCCAAACTTTTGGTTTTTGGTGCACATATATGGAAACCAAAAGTTTGTATCTCGGTTAGTAAAAGAGCTACGACTTTGGGAATAGTCTCGTTGGATTTAGAACGTCGAAACTAAGACAAAACCGTTAGATTTTTAAAGCTAGTACTTATAGAAGCCGAGATATAGACTTCCAAACTTTTGGTTTTTGGTGCACATATATGGAAACCAAAAGTTTGTATCTCGGTTAGTAGAAGAGCTACGACTTTGGGAATAGTCTCGTTGGATTCAGAACGTCGAAACTAAGACAAAACCGTTGGATTTTTAAAGCTAGTACTTATAGAAGCCGAGATACAGACTTCCAAACTTTTGGATTTTGGTGCACATATATGGAAACCAAAAGTTTGTATCTCGGTTAGTAAAAGAGCTACGACTTTGGGAATAGTCTCGTTGGATTTAGAACGTCGAAACTAAGACAAAACCGTTGGATTTTTAAAGCTAGTACTTATAGAAGCCGAGATATAGACTTCCAAACTTTTGGTTTTTGGTGCACATATATGGAAACCAAAAGTTTGTATCTCGGTTAGTAACAGAGCTACGACTTTGGGAATAGTCTCGTTGGATTCAGAACGTCAAAACTAAGACAAAACCGTTGGATTTTTAAAGCTAGTACTTATAGAAGCCGAGATACAGACTTCCAAACTTTTGGATTTTGGTGCACATATATGGAAACCAAAAGTTTGTATCTCGGTTAGTAAAAGAGCTACGACTTTGGGAATAGTCTCGTTGGATTTAGAACGTCGAAACTAAGACAAAACCGTTGGATTTTTAAAGCTAGTACTTATAGAAGCCGAGATACAGACTTCCAAACTTTTGGTTTTTGGTGCACATATATGGAAACCAAAAATTTGTATCTCGGTTAGTAACAGAGCTACGACTTTAAGAATAGTCTCGTTGGATTAAGAACGTCGAAACTAAGATAAAACCGTTGGATTTTTAAAGCTAGTACTTATAGAAGCCGAGATATAGACTTCCAAACTTTTGGTTTTTGGTGCACATATATGGAAACCAAAAGTTTGTATCTCGGTTAGTAAAAGAGCTACGACTTTGGGAATAGTCTCGTTGGATTTAGAACGTCAAAACTAAGACAAAACCGTTGGATTTTTAAAGCTAGTACTTATAGAAGCCGAGATACAGACTTCCAAACTTTTGGTTTTTGGTGCACATATATGGAAACCAAAAATTTGTATCTCGGTTAGTAACAGAGCTACGACTTTGGGAATAGTCTCGTTGGATTTAGAACGTCGAAACTAAGATAAAACCGTTGGATTTTTAAAGCTAGTACTTATAGAAGCCGAGATATAGACTTCCAAACTTTTGGTTTTTGGTGCACATATATGGAAACCAAAAGTTTGTATCTCGGTTAGTAAAAGAGCTACGACTTTGGGAATAGTCTCGTTGGATTCAGAACGTCGAAACTAAGATAAAACCGTTGGATTTTTAAAGCTAGTACTTATAGAAGCCGAGATATAGACTTCCAAACTTTTGGTTGTTGGTGCACATATATGGAAACCAAAAATTTGTATCTCGGTTAGTAAAAAAGCTACGACTTTGGGAATAGTCTAGTTAGATTCAGAACGTCGAAACTAAGACAAAACCGTTGGATTTTTAAAGCTAGTACTTATAGAAGCCGAGATATAGACTTCCAAACTTTTGGTTTTTGGTGCACATATATGGAAACCAAAAGTTTGTATCTCGGTTAGTAAAAGAGCTACGACTTTGGGAATAGTCTCGTTGGATTTAGAACGTCGAAACTAAGACAAAACCGTTGGATTTTTAAAGCTAGTACTTATAGAAGCCGAGATATAGACTTCCAAACTTTTGGTTGTTGGTGCACATATATGGAAACCAAAAATTTGTATCTCGGTTAGTAACAGAGCTACGACTTTGGGAATAGTCTCGTTGGATTTAGAACGTCAAAACTAAGACAAAACCGTTGGATTTTTAAAGCTAGTACTTATAGAAGCCGAGATACAGACTTCCAAACTTTTGGTTTTTGGTGCACATATATGGAAACCAAAAGTTTGTATCTCGGTTAGTAAAAGAGCTACGACTTTGGGAATAGTCTCGTTGGATTCAGAACGTCGAAACTAAGACAAAACCGTTGGATTTTTAAAGCTAGTACTTATAGAAGCCGAGATATAGACTTCCAAACTTTTGGTTGTTGGTGCACATATATGGAAACCAAAAATTTGTATCTCGGTTAGTAAAAAAGCTACGACTTTGGGAATAGTCTAGTTAGATTCAGAACGTCGAAACTAAGACAAAACCGTTGGATTTTTAAAGCTAGTACTTATAGAAGCCGAGATATAGACTTCCAAACTTTTGGTTTTTGGTGCACATATATGGAAACCAAAAGTTTGTATCTCGGTTAGTAAAAGAGCTACGACTTTGGGAATAGTCTCGTTGGATTTAGAACGTCGAAACTAAGACAAAACCGTTGGATTTTTAAAGCTAGTACTTATAGAAGCCGAGATATAGACTTCCAAACTTTTGGTTTTTGGTGCACATATATGGAAACCAAAAGTTTGTATCTCGGTTAGTAAAAGAGCTACGACTTTAGGAATAGTCTCGTTGGATTTAGAACGTCAAAACTAAGACAAAACCGTTGGATTTTTAAAGCTAGTACTTATAGAAGCCGAGATACAGACTTCCAAACTTTTGGTTTTTGGTGCACATATATGGAAACCAAAAATTTGTATCTCGGTTAGTAACAGAGCTACGACTTTGGGAATAGTCTCGTTGGATTTAGAACGTCAAAACTAAGACAAAACCGTTGGATTTTTAAAGCTAGTACTTATAGAAGCCGAGATACAGACTTCCAAACTTTTGGTTTTTGGTGCACATATATGGAAACCAAAAATTTGTATCTCGGTTAGTAACAGAGCTACGACTTTGGGAATAGTCTCGTTGGATTAGGAACGTCGAAACTAAGATAAAGCCGTTGGATTTTTAAAGCTAGTACTTATAGAAGCCGAGATACAGACTTCCAAACTTTTGGTTTTTGGTGCACATATATGGAAACCAAAAGTTTGTATCTCGGTTAGTAAAAGAGCTACGACTTTGGGAATAGTCTCGTTGGATTTAGAACGTCGAAACTAAGACAAAACCGTTAGATTTTTAAAGCTAGTACTTATAGAAGCCGAGATATAGACTTCCAAACTTTTGGTTTTTGGTGCACATATATGGAAACCAAAAATTTGTATCTCGGTTAGTAACAGAGCTACGACTTTGGGAATAGTCTCGTTGGATTTAGAACGTCGAAACTAAGACAAAACCGTTGAATTTTTAAAGCTAGTACTTATAGAAGCCGAGATACAGACTTCCAAACTTTTGGTTTTTGGTGCACATATATGGAAACCAAAAATTTGTATCTCGGTTAGTAACAGAGCTACGACTTTGGGAATAGTCTCGTTGGATTTAGAACGTCGAAACTAAGAGAAAACCGTTGGATTTTTAAAGCTAGTACTTATAGAAGCCGAGATACAGACTTCCAAACTTTTGGTTTTTGGTGCACATATATGGAAACCAAAAATTTGTATCTCGGTTAGTAACAGAGCTACGACTTTGGGAATAGTCTCGTTGGATTTAGAACGTCAAAACTAAGACAAAACCGTTGGATTTTTAAAGCTAGTACTTATAGAAGCCGAGATACAGACTTCCAAACTTTTGGTTTTTGGTGCACATATATGGAAACCAAAAATTTGTATCTCGGTTAGTAACAGAGCTACGACTTTGGGAATAGTCTCGTTGGATTAGGAACGTCGAAACTAAGATAAAGCCGTTGGATTTTTAAAGCTAGTACTTATAGAAGCCGAGATACAGACTTCCAAACTTTTGGTTTTTGGTGCACATATATGGAAACCAAAAGTTTGTATCTCGGTTAGTAAAAGAGCTACGACTTTGGGAATAGTCTCGTTGGATTTAGAACGTCGAAACTAAGACAAAACCGTTAGATTTTTAAAGCTAGTACTTATAGAAGCCGAGATATAGACTTCCAAACTTTTGGTTTTTGGTGCACATATATGGAAACCAAAAGTTTGTATCTCGGTTAGTAGAAGAGCTACGACTTTGGGAATAGTCTCGTTGGATTCAGAACGTCGAAACTAAGACAAAACCGTTGGATTTTTAAAGCTAGTACTTATAGAAGCCGAGATACAGACTTCCAAACTTTTGGATTTTGGTGCACATATATGGAAACCAAAAGTTTGTATCTCGGTTAGTAAAAGAGCTACGACTTTGGGAATAGTCTCGTTGGATTTAGAACGTCGAAACTAAGACAAAACCGTTGGATTTTTAAAGCTAGTACTTATAGAAGCCGAGATACAGACTTCCAAACTTTTGGTTTTTGGTGCACATATATGGAAACCAAAAATTTGTATCTCGGTTAGTAACAGAGCTACGACTTTAAGAATAGTCTCGTTGGATTAAGAACGTCGAAACTAAGATAAAACCGTTGGATTTTTAAAGCTAGTACTTATAGAAGCCGAGATATAGACTTCCAAACTTTTGGTTTTTGGTGCACATATATGGAAACCAAAAGTTTGTATCTCGGTTAGTAAAAGAGCTACGACTTTGGGAATAGTCTCGTTGGATTTAGAACGTCAAAACTAAGACAAAACCGTTGGATTTTTAAAGCTAGTACTTATAGAAGCCGAGATACAGACTTCCAAACTTTTGGTTTTTGGTGCACATATATGGAAACCAAAAATTTGTATCTCGGTTAGTAACAGAGCTACGACTTTGGGAATAGTCTCGTTGGATTTAGAACGTCGAAACTAAGAGAAAACCGTTGGATTTTTAAAGCTAGTACTTATAGAAGCCGAGATACAGACTTCCAAACTTTTGGTTTTTGGTGCACATATATGGAAACCAAAAATTTGTATCTCGGTTAGTAACAGAGCTACGACTTTGGGAATAGTCTCGTTGGATTTAGAACGTCAAAACTAAGACAAAACCGTTGGATTTTTAAAGCTAGTACTTATAGAAGCCGAGATACAGACTTCCAAACTTTTGGTTTTTGGTGCACATATATGGAAACCAAAAATTTGTATCTCGGTTAGTAACAGAGCTACGACTTTGGGAATAGTCTCGTTGGATTAGGAACGTCGAAACTAAGATAAAGCCGTTGGATTTTTAAAGCTAGTACTAATAGAAGCCGAGATACAGACTTCCAAACTTTTGGTTTTTGGTGCACATATATGGAAACCAAAAGTTTGTATCTCGGTTAGTAAAAGAGCTACGACTTTGGGAATAGTCTCGTTGGATTTAGAACGTCGAAACTAAGACAAAACCGTTAGATTTTTAAAGCTAGTACTTATAGAAGCCGAGATATAGACTTCCAAACTTTTGGTTTTTGGTGCACATATATGGAAACCAAAAGTTTGTATCTCGGTTAGTAGAAGAGCTACGACTTTGGGAATAGTCTCGTTGGATTCAGAACGTCGAAACTAAGACAAAACCGTTGGATTTTTAAAGCTAGTACTTATAGAAGCCGAGATACAGACTTCCAAACTTTTGGATTTTGGTGCACATATATGGAAACCAAAAGTTTGTATCTCGGTTAGTAAAAGAGCTACGACTTTGGGAATAGTCTCGTTGGATTTAGAACGTCGAAACTAAGACAAAACCGTTGGATTTTTAAAGCTAGTACTTATAGAAGCCGAGATATAGACTTCCAAACTTTTGGTTTTTGGTGCACATATATGGAAACCAAAAGTTTGTATCTCGGTTAGTAACAGAGCTACGACTTTGGGAATAGTCTCGTTGGATTCAGAACGTCAAAACTAAGACAAAACCGTTGGATTTTTAAAGCTAGTACTTATAGAAGCCGAGATACAGACTTCCAAACTTTTGGATTTTGGTGCACATATATGGAAACCAAAAGTTTGTATCTCGGTTAGTAAAAGAGCTACGACTTTGGGAATAGTCTCGTTGGATTTAGAACGTCGAAACTAAGACAAAACCGTTGGATTTTTAAAGCTAGTACTTATAGAAGCCGAGATACAGACTTCCAAACTTTTGGTTTTTGGTGCACATATATGGAAACCAAAAATTTGTATCTCGGTTAGTAACAGAGCTACGACTTTAAGAATAGTCTCGTTGGATTAAGAACGTCGAAACTAAGATAAAACCGTTGGATTTTTAAAGCTAGTACTTATAGAAGCCGAGATATAGACTTCCAAACTTTTGGTTTTTGGTGCACATATATGGAAACCAAAAGTTTGTATCTCGGTTAGTAAAAGAGCTACGACTTTGGGAATAGTCTCGTTGGATTTAGAACGTCAAAACTAAGACAAAACCGTTGGATTTTTAAAGCTAGTACTTATAGAAGCCGAGATACAGACTTCCAAACTTTTGGTTTTTGGTGCACATATATGGAAACCAAAAATTTGTATCTCGGTTAGTAACAGAGCTACGACTTTGGGAATAGTCTCGTTGGATTAAGAACGTCGAAACTAAGATAAAACCGTTGGATTTTTAAAGCTAGTACTTATAGAAGCCGAGATATAGACTTCCAAACTTTTGGTTTTTGGTGCACATATATGGAAACCAAAAGTTTGTATCTCGGTTAGTAAAAGAGCTACGACTTTGGGAATAGTCTCGTTGGATTTAAAACGTCGAAACTAAGACAAAACCGTTGGATTTTTAAAGCTAGTACTTATAGAAGCCGAGATACAGACTTCCAAACTTTTGGTTTTTGGTGCACATATATGGAAACCAAAAGTTTGTATCTCGGTTAGTAAAAGAGCTACGACTTTGGGAATAGTCTCGTTGGATTCAAAACGTCGAAACTAAGACAAAACCGTTGGATTTTTAAAGCTAGTACTTATAGAAGCCGAGATACAGACTTCCAAACTTTTGGTTTTTGGTGCACATATATGGAAACCAAAAGTTTGTATCTCGGTTAGTAAAAGAGCTACGACTTTGGGAACAGTCTCGTTGGATTTAGAACGTCGAAACTAAGACAAAACCGTTGAACTTTTAAAGCTAGTACTTATAAAAGCCGAGATACAGACTTCCAAACTTTTGGTTTTTGGTGCACATATATGGAAACCAAAAATTTGTATCTCGGTTAGTAACAGAGCTACGACTTTGGGAATAGTCTCGTTGGATTTAGAACGTCGAAACTAAGACAAAACCGTTGAATTTTTAAAGCTAGTACTTATAGAAGCCGAGATACAGACTTCCAAACTTTTGGTTTTTGGTGCACATATATGGAAACCAAAAATTTGTATCTCGGTTAGTAACAGCGCTACGACTTTGGGAATAGTCTCGTTATATTTAGAACGTCGAAACTAAGACAAAACCGTTGGATTTTTAAAGCTAGTACTTATAGAAGCCGAGATATAGACTTCCAAACTTTTGGTTTTTGGTGCACATATATGGAAACCAAAAGTTTGTATCTCGGTTAGTAAAAGAGCTACGACTTTGGGAATAGTCTCGTTGGATCCAAAACGTCGAAACTAAGACAAAACCGTTGGATTTTTAAAGCTAGTACTTACAGAAGCCGAGATACAGACTTCCAAACTTTGGGTTTTTGGTGCACATATATGGAAACCAAAAATTTGTATCTCGGTTAGTAAAAGAGCTACGACTTTGGAAACAGTCTCGTTGGATTTAGAACGTCGAAACTAAGACAAAACCGTTGGATTTTTAAAGCTAGTACTTATAGAAGCCGAGATATAGACTTCCAAACTTTTGGTTTTTGGTGCACATATATGGAAACCAAAAGTTTGTATCTCGGTTAGTAAAAGAGCTACGACTTTAGGAATAGTCTCGTTGGATTTAGAACGTCAAAACTAAGACAAAACCGTTGGATTTTTAAAGCTAGTACTTATAGAAGCCGAGATACAGACTTCCAAACTTTTGGTTTTTGGTGCACATATATGGAAACCAAAAATTTGTATCTCGGTTAGTAACAGAGCTACGACTTTGGGAATAGTCTCGTTGGATTTAGAACGTCAAAACTAAGACAAAACCGTTGGATTTTTAAAGCTAGTACTTATAGAAGCCGAGATACAGACTTCCAAACTTTTGGTTTTTGGTGCACATATATGGAAACCAAAAATTTGTATCTCGGTTAGTAACAGAGCTACGACTTTGGGAATAGTCTCGTTGGATTAGGAACGTCGAAACTAAGATAAAGCCGTTGGATTTTTAAAGCTAGTACTTATAGAAGCCGAGATACAGACTTCCAAACTTTTGGTTTTTGGTGCACATATATGGAAACCAAAAGTTTGTATCTCGGTTAGTAAAAGAGCTACGACTTTGGGAATAGTCTCGTTGGATTTAGAACGTCGAAACTAAGACAAAACCGTTAGATTTTTAAAGCTAGTACTTATAGAAGCCGAGATATAGACTTCCAAACTTTTGGTTTTTGGTGCACATATATGGAAACCAAAAATTTGTATCTCGGTTAGTAACAGAGCTACGACTTTGGGAATAGTCTCGTTGGATTTAGAACGTCGAAACTAAGACAAAACCGTTGAATTTTTAAAGCTAGTACTTATAGAAGCCGAGATACAGACTTCCAAACTTTTGGTTTTTGGTGCACATATATGGAAACCAAAAATTTGTATCTCGGTTAGTAACAGAGCTACGACTTTGGGAATAGTCTCGTTGGATTTAGAACGTCGAAACTAAGAGAAAACCGTTGGATTTTTAAAGCTAGTACTTATAGAAGCCGAGATACAGACTTCCAAACTTTTGGTTTTTGGTGCACATATATGGAAACCAAAAATTTGTATCTCGGTTAGTAACAGAGCTACGACTTTGGGAATAGTCTCGTTGGATTTAGAACGTCAAAACTAAGACAAAACCGTTGGATTTTTAAAGCTAGTACTTATAGAAGCCGAGATACAGACTTCCAAACTTTTGGTTTTTGGTGCACATATATGGAAACCAAAAATTTGTATCTCGGTTAGTAACAGAGCTACGACTTTGGGAATAGTCTCGTTGGATTAGGAACGTCGAAACTAAGATAAAGCCGTTGGATTTTTAAAGCTAGTACTTATAGAAGCCGAGATACAGACTTCCAAACTTTTGGTTTTTGGTGCACATATATGGAAACCAAAAGTTTGTATCTCGGTTAGTAAAAGAGCTACGACTTTGGGAATAGTCTCGTTGGATTTAGAACGTCGAAACTAAGACAAAACCGTTAGATTTTTAAAGCTAGTACTTATAGAAGCCGAGATATAGACTTCCAAACTTTTGGTTTTTGGTGCACATATATGGAAACCAAAAGTTTGTATCTCGGTTAGTAGAAGAGCTACGACTTTGGGAATAGTCTCGTTGGATTCAGAACGTCGAAACTAAGACAAAACCGTTGGATTTTTAAAGCTAGTACTTATAGAAGCCGAGATACAGACTTCCAAACTTTTGGATTTTGGTGCACATATATGGAAACCAAAAGTTTGTATCTCGGTTAGTAAAAGAGCTACGACTTTGGGAATAGTCTCGTTGGATTTAGAACGTCGAAACTAAGACAAAACCGTTGGATTTTTAAAGCTAGTACTTATAGAAGCCGAGATACAGACTTCCAAACTTTTGGTTTTTGGTGCACATATATGGAAACCAAAAATTTGTATCTCGGTTAGTAACAGAGCTACGACTTTAAGAATAGTCTCGTTGGATTAAGAACGTCGAAACTAAGATAAAACCGTTGGATTTTTAAAGCTAGTACTTATAGAAGCCGAGATATAGACTTCCAAACTTTTGGTTTTTGGTGCACATATATGGAAACCAAAAGTTTGTATCTCGGTTAGTAAAAGAGCTACGACTTTGGGAATAGTCTCGTTGGATTTAGAACGTCAAAACTAAGACAAAATCGTTGGATTTTTAAAGCTAGTACTTATAGAAGCCGAGATACAGACTTCCAAACTTTTGGTTTTTGGTGCACATATATGGAAACCAAAAATTTGTATCTCGGTTAGTAACAGAGCTACGACTTTGGGAATAGTCTCGTTGGATTAAGAACGTCGAAACTAAGATAAAACCGTTGGATTTTTAAAGCTAGTACTTATAGAAGCCGAGATATAGACTTCCAAACTTTTGGTTTTTGGTGCACATATATGGAAACCAAAAGTTTGTATCTCGGTTAGTAAAAGAGCTACGACTTTGGGAATAGTCTCGTTGGATTTAGAACGTCGAAACTAAGACAAAACCGTTGGATTTTTAAAGCTAGTACTTATAGAAGCCGAGATACAGACTTCCAAACTTTTGGTTTTTGGTGCACATATATGGAAACCAAAAATTTGTATCTCGGTTAGTAACAGAGCTACGACTTTGGGAATAGTCTCGTTGGATTTAGAACGTCGAAACTAAGATAAAACCGTTGGATTTTTAAAGCTAGTACTTATAGAAGCCGAGATACAGACTTCCAAACTTTTGGTTTTTGGTGCACATATATGGAAACCAAAAATTTGTATCTCGGTTAGTAACAGAGCTACGACTTTGGGAATAGTCTCGTTGGATTTAGAACGTCGAAACTAAGACAAAACCGTTGAACTTTTAAAGCTAGTACTTATAGAAGCCGAGATACAGACTTCCAAACTTTTGGTTTTTGGTGCACATATATGGAAACCAAAAATTTGTATCTCGGTTAGTAACAGAGCTACGACTTTGGGAATAGTCTCGTTGGATTTAGAACGTCGAAACTAAGATAAAACCGTTGGATTTTTAAAGCTAGTACTTATAGAAGCCGAGATACAGACTTCCAAACTTTTGGTTTTTGGTGCACATATATGGAAACCAAAAATTTGTATCTCGGTTAGTAACAGAGCTACGACTTTGGGAATAGTCTCGTTGGATTTAGAACGTCGAAACTAAGACAAAACCGTTGAACTTTTAAAGCTAGTACTTATAGAAGCCGAGATACAGACTTCCAAACTTTTGGTTTTTGGTGCACATATATGGAAACCAAAAATTTGTATCTCGGTTAGTAACAGAGCTACGACTTTGGGAATAGTCTCGTTGGATTTAGAACGTCGAAACTAAGACAAAACCGTTGAATTTTTAAAGCTAGTACTTATAGAAGCCGAGATACAGACTTCCAAACTTTTGGTTTTTGGTGCACATATATGGAAACCAAAAATTTGTATCTCGGTTAGTAACAGCGCTACGACTTTGGGAATAGTCTCGTTATATTTAGAACGTCGAAACTAAGACAAAACCGTTGGATTTTTAAAGCTAGTACTTATAGAAGCCGAGATATAGACTTCCAAACTTTTGGTTTTTGGTGCACATATATGGAAACCAAAAGTTTGTATCTCGGTTAGTAAAAGAGCTACGACTTTGGGAATAGTCTCGTTGGATCCAAAACGTCGAAACTAAGACAAAACCGTTGGATTTTTAAAGCTAGTACTTACAGAAGCCGAGATACAGACTTCCAAACTTTGGGTTTTTGGTGCACATATATGGAAACCAAAAATTTGTATCTCGTTTAGTAAAAAAGCTACGACTTTGGGAATAGTCTTGTTGGATTCAGAACGTCGAAACTAAGACAAAACCGTTGGATTTTTAAAGCTAGTACTTATAGAAGCCGAGATACAGACTTCCAAACTTTTGGTTTTTGGTGCACATATATGGAAACCAAAAATTTGTATCTCGGTTAGTAACAGAGCTACGACTTTGGGAATAGTCTCGTTGGATTAAGAACGTCGAAACTAAGATAAAACCGTTGGATTTTTAAAGCTAGTACTTATAGAAGCCGAGATACAGACTTCCAAACTTTTGGTTTTTGGTGCACATATATGGAAACCAAAAATTTGTATCTCGGTTAGTAACAGAGCTACGACTTTAAGAATAGTCTCGTTGGATTAAGAACGTTGAAACTAAGATAAAACCGTTGGATTTTTAAAGCTAGTACTTATAGAAGCCGAGATATAGACTTCCAAACTTTTGGTTTTTGGTGCACATATATGGAAACCAAAAGTTTGTATCTCGGTTAGTAAAAGAGCTACGACTTTGGGAACAGTCTCGTTGGATTTAGAACGTCGAAACTAAGACAAAACCGTTGGATTTTTAAAGCTAGTACTTATAGAAGCCGAGATACAGACTTCCAAACTTTTGGTTTTTGGTGCACATATATGGAAACCAAAAATTTGTATCTCGGTTAGTAACAGAGCTACGACTTTGGGAATAGTCTCGTTGGATTAAGAACGTCGAAACTAAGATAAGACCGTTGGATTTTTAAAGCTAGTACTTATAGAAGCCGAGATATAGACTTCCAAACTTTTGGTTTTTGGTGCACATATATAGAAACCAAAAGTTTGTATCTCGGTTAGTAAAAGAGCTACGACTTTGGGAATAGTCTCGTTGGATTTAGAACGTCGAAACTAAGACAAAACCGTTGGATTTTTAAAGCTAGTACTTATAGAAGCCGAGATACAGACTTCCAAACTTTTGGTTTTTGGTGCACATATATGGAAACCAAAAATTTGTATCTCGGTTAGTAACAGAGCTACGACTTTGGGAATAGTCTCGTTGGATTAAGAACGTCGAAACTAAGATAAAACCGTTGGATTTTTAAAGCTAGTACTTATAGAAGCCGAGATATAGACTTCCAAACTTTTGGTTTTTGGTGCACATATATGGAAACCAAAAGTTTGTATCTCGGTTAGTAAAAGAGCTACGACTTTGGGAATAGTCTCGTTGGATTTAGAACGTCGAAACTAAGACAAAACCGTTGGATTTTTAAAGCTAGTACTTATAGAAGCCGAGATACAGACTTCCAAACTTTTGGTTTTTGGTGCACATATATGGAAACCAAAAATTTGTATCTCGGTTAGTAACAGAGCTACGACTTTGGGAATAGTCTCGTTGGATTTAGAACGTCGAAACTAAGACAAAACCGTTGAATTTTTAAAGCTAGTACTTATAGAAGCCGAGATACAGACTTCCAAACTTTTGGTTTTTGGTGCACATATATGGAAACCAAAAATTTGTATCTCGGTTAGTAACAGCGCTACGACTTTGGGAATAGTCTCGTTATATTTAGAACGTCGAAACTAAGACAAAACCGTTGGATTTTTAAAGCTAGTACTTATAGAAGCCGAGATATAGACTTCCAAACTTTTGGTTTTTGGTGCACATATATGGAAACCAAAAGTTTGTATCTCGGTTAGTAAAAGAGCTACGACTTTGGGAATAGTCTCGTTGGATCCAAAACGTCGAAACTAAGACAAAACCGTTGGATTTTTAAAGCTAGTACTTACAGAAGCCGAGATACAGTCTTCCAAACTTTGGGTTTTTGGTGCACATATATGGAAACCAAAAATTTGTATCTCGTTTAGTAAAAAAGCTACGACTTTGGGAATAGTCTTGTTGGATTCAGAACGTCGAAACTAAGACAAAACCGTTGGATTTTTAAAGCTAGTACTTATAGAAGCCGAGATACAGACTTCCAAACTTTTGGTTTTTGGTGCACATATATGGAAACCAAAAATTTGTATCTCGGTTAGTAACAGAGCTACGACTTTGGGAATAGTCTCGTTGGATTAAGAACGTCGAAACTAAGATAAAACCGTTGGATTTTTAAAGCTAGTACTTACAGAAGCCGAGATACAGACTTCCAAACTTTGGGTTTTTGGTGCACATATATGGAAACCAAAAATTTGTATCTCGTTTAGTAAAAAAGCTACGACTTTGGGAATAGTCTTGTTGGATTCAGAACGTCGAAACTAAGACAAAACCGTTGGATTTTTAAAGCTAGTACTTACAGAAGCCGAGATACAGACTTCCAAACTTTTGGTTTTTGGTGCACATATATGGAAACCAAAAATTTGTATCTCGGTTAGTAAAAGAGCTACGACTTTGGGAATAGTCTCGTTGGATCCAAAACGTCGAAACTAAGACAAAACCGTTGGATTTTTAAAGCTAGTACTTACAGAAGCCGAGATACAGACTTCCAAACTTTGGGTTTTTGGTGCACATATATGGAAACCAAAAATTTGTATCTCGTTTAGTAAAAAAGCTACGACTTTGGGAATAGTCTTGTTGGATTCAGAACGTCGAAACTAAGACAAAACCGTTGGATTTTTAAAGCTAGTACTTATAGAAGCCGAGATACAGACTTCCAAACTTTTGGTTTTTGGTGCACATATATGGAAACCAAAAATTTGTATCTCGGTTAGTAACAGAGCTACGACTTTGGGAATAGTCTCGTTGGATTAAGAACGTCGAAACTAAGATAAAACCGTTGGATTTTTAAAGCTAGTACTTATAGAAGCCGAGATACAGACTTCCAAACTTTTGGTTTTTGGTGCACATATATGGAAACCAAAAATTTGTATCTCGGTTAGTAACAGAGCTACGACTTTAAGAATAGTCTCGTTGGATTAAGAACGTTGAAACTAAGATAAAACCGTTGGATTTTTAAAGCTAGTACTTATAGAAGCCGAGATATAGACTTCCAAACTTTTGGTTTTTGGTGCACATATATGGAAACCAAAAGTTTGTATCTCGGTTAGTAAAAGAGCTACGACTTTGGGAACAGTCTCGTTGGATTTAGAACGTCGAAACTAAGACAAAACCGTTGGATTTTTAAAGCTAGTACTTATAGAAGCCGAGATACAGACTTCCAAACTTTTGGTTTTTGGTGCACATATATGGAAACCAAAAATTTGTATCTCGGTTAGTAACAGAGCTACGACTTTGGGAATAGTCTCGTTGGATTAAGAACGTCGAAACTAAGATAAGACCGTTGGATTTTTAAAGCTAGTACTTATAGAAGCCGAGATATAGACTTCCAAACTTTTGGTTTTTGGTGCACATATATAGAAACCAAAAGTTTGTATCTCGGTTAGTAAAAGAGCTACGACTTTGGGAATAGTCTCGTTGGATTTAGAACGTCGAAACTAAGACAAAACCGTTGGATTTTTAAAGCTAGTACTTATAGAAGCCGAGATACAGACTTCCAAACTTTTGGTTTTTGGTGCACATATATGGAAACCAAAAATTTGTATCTCGGTTAGTAACAGAGCTACGACTTTGGGAATAGTCTCGTTGGATTAAGAACGTCGAAACTAAGATAAAACCGTTGGATTTTTAAAGCTAGTACTTATAGAAGCCGAGATATAGACTTCCAAACTTTTGGTTTTTGGTGCACATATATGGAAACCAAAAGTTTGTATCTCGGTTAGTAAAAGAGCTACGACTTTGGGAATAGTCTCGTTGGATTTAGAACGTCGAAACTAAGACAAAACCGTTGGATTTTTAAAGCTAGTACTTATAGAAGCCGAGATACAGACTTCCAAACTTTTGGTTTTTGGTGCACATATATGGAAACCAAAAATTTGTATCTCGGTTAGTAACAGAGCTACGACTTTGGGAATAGTCTCGTTGGATTTAGAACGTCGAAACTAAGACAAAACCGTTGAATTTTTAAAGCTAGTACTTATAGAAGCCGAGATACAGACTTCCAAACTTTTGGTTTTTGGTGCACATATATGGAAACCAAAAATTTGTATCTCGGTTAGTAACAGCGCTACGACTTTGGGAATAGTCTCGTTATATTTAGAACGTCGAAACTAAGACAAAACCGTTGGATTTTTAAAGCTAGTACTTATAGAAGCCGAGATATAGACTTCCAAACTTTTGGTTTTTGGTGCACATATATGGAAACCAAAAGTTTGTATCTCGGTTAGTAAAAGAGCTACGACTTTGGGAATAGTCTCGTTGGATCCAAAACGTCGAAACTAAGACAAAACCGTTGGATTTTTAAAGCTAGTACTTACAGAAGCCGAGATACAGACTTCCAAACTTTGGGTTTTTGGTGCACATATATGGAAACCAAAAATTTGTATCTCGTTTAGTAAAAAAGCTACGACTTTGGGAATAGTCTTGTTGGATTCAGAACGTCGAAACTAAGACAAAACCGTTGGATTTTTAAAGCTAGTACTTATAGAAGCCGAGATACAGACTTCCAAACTTTTGGTTTTTGGTGCACATATATGGAAACCAAAAATTTGTATCTCGGTTAGTAACAGAGCTACGACTTTGGGAATAGTCTCGTTGGATTAAGAACGTCGAAACTAAGATAAAACCGTTGGATTTTTAAAGCTAGTACTTACAGAAGCCGAGATACAGACTTCCAAACTTTGGGTTTTTGGTGCACATATATGGAAACCAAAAATTTGTATCTCGTTTAGTAAAAAAGCTACGACTTTGGGAATAGTCTTGTTGGATTCAGAACGTCGAAACTAAGACAAAACCGTTGGATTTTTAAAGCTAGTACTTACAGAAGCCGAGATACAGACTTCCAAACTTTTGGTTTTTGGTGCACATATATGGAAACCAAAAATTTGTATCTCGGTTAGTAAAAGAGCTACGACTTTGGGAATAGTCTCGTTGGATCCAAAACGTCGAAACTAAGACAAAACCGTTGGATTTTTAAAGCTAGTACTTACAGAAGCCGAGATACAGACTTCCAAACTTTGGGTTTTTGGTGCACATATATGGAAACCAAAAATTTGTATCTCGTTTAGTAAAAAAGCTACGACTTTGGGAATAGTCTTGTTGGATTCAGAACGTCGAAACTAAGACAAAACCGTTGGATTTTTAAAGCTAGTACTTATAGAAGCCGAGATACAGACTTCCAAACTTTTGGTTTTTGGTGCACATATATGGAAACCAAAAATTTGTATCTCGGTTAGTAACAGAGCTACGACTTTAAGAATAGTCTCGTTGGATTAAGAACGTTGAAACTAAGATAAAACCGTTGGATTTTTAAAGCTAGTACTTATAGAAGCCGAGATATAGACTTCCAAACTTTTGGTTTTTGGTGCACATATATGGAAACCAAAAGTTTGTATCTCGGTTAGTAAAAGAGCTACGACTTTGGGAATAGTCTCGTTGGATTTAGAACGTCAAAACTAAGACAAAACCGTTGGATTTTTAAAGCTAGTACTTATAGAAGCCGAGATACAGACTTCCAAACTTTTGGTTTTTGGTGCACATATATGGAAACCAAAAATTTGTATCTCGGTTAGTAACAGAGCTACGACTTTGGGAATAGTCTCGTTGGATTAAGAACGTCGAAACTAAGATAAAACCGTTGGATTTTTAAAGCTAGTACTTATAGAAGCCGAGATATAGACTTCCAAACTTTTGGTTTTTGGTGCACATATATGGAAACCAAAAGTTTGTATCTCGGTTAGTAAAAGAGCTACGACTTTGGGAATAGTCTCGTTGGATTAAGAACGTCGAAACTAAGACAAAACCGTTGGATTTTTAAAGCTAGTACTTATAGAAGCCGAGATACAGACTTCCAAACTTTTGGTTTTTGGTGCACATATATGGAAACCAAAAATTTGTATCTCGGTTAGTAACAGAGCTACGACTTTGGGAATAGTCTCGTTGGATTTAGAACGTCGAAACTAAGATAAAACCGTTGGATTTTTAAAGCTAGTACTTATAGAAGCCGAGATACAGACTTCCAAACTTTTGGTTTTTGGTGCACATATATGGAAACCAAAAGTTTGTATCTCGGTTAGTAAAAGAGCTACGACTTTGGGAATAGTCTCGTTGGATCCAAAACGTCGAAACTAAGACAAAACCGTTGGATTTTTAAAGCTAGTACTTACAGAAGCCGAGATACAGACTTCCAAACTTTGGGTTTTTGGTGCACATATATGGAAACCAAAAATTTGTATCTCGTTTAGTAAAAGAGCTACGACTTTGGGAATAGTCTTGTTGGATTCAGAACGTCGAAACTAAGACAAAACCGTTGGATTTTTAAAGCTAGTACTTATAGAAGCCGAGATACAGACTTCCAAACTTTTGGTTTTTGGTGCACATATATGGAAACCAAAAGTTTGTATCTCGGTTAGTAAAAGAGCTACGACTTTGGGAATAGTCTCGTTGGATTTAGAACGTCGAAACTAAGACAAAACCGTTGGATTTTTAAAGCTAGTACTTATAGAAGCCGAGATACAGACTTCCAAACTTTTGGTTTTTGGTGCACATATATGGAAACCAAAAATTTGTATCTCGGTTAGTAACAGAGCTACGACTTTGGGAATAGTCTCGTTGGATTAAGAACGTCGAAACTAAGATAAAACCGTTGGATTTTTAAAGCTAGTACTTATAGAAGCCGAGATATAGACTTCCAAACTTTTGGTTTTTGGTGCACATATATGGAAACCAAAAGTTTGTATCTCGGTTAGTAAAAGAGCTACGACTTTGGGAATAGTCTCGTTGGATTTAGAACGTCGAAACTAAGACAAAACCGTTGGATTTTTAAAGCTAGTACTTATAGAAGCCGAGATACAGACTTCCAAACTTTTGGTTTTTGGTGCACATATATGGAAACCAAAAATTTGTATCTCGGTTAGTAACAGAGCTACGACTTTGGGAATAGTCTCGTTGGATTAAGAACGTCGAAACTAAGATAAAACCGTTGGATTTTTAAAGCTAGTACTTATAGAAGCCGAGATATAGACTTCCAAACTTTTGGTTTTTGGTGCACATATATGGAAACCAAAAGTTTGTATCTCGGTTAGTAAAAGAGCTACGACTTTGGGAATAGTCTCGTTGGATTTAGAACGTCGAAACTAAGACAAAACCGTTGGATTTTTAAAGCTAGTACTTATAGAAGCCGAGATACAGACTTCCAAACTTTTGGTTTTTGGTGCACATATATGGAAACCAAAAATTTGTATCTCGGTTAGTAACAGAGCTACGACTTTGGGAATAGTCTCGTTGGATTAAGAACGTCGAAACTAAGATAAAACCGTTGGATTTTTAAAGCTAGTACTTATAGAAGCCGAGATATAGACTTCCAAACTTTTGGTTTTTGGTGCACATATATGGAAACCAAAAGTTTGTATCTCGGTTAGTAAAAGAGCTACGACTTTGGGAATAGTCTCGTTGGATTTAGAACGTCGAAACTAAGACAAAACCGTTGGATTTTTAAAGCTAGTACTTATAGAAGCCGAGATACAGACTTCCAAACTTTTGGTTTTTGGTGCACATATATGGAAACCAAAAATTTGTATCTCGGTTAGTAACAGAGCTACGACTTTGGGAATAGTCTCGTTGGATTTAGAACGTCGAAACTAAGACAAAACCGTTGAATTTTTAAAGCTAGTACTTATAGAAGCCGAGATACAGACTTCCAAACTTTTGGTTTTTGGTGCACATATATGAAAACCAAAAATTTGTATCTCGGTTAGTAACAGAGCTACGACTTTGGGAATAGTCTCGTTGGATTTAGAACGTCGAAACTAAGACAAAACCGTTGAATTTTTAAAGCTAGTACTTATAGAAGCCGAGATACAGACTTCCAAACTTTTGGTTTTTGGTGCACATATATGGAAACCAAAAATTTGTATCTCGGTTAGTAACAGAGCTACGACTTTGGGAATAGTCTCGTTGGATTTAGAACGTCGAAACTAAGATAAAACCGTTGGATTTTTAAAGCTAGTACTTATAGAAGCCGAGATACAGACTTCCAAACTTTTTGTTTTTGGTGCACATATATGGAAACCAAAAATTTGTATCTCGGTTAGTAACAGAGCTACGACTTTGGGAATAGTCTCGTTGGATTTAGAACGTCGAAACTAAGACAAAACCGTTGAATTTTTAAAGCTAGTACTTATAGAAGCCGAGATACAGACTTCCAAACTTTTGGTTTTTGGTGCACATATATGGAAACCAAAAATTTGTATCTCGGTTAGTAACAGCGCTACGACTTTGGGAATAGTCTCGTTATATTTAGAACGTCGAAACTAAGACAAAACCGTTGGATTTTTAAAGCTAGTACTTATAGAAGCCGAGATATAGACTTCCAAACTTTTGGTTTTTGGTGCACATATATGGAAACCAAAAGTTTGTATCTCGGTTAGTAAAAGAGCTACGACTTTGGGAATAGTCTCGTTGGATCCAAAACGTCGAAACTAAGACAAAACCGTTGGATTTTTAAAGCTAGTACTTACAGAAGCCGAGATACAGACTTCCAAACTTTGGGTTTTTGGTGCACATATATGGAAACCAAAAATTTGTATCTCGTTTAGTAAAAGAGCTACGACTTTGGGAATAGTCTCGTTGGATTCAGAACGTCGAAACTAAGACAAAACCGTTGGATTTTTAAAGCTAGTACTTACAGAAGCCGAGATACAGACTTCCAAACTTTGGGTTTTTGGTGCACATATATGGAAACCAAAAATTTGTATCTCGGTTAGTAAAAGAGCTACGACTTTGGGAATAGTCTCGTTGGATTCAGAGCAATGAAACTAAGACAAAACCGTTGGATTTTTAAAGCTAGTACTTATAGAAGCCGAGATATAGACTTCCAAACTTTTGGTTTTTGGTGCACATATATGGAAACCAAAAGTTTGTATCTCGGTTAGTAAAAGAGCTACGACTTTGGGAATAGTCTCGTTGGATTCAAAACATCGAAACTAAGACAAAACCGTTGGATTTTTAAAGCTAGTACTTATAGAAGCCGAGATACAGACTTCCAAACTTTTGGATTTTGGTGCACATATATGGAAACCAAAAGTTTGTATCTCGGTTAGTAAAAGAGCTACGACTTTGGGAACAGTCTCGTTGGATTTAGAACGTCGAAACTAAGACAAAACCGTTGGATTTTTAAAGCTAGTACTTATAGAAGCCGAGATACAGACTTCCAAACTTTTGGTTTTTGGTGCACATATATGGAAACCAAAAATTTGTATCTCGGTTAGTAACAGAGCTACGACTTTGGGAATAGTCTCGTTGGATTAAGAACGTCGAAACTAAGATAAGACCGTTGGATTTTTAAAGCTAGTACTTATAGAAGCCGAGATATAGACTTCCAAACTTTTGGTTTTTGGTGCACATATATGGAAACCAAAAGTTTGTATCTCGGTTAGTAAAAGAGCTACGACTTTGGGAATAGTCTCGTTGGATTTAGAACGTCGAAACTAAGACAAAACCGTTGGATTTTTAAAGCTAGTACTTATAGAAGCCGAGATACAGACTTCCAAACTTTTGGTTTTTGGTGCACATATATGGAAACCAAAAATTTGTATCTCGGTTAGTAACAGAGCTACGACTTTGGGAATAGTCTCGTTGGATTAAGAACGTCGAAACTAAGATAAAACCGTTGGATTTTTAAAGCTAGTACTTATAGAAGCCGAGATATAGACTTCCAAACTTTTGGTTTTTGGTGCACATATATGGAAACCAAAAATTTGTATCTCGGTTAGTAACAGAGCTACGACTTTGGGAATAGTCTCGTTGGATTAAGAACGTCGAAACTAAGATAAAACCGTTGGATTTTTAAAGCTAGTACTTATAGAAGCCGAGATACAGACTTCCAAACTTTTGGTTTTTGGTGCACATATATGGAAACCAAAAATTTGTATCTCGGTTAGTAACAGAGCTACGACTTTGGGAATAGTCTCGTTGGATTTAGAACGTCGAAACTAAGACAAAACCGTTGAATTTTTAAAGCTAGTACTTATAGAAGCCGAGATACAGACTTCCAAACTTTTGGTTTTTGGTGCACATATATGGAAACCAAAAATTTGTATCTCGGTTAGTAACAGCGCTACGACTTTGGGAATAGTCTCGTTATATTTAGAACGTCGAAACTAAGACAAAACCGTTGGATTTTTAAAGCTAGTACTTATAGAAGCCGAGATATAGACTTCCAAACTTTTGGTTTTTGGTGCACATATATGGAAACCAAAAGTTTGTATCTCGGTTAGTAAAAGAGCTACGACTTTGGGAATAGTCTCGTTGGATCCAAAACGTCGAAACTAAGACAAAACCGTTGGATTTTTAAAGCTAGTACTTACAGAAGCCGAGATACAGACTTCCAAACTTTGGGTTTTTGGTGCACATATATGGAAACCAAAAATTTGTATCTCGTTTAGTAAAAGAGCTACGACTTTGGGAATAGTCTTGTTGGATTCAGAACGTCGAAACTAAGACAAAACCGTTGGATTTTTAAAGCTAGTACTTATAGAAGCCGAGATACAGACTTCCAAACTTTTGGTTTTTGGTGCACATATATGGAAACCAAAAATTTGTATCTCGGTTAGTA
Organism: Anthonomus grandis grandis; assembly: GCF_022605725.1. Lineage (NCBI taxonomy): Eukaryota > Metazoa > Arthropoda > Insecta > Coleoptera > Curculionidae > Anthonomus > Anthonomus grandis. The sequence goes on along the minus strand of NW_026088451.1, from coordinate 219,143 downwards.
ACAGAGCTACGACTTTAAGAATAGTCTCGTTGGATTAAGAACGTTGAAACTAAGATAAAACCGTTGGATTTTTAAAGCTAGTACTTATAGAAGCCGAGATATAGACTTCCAAACTTTTGGTTTTTGGTGCACATATATGGAAACCAAAAGTTTGTATCTCGGTTAGTAAAAGAGCTACGACTTTGGGAATAGTCTCGTTGGATTTAGAACGTCAAAACTAAGACAAAACCGTTGGATTTTTAAAGCTAGTACTTATAGAAGCCGAGATACAGACTTCCAAACTTTTGGTTTTTGGTGCACATATATGGAAACCAAAAATTTGTATCTCGGTTAGTAACAGAGCTACGACTTTGGGAATAGTCTCGTTGGATTAAGAACGTCGAAACTAAGATAAAACCGTTGGATTTTTAAAGCTAGTACTTATAGAAGCCGAGATATAGACTTCCAAACTTTTGGTTTTTGGTGCACATATATGGAAACCAAAAGTTTGTATCTCGGTTAGTAAAAGAGCTACGACTTTGGGAATAGTCTCGTTGGATTTAGAACGTCGAAACTAAGACAAAACCGTTGGATTTTTAAAGCTAGTACTTATAGAAGCCGAGATACAGACTTCCAAACTTTTGGTTTTTGGTGCACATATATGGAAACCAAAAATTTGTATCTCGGTTAGTAACAGAGCTACGACTTTGGGAATAGTCTCGTTGGATTTAGAACGTCGAAACTAAGATAAAACCGTTGGATTTTTAAAGCTAGTACTTATAGAAGCCGAGATACAGACTTCCAAACTTTTGGTTTTTGGTGCACATATATGGAAACCAAAAGTTTGTATCTCGGTTAGTAAAAGAGCTACGACTTTGGGAATAGTCTCGTTGGATCCAAAACGTCGAAACTAAGACAAAACCGTTGGATTTTTAAAGCTAGTACTTACAGAAGCCGAGATACAGACTTCCAAACTTTGGGTTTTTGGTGCACATATATGGAAACCAAAAATTTGTATCTCGTTTAGTAAAAGAGCTACGACTTTGGGAATAGTCTTGTTGGATTCAGAACGTCGAAACTAAGACAAAACCGTTGGATTTTTAAAGCTAGTACTTATAGAAGCCGAGATACAGACTTCTAAACTTTTGGTTGTTGGTGCACATATATGGAAACCAAAAATTTGTATCTCGGTTAGTAAAAGAGCTACGACTTTGGAAATAATCTCGTTGGATTTAGAACGTCGAAACTAAGACAAAACCGTTGGATTTTTAAAGCTAGTACTTATAGAAGCCGAGATACAGACTTCCAAACTTTTGGTTTTTGGTGCACATATATGGAAACCAAAAATTTGTATCTCGGTTAGTAACAGAGCTACGACTTTGGGAATAGTCTCGTTGGATTAAGAACGTCGAAACTAAGATAAAGCCGTTGGATTTTTAAAGCTAGTACTTATAGAAGCCGAGATACAGACTTCCAAACTTTTGGTTTTTGGTGCACATATATGGAAACCAAAAGTTTGTATCTCGGTTAGTAAAAGAGCTACGACTTTGGGAATAGTCTCGTTGGATTTAGAACGTCGAAACTAAGACAAAACCGTTGGATTTTTAAAGCTAGTACTTATAGAAGCCGAGATACAGACTTCCAAACTTTTGGTTTTTGGTGCACATATATGGAAACCAAAAATTTGTATCTCGGTTAGTAACAGAGCTACGACTTTGGGAATAGTCTCGTTGGATTAAGAACGTCGAAACTAAGATAAAACCGTTGGATTTTTAAAGCTAGTACTTATAGAAGCCGAGATATAGACTTCCAAACTTTTGGTTTTTGGTGCACATATATGGAAACCAAAAGTTTGTATCTCGGTTAGTAAAAGAGCTACGACTTTGGGAATAGTCTCGTTGGATTTAGAACGTCGAAACTAAGACAAAACCGTTGGATTTTTAAAGCTAGTACTTATAGAAGCCGAGATACAGACTTCCAAACTTTTGGTTTTTGGTGCACATATATGGAAACCAAAAATTTGTATCTCGGTTAGTAACAGAGCTACGACTTTGGGAATAGTCTCGTTGGATTAAGAACGTCGAAACTAAGATAAAACCGTTGGATTTTTAAAGCTAGTACTTATAGAAGCCGAGATATAGACTTCCAAACTTTTGGTTTTTGGTGCACATATATGGAAACCAAAAATTTGTATCTCGGTTAGTAACAGAGCTACGACTTTGGGAATAGTCTCGTTGGATTAAGAACGTCGAAACTAAGATAAAACCGTTGGATTTTTAAAGCTAGTACTTATAGAAGCCGAGATACAGACTTCCAAACTTTTGGTTTTTGGTGCACATATATGGAAACCAAAAATTTGTATCTCGGTTAGTAACAGAGCTACGACTTTAAGAATAGTCTCGTTGGATTAAGAACGTTGAAACTAAGATAAAACCGTTGGATTTTTAAAGCTAGTACTTATAGAAGCCGAGATATAGACTTCCAAACTTTTGGTTTTTGGTGCACATATATGGAAACCAAAAGTTTGTATCTCGGTTAGTAAAAGAGCTACGACTTTGGGAATAGTCTCGTTGGATTTAGAACGTCAAAACTAAGACAAAACCGTTGGATTTTTAAAGCTAGTACTTATAGAAGCCGAGATACAGACTTCCAAACTTTTGGTTTTTGGTGCACATATATGGAAACCAAAAATTTGTATCTCGGTTAGTAACAGAGCTACGACTTTGGGAATAGTCTCGTTGGATTAAGAACGTCGAAACTAAGATAAAACCGTTGGATTTTTAAAGCTAGTACTTATAGAAGCCGAGATATAGACTTCCAAACTTTTGGTTTTTGGTGCACATATATGGAAACCAAAAGTTTGTATCTCGGTTAGTAAAAGAGCTACGACTTTGGGAATAGTCTCGTTGGATTTAGAACGTCGAAACTAAGACAAAACCGTTGGATTTTTAAAGCTAGTACTTATAGAAGCCGAGATACAGACTTCCAAACTTTTGGTTTTTGGTGCACATATATGGAAACCAAAAATTTGTATCTCGGTTAGTAACAGAGCTACGACTTTGGGAATAGTCTCGTTGGATTTAGAACGTCGAAACTAAGATAAAACCGTTGGATTTTTAAAGCTAGTACTTATAGAAGCCGAGATACAGACTTCCAAACTTTTGGTTTTTGGTGCACATATATGGAAACCAAAAGTTTGTATCTCGGTTAGTAAAAGAGCTACGACTTTGGGAATAGTCTCGTTGGATCCAAAACGTCGAAACTAAGACAAAACCGTTGGATTTTTTAAGCTAGTACTTACAGAAGCCGAGATACAGACTTCCAAACTTTGGGTTTTTGGTGCACATATATGGAAACCAAAAATTTGTATCTCGTTTAGTAAAAGAGCTACGACTTTGGGAATAGTCTTGTTGGATTCAGAACGTCGAAACTAAGACAAAACCGTTGGATTTTTAAAGCTAGTACTTATAGAAGCCGAGATACAGACTTCTAAACTTTTGGTTGTTGGTGCACATATATGGAAACCAAAAATTTGTATCTCGGTTAGTAAAAGAGCTACGACTTTGGAAATAATCTCGTTGGATTTAGAACGTCGAAACTAAGACAAAACCGTTGGATTTTTAAAGCTAGTACTTATAGAAGCCGAGATACAGACTTCCAAACTTTTGGTTTTTGGTGCACATATATGGAAACCAAAAGTTTGTATCTCGGTTAGTAAAAGAGCTACGACTTTGGGAATAGTCTCGTTGGATTTAGAACGTCGAAACTAAGACAAAACCGTTGGATTTTTAAAGCTAGTACTTATAGAAGCCGAGATACAGACTTCCAAACTTTTGGTTTTTGGTGCACATATATGGAAACCAAAAATTTGTATCTCGGTTAGTAACAGAGCTACGACTTTGGGAATAGTCTCGTTGGATTAAGAACGTCGAAACTAAGATAAAACCGTTGGATTTTTAAAGCTAGTACTTATAGAAGCCGAGATATAGACTTCCAAACTTTTGGTTTTTGGTGCACATATATGGAAACCAAAAGTTTGTATCTCGGTTAGTAAAAGAGCTACGACTTTGGGAATAGTCTCGTTGGATTTAGAACGTCGAAACTAAGACAAAACCGTTGGATTTTTAAAGCTAGTACTTATAGAAGCCGAGATACAGACTTCCAAACTTTTGGTTTTTGGTGCACATATATGGAAACCAAAAATTTGTATCTCGGTTAGTAACAGAGCTACGACTTTGGGAATAGTCTCGTTGGATTTAGAACGTCGAAACTAAGATAAAACCGTTGGATTTTTAAAGCTAGTACTTATAGAAGCCGAGATACAGACTTCCAAACTTTTGGTTTTTGGTGCACATATATGGAAACCAAAAATTTGTATCTCGGTTAGTAACAGAGCTACGACTTTGGGAATAGTCTCGTTGGATTTAGAACGTCGAAACTAAGACAAAACCGTTGAATTTTTAAAGCTAGTACTTATAGAAGCCGAGATACAGACTTCCAAACTTTTGGTTTTTGGTGCACATATATGAAAACCAAAAATTTGTATCTCGGTTAGTAACAGAGCTACGACTTTGGGAATAGTCTCGTTGGATTTAGAACGTCGAAACTAAGACAAAACCGTTGAATTTTTAAAGCTAGTACTTATAGAAGCCGAGATACAGACTTCCAAACTTTTGGTTTTTGGTGCACATATATGGAAACCAAAAATTTGTATCTCGGTTAGTAACAGAGCTACGACTTTGGGAATAGTCTCGTTGGATTTAGAACGTCGAAACTAAGACAAAACCGTTGAATTTTTAAAGCTAGTACTTATAGAAGCCGAGATACAGACTTCCAAACTTTTGGTTTTTGGTGCACATATATGGAAACCAAAAATTTGTATCTCGGTTAGTAACAGCGCTACGACTTTGGGAATAGTCTCGTTGGATCCAAAACGTCGAAACTAAGACAAAACCGTTGGATTTTTAAAGCTAGTACTTACAGAAGCCGAGATACAGACTTCCAAACTTTGGGTTTTTGGTGCACATATATGGAAACCAAAAATTTGTATCTCGTTTAGTAAAAGAGCTACGACTTTGGGAATAGTCTTGTTGGATTAAGAACGTCGAAACTAAGATAAAACCGTTGGATTTTTAAAGCTAGTACTTATAGAAGCCGAGATATAGACTTCCAAACTTTTGGTTTTTGGTGCACATATATGGAAACCAAAAGTTTGTATCTCGGTTAGTAAAAGAGCTACGACTTTGGGAATAGTCTCGTTGGATTTAGAACGTCGAAACTAAGACAAAACCGTTGAATTTTTAAAGCTAGTACTTATAGAAGCCGAGATACAGACTTCCAAACTTTTGGTTTTTGGTGCACATATATGGAAACCAAAAATTTGTATCTCGGTTAGTAACAGCGCTACGACTTTGGGAATAGTCTCGTTATATTTAGAACGTCGAAACTAAGACAAAACCGTTGGATTTTTAAAGCTAGTACTTATAGAAGCCGAGATATAGACTTCCAAACTTTTGGTTTTTGGTGCACATATATGGAAACCAAAAGTTTGTATCTCGGTTAGTAAAAGAGCTACGACTTTGGGAATAGTCTCGTTGGATCCAAAACGTCGAAACTAAGACAAAACCGTTGGATTTTTAAAGCTAGTACTTACAGAAGCCGAGATACAGACTTCCAAACTTTGGGTTTTTGGTGCACATATATGGAAACCAAAAATTTGTATCTCGTTTAGTAAAAGAGCTACGACTTTGGGAATAGTCTTGTTGGATTCAGAACGTCGAAACTAAGACAAAACCGTTGGATTTTTAAAGCTAGTACTTATAGAAGCCGAGATACAGACTTCTAAACTTTTGGTTGTTGGTGCACATATATGGAAACCAAAAATTTGTATCTCGGTTAGTAAAAGAGCTACGACTTTGGGAATAGTCTCGTTGGATTCAGAGCAATGAAACTAAGACAAAACCGTTGGATTTTTAAAGCTAGTACTTATAGAAGCCGAGATATAGACTTCCAAACTTTTGGTTTTTGGTGCACATATATGGAAACCAAAAGTTTGTATCTCGGTTAGTAAAAGAGCTACGACTTTGGGAATAGTCTCGTTGGATTCAAAACATCGAAACTAAGACAAAACCGTTGGATTTTTAAAGCTAGTACTTATAGAAGCCGAGATACAGACTTCCAAACTTTTGGATTTTGGTGCACATATATGGAAACCAAAAGTTTGTATCTCGGTTAGTAAAAGAGCTACGACTTTGGGAACAGTCTCGTTGGATTTAGAACGTCGAAACTAAGACAAAACCGTTGGATTTTTAAAGCTAGTACTTATAGAAGCCGAGATACAGACTTCCAAACTTTTGGTTTTTGGTGCACATATATGGAAACCAAAAATTTGTATCTCGGTTAGTAACAGAGCTACGACTTTGGGAATAGTCTCGTTGGATTAAGAACGTCAAAACTAAGATAAGACCGTTGGATTTTTAAAGCTAGTACTTATAGAAGCCGAGATATAGACTTCCAAACTTTTGGTTTTTGGTGCACATATATGGAAACCAAAAGTTTGTATCTCGGTTAGTAAAAGAGCTACGACTTTGGGAACAGTCTCGTTGGATTTAGAACGTCGAAACTAAGACAAAACCGTTGGATTTTTAAAGCTAGTACTTATAGAAGCCGAGATACAGACTTCCAAACTTTTGGATTTTGGTGCACATATATGGAAACCAAAAGTTTGTATCTCGGTTAGTAAAAGAGCTACGACTTTGGGAACAGTCTCGTTGGATTTAGAACGTCGAAACTAAGACAAAACCGTTGGATTTTTAAAGCTAGTACTTATAGAAGCCGAGATACAGACTTCCAAACTTTTGGTTTTTGGTGCACATATATGGAAACCAAAAATTTGTATCTCGGTTAGTAACAGAGCTACGACTTTGGGAATAGTCTCGTTGGATTTAGAACGTCGAAACTAAGACAAAACCGTTGAATTTTTAAAGCTAGTACTTATAGAAGCCGAGATACAGACTTCCAAACTTTTGGTTTTTGGTGCACATATATGAAAACCAAAAATTTGTATCTCGGTTAGTAACAGAGCTACGACTTTGGGAATAGTCTCGTTGGATTTAGAACGTCGAAACTAAGACAAAACCGTTGGATTTTTAAAGCTAGTACTTATAGAAGCCGAGATACAGACTTCCAAACTTTTGGTTTTTGGTGCACATATATGGAAACCAAAAATTTGTATCTCGGTTAGTAACAGAGCTACGACTTTGGGAATAGTCTCGTTGGATTAAGAACGTCGAAACTAAGATAAAACCGTTGGATTTTTAAAGCTAGTACTTATAGAAGCCGAGATATAGACTTCCAAACTTTTGGTTTTTGGTGCACATATATAAATAAATAAATAAATAAATATGCCTTTTATTTTTAAAATTACATAAACATAGCTGAGAAAAAAAAAACATTATTAAAAAAAAAGTAGCATAAACCACTGGCGCAGTCTAGCTTTAAAGAGCTACTCTACTGAACCAGAAGCTATACTTTACCATCAGTAAATAAATTAGGTAGTTAAAAAAAAAATTATCTTAGGCAAATTAATTAGTAAATTACAATAAATTATTAATTAAATATTACAATCAGAAGAAACTAGAAGAAACTTGCATAACAAACATTAAATTTGCCAGAAAAATTGCACAAATAACAAAAGCCACTAAAAAAAATCTCCATTGGTTTGCAAATTAAATAGATGTTCCTTGAATTTTATTTTAAAAGATTGAATTGATAAATTAATTAGGTTTGTTGGTACTTTATTAAAAATATTTGCTGCATTATAAGAATATGACCTCTGAAACATGACACTATGATGAAGTGGAACCGTAATTCTTTTAGAAAACCTTATATTTAAACCATGAACAGTGTCCCGAAAAATTAGTCTTTCTTTAAGGGAGACAGGGGAAGATGTGTCATTAATTATTTTCAATAAAAACACTGCAAAATGTAATATCCTGCGCATATCCATTTTAAGCCATCTAATATCTCTATATAAATAAGATACATGGTCAAATTTTCGGAGTCCATAAACAAATCGAACGCAAGCATTTTGGACCCTTTGAATTCTTACCCGACTTTCCAAATCTAGACAAAATCCATAAACTACGTCAGCATAATTAAAATGAGACAGTACAAGGGATTCACATAATTGTTTTCTTAACTTTACATTTAACATATGGCGGTTATTATACAATGTTTTCAGGGACATAAAGGTTCTTTGAAAAATTTTTTTAAGGTGTTCCTTAAATCTTAATTGTTCATCCAAAATAACCCCCAAGTTTTTACCGTTGTTTACAAATTCCAATCTTGTATTATCGAAATTAATATTTATATTAGATTTTAAAAACTCTCTTTGATTTTTGTTACCAAATATCATAAGCTGGGACTTATTAGGATTTAATTTTAAATTGTGATTTTTTGAGTTTAAGCCTAGTGCTTGCAGGTCTTCATTTATGAGTGATTCGGCCTCTTTATAGTCGCTGTAATCAAAACAATAATAAATTTGCGTATCATCAGCAAATGCCTGAAGCTTACAATATTTAAGCGATTTTAAAACATCTGAGGTATACATTATAAAAAGCAAAGGACCCAAAATAGAACCCTGCGGTACTCCACAACTAATACTTACTTGTTCAGACTTTCTGTTATCGGAAAAAATCGTTTGATATCTATTAGACAAATAGGATTTTAAAAGCAAATAGGAGTTATTATTAAAACCGTAATACTTAAGCTTAGCGCACAACAAATTATGGTTAATGGTGTCAAACGCCTTAGAATAATCCAACAGCACTAAAACGGTATGCATGTTTTTATCACAAGCTCTAAATAAGTCATCAGTTACATTACAAAGTGCTACCGAAGTGTTAAAATGTTTCCTAAACCCACATTGTGAATTTGGTATTATTTCATTAGATAAGCAATAGTTATATATCTGATTATAAAGAATTCTTTCAAAAATTTTCGAAACGGCAGGCAAAATACTTATAATGCGAATGTCATTAAGAGTTGTAGGAGTAGACATTTTAGGCAAAGGTTTTCCCATTGAAGTTTTCCATTGATCAGGAAAGTAACTTATCTCTATGCAACAATTTATAATGTGGGTTAAGTACAAGTCAACAAAGGGGCTACAATACTTAAGCATTAATGAAGAAATTTGATCGGTACCTATCGCAATTGTTTTTATATTATTTAAAATTTTGTTAACCTCATCCGGACTCGTTAAATGGAAACTAAACATATTCGCATCTCTATAAAAGTTATTATTATAATAAGACGTTTTTTCCTCACAGCCTGGATTGACCTGCGCAGTTAAGTCAAAAAAATTACTTATCTCATTGGGATCAGAGAGAAACGACGGAATTAGACCATCCTTATTCTTACAAATATTAAAACTTTTTAGTGCATTCCACAGCTGACTCGGTTCTCTTTTATTTAAAAAAAGTGAATCGATATACTTCCTCTTCTCTCTCCGAACCCGAGACAAAGTAAAATTTCTTAAACCTTTGTAAGTATTCCAATCTTCCAATAGTTTTGACTGTTTGAATATACGCAAGGCATCGTCCCTTTGTCTCATAAAGATTTTTAGGTTTTCTGTGAGCCATGGTGCTTTAGGCTTAGTAATGCGAGATTCTCGGACAGGCGCATGCCTATCAAAAAGGGTTAAAATAAAGTTATTAAACATAGATATCTTCATATTAATGTCATTTTCGTAAAAAATATTATCCCACGGCAAATTGTGCATGTCTGCATTGAAATTGTATACATTAAAATTTTTAAAACAACGGTACCTAACAATTTTTTGACTGCAATTTATTTTTGCTAAATTTAATTCACAATATATAATTTTATGGTCGGATACGGCATCAGCCGATAACACACCCTTATTAGAAACCAACAGAACATTAGAAACAAATATGACATCTAAAAGAGTACTTACATTTGCCGTTACTCGTGTGGGCTCTTCAATTACTTGATGTAGGTTGTAGTTTTCAAAAAGTGTAGTAAGTGGATTTTGAAGACTCAATAAATTAATATTAAAGTCCCCTAAACAAAAAGTTTCTTCTACAGCAGGATAAAGACATGAAAATATATTATCAAAGTCAGCGGTTAATGCACTAAAATTTAGCGTTGGTGGCTTGTAAAAAACACAAAAGCCATAATACTTATTTCCCAACCTAATCTTAAAAACAAGGTATTCAAGTTTAGGATTAATATTAAAATCAAAAGTCAATATATTAACTTGATATGTACATTTAACAAAAGCAGCCACACCTCCCCCCCTGCCGACCCTATCTTTTCTAAACATTTGGTAACCCGGAATCTTAAATGCGTCAGAATCATCCCCCTCAGACAGCCAAGTTTCAGACAACAAAAATATCTCAAAATTATTTGCTTCTATCATATCACGTAATTCAGCAAAACCCGTAAAGATAGATCTTACGTTTAAGTGGCCAACTTTGAATTTACTAGTAGTCATCATCCAGTAACCAATTTGATTCTTATTAACAATAATATATGTATGTATAATTATAGGAAAAATGCGGAAAAATTTAATGTTATGCAAGCTCAAAAATATATCAGTGTTTCCCTATACAGGTATATATAGATAATAAATAGCTTAGCCTAAAAACAAAACAATAGAAAACAAAATAGAAAAAACAGCGCTTCCACACAATGCCCCGGGATTACTTTGTAAAAAATAATAATTATTCATATAGAACCAAAACCAAGCAAAAAAATTTTGTAATTATGATTAAGTTATTGGTTAAAAAGTATTTTCTTACCGAAAATCGAAATTGCATGAGTATTGATAACAATAACAAAACGTATTAAATTACTGTCCATTATTAAGCTAAGCAGACTTTATTTTAATTAAGTCACTTTCACTAGGTATACGATGCACTTTATTGTTAAACTTAGTATAAATAACTCCATTCAGGACCCATGCGTTTTTGACACCAAACAAGTCAATGGCCTTATTAAGTAGAAAAAGGCGATTTTTAGTTAAATCTTCCTTTATAAATATATTACTGTTTTTCAAATTTTTGCGACCTTTTAGTACCGAAACACGAGCCATATCACTACCGAAGTTCACGAGAACTGCAGGAGGACTATCATTGCGTGCCTTGGCCAAAACACGGTAGCACTTTTTTATATCCGATCTATTAATATTTACTTTTAGCTGTTCGGTAAACAATTCGGTTACTTTTGAATGCAGGTTCTCGTTTACATCCATGGGCAGCCCAAAAATGCGTATATTCATGTTTCGTTGGGATTGTTCAACGCAATCTGTTGTGGTGCGCAGTTTTATGTTTTCCCGTTCCAGCTCAAGGACTCTATCCTCCAGAATAGTACACCTATTCACCAGGACAGAGCAATCATTATTTAATAAGTTTAGCTTCTCCTCAAACTGTTTTTCAATGCGGGAGACTATTTTATCGACAATTTCTTGCAGAAATTTGTCGTTAAAAATGCTTATTACTTGCGATTTAATCTCGCGCAGGTCTGTAGATGAGAATCCCATTATGGCGGACAGGAACAACAACTTGGAATCAGTTAAACACCAATATTTCACTGCACTGGAACTATTTTAACCCAACTACTTGGAATTAATATTAACTGTGCTGCACTTATGACAAAACTTTGAAAATTATTTAATAAACTTAGGTAATGACTCCATAAACAACAAAAATCAAGGAGCGTGTGCGAAGACGATGCTAACTACTCGCACGCCATCTGCGTTTCTATATGGAAACCAAAAGTTTGTATCTCGGTTAGTAAAAGAGCTACGACTTTGGGAATAGTCTCGTTGGATTTAGAACGTCGAAACTAAGACAAAACCGTTGGATTTTTAAAGCTAGTACTTATAGAAGCCGAGATACAGACTTCCAAACTTTTGGTTTTTGGTGCACATATATGGAAACCAAAAATTTGTATCTCGGTTAGTAACAGAGCTACGACTTTGGGAATAGTCTCGTTGGATTTAGAACGTCGAAACTAAGATAAAACCGTTGGATTTTTAAAGCTAGTACTTATAGAAGCCGAGATACAGACTTCCAAACTTTTGGTTTTTGGTGCACATATATGGAAACCAAAAATTTGTATCTCGGTTAGTAACAGAGCTACGACTTTGGGAATAGTCTCGTTGGATTTAGAACGTCGAAACTAAGACAAAACCGTTGAATTTTTAAAGCTAGTACTTATAGAAGCCGAGATACAGACTTCCAAACTTTTGGTTTTTGGTGCACATATATGAAAACCAAAAATTTGTATCTCGGTTAGTAACAGAGCTACGACTTTGGGAATAGTCTCGTTGGATTTAGAACGTCGAAACTAAGACAAAACCGTTGAATTTTTAAAGCTAGTACTTATAGAAGCCGAGATACAGACTTCCAAACTTTTGGTTTTTGGTGCACATATATGGAAACCAAAAATTTGTATCTCGGTTAGTAACAGAGCTACGACTTTGGGAATAGTCTCGTTGGATTTAGAACGTCGAAACTAAGATAAAACCGTTGGATTTTTAAAACTAGTACTTATAGAAGCCGAGATACAGACTTCCAAACTTTTGGTTTTTGGTGCACATATATGGAAACCAAAAATTTGTATCTCGGTTAGTAACAGAGCTACGACTTTGGGAATAGTCTCGTTGGATTTAGAACGTCGAAACTAAGATAAAACCGTTGAATTTTTAAAGCTAGTACTTATAGAAGCCGAGATACAGACTTCCAAACTTTTGGTTTTTGGTGCACATATATGGAAACCAAAAATTTGTATCTCGGTTAGTAACAGAGCTACGACTTTGGGAATAGTCTCGTTGGATTTAGAACGTCGAAACTAAGATAAAACCGTTGGATTTTTAAAGCTAGTACTTATAGAAGCCGAGATACAGACTTCCAAACTTTTGGTTTTTGGTGCACATATATGGAAACCAAAAATTTGTATCTCGGTTAGTAACAGAGCTACGACTTTGGAAATAATCTCGTTGGATTTAGAACGTCGAATCTAAGACAAAACCGTTGGATTTTTAAAGCTAGTACTTATAGAAGCCGAGATACAGACTTCCAAACTTTTGGTTTTTGGTGCACATATATGGAAACCAAAAATTTGTATCTCGGTTAGTAAAAGAGCTACGACTTTGGGAATAGTCTCGTTGGATTCAGAACGTCGAAGCTAAGACAAAACCGTTGGATTTTTAAAGCTAGTACTTATAGAAGCCGAGATACAGACTTCCAAACTTTTGGTTTTTGGTGCACATATATGGAAACCAAAAGTTTGTATCTCGGTTAGTAGAAGAGCTACGACTTTGGGAATAGTCTCGTTGGATTCAGAACGTCGAAACTAAGACAAAACCGTTGGATTTTTAAAGCTAGTACTTATAGAAGCCGAGATACAGACTTCCAAACTTTTGGATTTTGGTGCACATATATGGAAACCAAAAATTTGTATCTCGGTTAGTAAAAGAGCTACGACTTTGGGAATAGTCTCGTTGGATTCAGAACGTCGAAACTAAGACAAAACCGTTGGATTTTTAAAGCTAGTACTTATAGAAGCCGAGATACAGACTTCCAAACTTTTGGATTTTGGTGCACATATATGGAAACCAAAAATTTGTATCTCGGTTAGTAAAAGAGCTACGACTTTGGGAATAGTCTCGTTGGATTCAGAACGTCGAAACTAAGACAAAACCGTTGGATTTTTAAAGCTAGTACTTATAGAAGCCGAGATACAGACTTCCAAACTTTTGGATTTTGGTGCACATATATGGAAGCCAAAAATTTGTATCTCGGTTAGTAACAGAGCTACGACTTTGGAAATAGTCTCGTTGGATTTAGAACGTCGAAACTAAGACAAAACCGTTGGATTTTTAAAGCTAGTACTTACAGAAGCCGAGATACAGACTTCCAAACTTTGGGTTTTTGGTGCACATATATGGAAACCAAAAATTTGTATCTCGGTTAGTAACAGAGCTACGACTTTGAGAATAGTCTCGTTGGATTTAGAACGTCGAAACTAAGATAAAACCGTTGGATTTTTAAAGCTAGTACTTATAGAAGCCGAGATACAGACTTCCAAACTTTTGGTTTTTGGTGCACATATATGGAAACCAAAAATTTGTATCTCGGTTAGTAACAGAGCTACGACTTTGGGAATAGTCTCGTTGGATTTAGAACGTCGAAACTAAGACAAAACCGTTGAATTTTTAAAGCTAGTACTTATAGAAGCCGAGATACAGACTTCCAAACTTTTGGTTTTTGGTGCACATATATGAAAACCAAAAATTTGTATCTCGGTTAGTAACAGAGCTACGACTTTGGGAATAGTCTCGTTGGATTTAGAACGTCGAAGCTAAGACAAAACCGTTGAATTTTTAAAGCTAGTACTTATAGAAGCCGAGATACAGACTTCCAAACTTTTGGTTTTTGGTGCACATATATGGAAACCAAAAATTTGTATCTCGGTTAGTAACAGAGCTACGACTTTGGGAATAGTCTCGTTGGATTTAGAACGTCGAAACTAAGACAAAACCGTTGAATTTTTAAAGCTAGTACTTATAGAAGCCGAGATACAGACTTCCAAACTTTTGGTTTTTGGTGCACATATATGAAAACCAAAAATTTGTATCTCGGTTAGTAACAGAGCTACGACTTTGGGAATAGTCTCGTTGGATTTAGAACGTCGAAACTAAGACAAAACCGTTGAATTTTTAAAGCTAGTACTTATAGAAGCCGAGATACAGACTTCCAAACTTTTGGTTTTTGGTGCACATATATGAAAACCAAAAATTTGTATCTCGGTTAGTAACAGAGCTACGACTTTGGGAATAGTCTCGTTGGATTTAGAACGTCGAAACTAAGATAAAACCGTTGGATTTTTAAAGCTAGTACTTATAGAAGCCGAGATACAGACTTCTAAACTTTTGGTTTTTGGTGCACATATATGGAAACCAAAAATTTGTATCTCGGTTAGTAACAGAGCTACGACTTTGGGAATAGTCTCGTTGGATTTAGAACGTCGAAACTAAGATAAAACCGTTGAATTTTTAAAGCTAGTACTTATAGAAGCCGAGATACAGACTTCCAAACTTTTGGTTTTTGGTGCACATATATGGAAACCAAAAATTTGTATCTCGGTTAGTAACAGAGCTACGACTTTGGAAATAATCTCGTTGGATTTAGAACGTCGAATCTAAGACAAAACCGTTGGATTTTTAAAGCTAGTACTTATAGAAGCCGAGATACAGACTTCCAAACTTTTGGTTTTTGGTGCACATATATGGAAACCAAAAATTTGTATCTCGGTTAGTAACAGAGCTACGACTTTGGGAATAGTCTCGTTAAATTAAGAACGTCGAAACTAAGATAAAGCCGTTGGATTTTTAAAGCTAGTACTTATAGAAGCCGAGATACAGACTTCCAAACTTTTGGTTTTTGGTGCACATATATGGAAACCAAAAGTTTGTATCTCGGTTAGTAAAAGAGCTACGACTTTGGGAATAGTCTCGTTGGATTTAGAACGTCGAAACTAAGACAAAACCGTTGGATTTTTAAAGCTAGTACTTATAGAAGCCGAGATACAGACTTCCAAACTTTTGGTTTTTGGTGCACATATATGGAAACCAAAAATTTGTATCTCGGTTAGTAACAAAGCTACGACTTTGGGAATAGTCTCGTTGGATTAAGAACGTCGAAACTAAGATAAAACCGTTGGATTTTTAAAGCTAGTACTTATAGAAGCCGAGATATAGACTTCCAAACTTTTGGTTTTTGGTGCACATATATGGAAACCAAAAGTTTGTATCTCGGTTAGTAAAAGAGCTACGACTTTGGGAATAGTCTCGTTGGATTTAGAACGTCGAAACTAAGACAAAACCGTTGGATTTTTAAAGCTAGTACTTATAGAAGCCGAGATACAGACTTCCAAACTTTTGGTTTTTGGTGCACATATATGGAAACCAAAAATTTGTATCTCGGTTAGTAACAGAGCTACGACTTTGGGAATAGTCTCGTTGGATTAAGAACGTCGATACTAAGATAAAACCGTTGAATTTTTAAAGCTAGTACTTATAGAAGCCGAGATACAGACTTCCAAACTTTTGGTTTTTGGTGCACATATATGAAAACCAAAAATTTGTATCTCGGTTAGTAACAGAGCTACGACTTTGGGAATAGTCTCGTTGGATTTAGAACGTCGAAACTAAGATAAAACCGTTGGATTTTTAAAGCTAGTACTTATAGAAGCCGAGATACAGACTTCTAAACTTTTGGTTTTTGGTGCACATATATGGAAACCAAAAATTTGTATCTCGGTTAGTAACAGAGCTACGACTTTGGGAATAGTCTCGTTGGATTTAGAACGTCGAAACTAAGATAAAACCGTTGAATTTTTAAAGCTAGTACTTATAGAAGCCGAGATACAGACTTCCAAACTTTTGGTTTTTGGTGCACATATATGGAAACCAAAAATTTGTATCTCGGTTAGTAACAGAGCTACGACTTTGGAAATAATCTCGTTGGATTTAGAACGTCGAATCTAAGACAAAACCGTTGGATTTTTAAAGCTAGTACTTATAGAAGCCGAGATACAGACTTCCAAACTTTTGGTTTTTGGTGCACATATATGGAAACCAAAAATTTGTATCTCGGTTAGTAACAGAGCTACGACTTTGGGAATAGTCTCGTTAAATTAAGAACGTCGAAACTAAGATAAAGCCGTTGGATTTTTAAAGCTAGTACTTATAGAAGCCGAGATACAGACTTCCAAACTTTTGGTTTTTGGTGCACATATATGGAAACCAAAAGTTTGTATCTCGGTTAGTAAAAGAGCTACGACTTTGGGAATAGTCTCGTTGGATTTAGAACGTCGAAACTAAGACAAAACCGTTGGATTTTTAAAGCTAGTACTTATAGAAGCCGAGATACAGACTTCCAAACTTTTGGTTTTTGGTGCACATATATGGAAACCAAAAATTTGTATCTCGGTTAGTAACAAAGCTACGACTTTGGGAATAGTCTCGTTGGATTAAGAACGTCGAAACTAAGATAAAACCGTTGGATTTTTAAAGCTAGTACTTATAGAAGCCGAGATATAGACTTCCAAACTTTTGGTTTTTGGTGCACATATATGGAAACCAAAAGTTTGTATCTCGGTTAGTAAAAGAGCTACGACTTTGGGAATAGTCTCGTTGGATTTAGAACGTCGAAACTAAGACAAAACCGTTGGATTTTTAAAGCTAGTACTTATAGAAGCCGAGATACAGACTTCCAAACTTTTGGTTTTTGGTGCACATATATGGAAACCAAAAATTTGTATCTCGGTTAGTAACAGAGCTACGACTTTGGGAATAGTCTCGTTGGATTAAGAACGTCGATACTAAGATAAAACCGTTGGATTTTTAAAGCTAGTACTTATAGAAGCCGAGATATAGACTTCCAAACTTTTGGTTTTTGGTGCACATATATGGAAACCAAAAGTTTGTATCTCGGTTAGTAAAAGAGCTACGACTTTGGGAATAGTCTCGTTGGATTTAGAACGTCGAAACTAAGACAAAACCGTTGGATTTTTAAAGCTAGTACTTATAGAAGCCGAGATACAGACTTCCAAACTTTTGGTTTTTGGTGCACATATATGGAAACCAAAAATTTGTATCTCGGTTAGTAACAGCGCTACGACTTTGGGAATAGTCTCGTTATATTTAGAACGTCGAAACTAAGACAAAACCGTTGGATTTTTAAAGCTAGTACTTATAGAAGCCGAGATATAGACTTCCAAACTTTTGGTTTTTGGTGCACATATATGGAAACCAAAAGTTTGTATCTCGGTTAGTAAAAGAGCTACGACTTTGGGAATAGTCTCGTTGGATCCAAAACGTCGAAACTAAGACAAAACCGTTGGATTTTTAAAGCTAGTACTTACAGAAGCCGAGATACAGACTTCCAAACTTTGGGTTTTTGGTGCACATATATGGAAACCAAAAATTTGTATCTCGTTTAGTAAAAGAGCTACGACTTTGGGAATAGTCTTGTTGGATTCAGAACGTCGAAACTAAGACAAAACCGTTGGAATTTTAAAGCTAGTACTTATAGAAGCCGAGATACAGACTTCTAAACTTTTGGTTGTTGGTGCACATATATGGAAACCAAAAATTTGTATCTCGGTTAGTAAAAGAGCTACGACTTTGGGAATAGTCTCGTTGGATTCAGAGCAATGAAACTAAGACAAAACCGTTGGATTTTTAAAGCTAGTACTTATAGAAGCCGAGATATAGACTTCCAAACTTTTGGTTTTTGGTGCACATATATGGAAACCAAAAGTTTGTATCTCGGTTAGTAAAAGAGCTACGACTTTGGGAATAGTCTCGTTGGATTCAAAACGTCGAAACTAAGACAAAACCGTTGGATTTTTAAAGCTAGTACTTAAAGAAGCCGAGATACAGACTTCCAAACTTTTGGATTTTGGTGCACATATATGGAAACCAAAAGTTTGTATCTCGGTTAGTAAAAGAGCTACGACTTTGGGAACAGTCTCGTTGGATTTAGAACGTCGAAACTAAGACAAAACCGTTGGATTTTTAAAGCTAGTACTTATAGAAGCCGAGATACAGACTTCCAAACTTTTGGTTTTTGGTGCACATATATGGAAACCAAAAATTTGTATCTCGGTTAGTAACAGAGCTACGACTTTGGGAATAGTCTCGTTGGATTAAGAACGTCGAAACTAAGATAAGACCGTTGGATTTTTAAAGCTAGTACTTATAGAAGCCGAGATATAGACTTCCAAACTTTTGGTTTTTGGTGCACATATATGGAAACCAAAAGTTTGTATCTCGGTTAGTAAAAGAGCTACGACTTTGGGAATAGTCTCGTTGGATTTAGAACGTCGAAACTAAGACAAAACCGTTGGATTTTTAAAGCTAGTACTTATAGAAGCCGAGATACAGACTTCCAAACTTTTGGTTTTTGGTGCACATATATGGAAACCAAAAATTTGTATCTCGGTTAGTAACAGAGCTACGACTTTGGGAATAGTCTCGTTGGATTAAGAACGTCGAAACTAAGATAAAACCGTTAGATTTTTAAAGCTAGTACTTATAGAAGCCGAGATATAGACTTCCAAACTTTTGGTTTTTGGTGCACATATATGGAAACCAAAAGTTTGTATCTCGGTTAGTAAAAGAGCTACGACTTTGGGAATAGTCTCGTTGGATTTAGAACGTCGAAACTAAGACAAAACCGTTGGATTTTTAAAGCTAGTACTTATAGAAGCCGAGATACAGACTTCCAAACTTTTGGTTTTTGGTGCACATATATGGAAACCAAAAATTTGTATCTCGGTTAGTAACAGCGCTACGACTTTGGGAATAGTCTCGTTATATTTAGAACGTCGAAACTAAGACAAAACCGTTGGATTTTTAAAGCTAGTACTTATAGAAGCCGAGATATAGACTTCCAAACTTTTGGTTTTTGGTGCACATATATGGAAACCAAAAGTTTGTATCTCGGTTAGTAAAAGAGCTACGACTTTGGGAATAGTCTCGTTGGATCCAAAACGTCGAAACTAAGACAAAACCGTTGGATTTTTAAAGCTAGTACTTACAGAAGCCGAGATACAGACTTCCAAACTTTGGGTTTTTGGTGCACATATATGGAAACCAAAAATTTGTATCTCGTTTAGTAAAAGAGCTACGACTTTGGGAATAGTCTTGTTGGATTCAGAACGTCGAAACTAAGACAAAACCGTTGGATTTTTAAAGCTAGTACTTATAGAAGCCGAGATACAGACTTCCAAACTTTTGGTTTTTGGTGCACATATATGGAAACCAAAAATTTGTATCTCGGTTAGTAACAGAGCTACGACTTTGGGAATAGTCTCGTTGGATTTAGAACGTCGAAACTAAGACAAAACCGTTGAATTTTTAAAGCTAGTACTTATAGAAGCCGAGATACAGACTTCCAAACTTTTGGTTTTTGGTGCACATATATGGAAACCAAAAATTTGTATCTCGGTTAGTAACAGAGCTACGACTTTGGGAATAGTCTCGTTGGATTTAGAACGTCGAAACTAAGATAAAACCGTTGGATTTTTAAAGCTAGTACTTATAGAAGCCGAGATACAGACTTCCAAACTTTTGGTTTTTGGTGCACATATATGGAAACCAAAAATTTGTATCTCGGTTAGTAACAGAGCTACGACTTTGGGAATAGTCTCGTTGGATTTAGAACGTCGAAACTAAGACAAAACCGTTGAATTTTTAAAGCTAGTACTTATAGAAGCCGAGATACAGACTTCCAAACTTTTGGTTTTTGGTGCACATATATGAAAACCAAAAATTTGTATCTCGGTTAGTAACAGAGCTACGACTTTGGGAATAGTCTCGTTGGATTTAGAACGTCGAAACTAAGACAAAACCGTTGAATTTTTAAAGCTAGTACTTATAGAAGCCGAGATACAGACTTCCAAACTTTTGGTTTTTGGTGCACATATATGGAAACCAAAAATTTGTATCTCGGTTAGTAACAGAGCTACGACTTTGGGAATAGTCTCGTTGGATTTAGAACGTCGAAACTAAGATAAAACCGTTGGATTTTTAAAACTAGTACTTATAGAAGCCGAGATACAGACTTCCAAACTTTTGGTTTTTGGTGCACATATATGGAAACCAAAAATTTGTATCTCGGTTAGTAACAGAGCTACGACTTTGGGAATAGTCTCGTTGGATTTAGAACGTCGAAACTAAGATAAAACCGTTGAATTTTTAAAGCTAGTACTTATAGAAGCCGAGATACAGACTTCCAAACTTTTGGTTTTTGGTGCACATATATGGAAACCAAAAATTTGTATCTCGGTTAGTAACAGAGCTACGACTTTGGGAATAGTCTCGTTGGATTTAGAACGTCGAAACTAAGATAAAACCGTTGGATTTTTAAAGCTAGTACTTATAGAAGCCGAGATACAGACTTCCAAACTTTTGGTTTTTGGTGCACATATATGGAAACCAAAAATTTGTATCTCGGTTAGTAAAAGAGCTACGACTTTGGGAATAGTCTCGTTGGATTCAGAACGTCGAAGCTAAGACAAAACCGTTGGATTTTTAAAGCTAGTACTTATAGAAGCCGAGATACAGACTTCCAAACTTTTGGTTTTTGGTGCACATATATGGAAACCAAAAGTTTGTATCTCGGTTAGTAGAAGAGCTACGACTTTGGGAATAGTCTCGTTGGATTCAGAACGTCGAAACTAAGACAAAACCGTTGGATTTTTAAAGCTAGTACTTATAGAAGCCGAGATACAGACTTCCAAACTTTTGGATTTTGGTGCACATATATGGAAACCAAAAATTTGTATCTCGGTTAGTAAAAGAGCTACGACTTTGGGAATAGTCTCGTTGGATTCAGAACGTCGAAACTAAGACAAAACCGTTGGATTTTTAAAGCTAGTACTTATAGAAGCCGAGATACAGACTTCCAAACTTTTGGATTTTGGTGCACATATATGGAAACCAAAAATTTGTATCTCGGTTAGTAAAAGAGCTACGACTTTGGGAATAGTCTCGTTGGATTCAGAACGTCGAAACTAAGACAAAACCGTTGGATTTTTAAAGCTAGTACTTATAGAAGCCGAGATACAGACTTCCAAACTTTTGGATTTTGGTGCACATATATGGAAGCCAAAAATTTGTATCTCGGTTAGTAACAGAGCTACGACTTTGGAAATAGTCTCGTTGGATTTAGAACGTCGAAACTAAGACAAAACCGTTGGATTTTTAAAGCTAGTACTTACAGAAGCCGAGATACAGACTTCCAAACTTTGGGTTTTTGGTGCACATATATGGAAACCAAAAATTTGTATCTCGGTTAGTAAAAGAGCTACGACTTTGGGAATAGTCTTGTTGGATTCAGAACGTCGAAACTAAGACAAAACCGTTGGATTTTTTAAGCTAGTACTTATAGAAGCCGAGATACAGACTTCCAAACTTTTGGTTTTTGGTGCACATATATGGAAACCAAAAATTTGTATCTCGGTTAGTAAAAGAGCTACGACTTTGGGAATAGTCTTGTTGGATTCAGAACGTCGAAGCTAAGACAAAACCGTTGGATTTTTAAAGCTAGTACTTATAGAAGCCGAGATACAGACTTCCAAACTTTTGGTTTTTGGTGCACATATATGGAAACCAAAAGTTTGTATCTCGGTTAGTAGAAGAGCTACGACTTTGGGAATAGTCTCGTTGGATTCAGAACGTCGAAACTAAGACAAAACCGTTGGATTTTTAAAGCTAGTACTTATAGAAGCCGAGATACAGACTTCCAAACTTTTGGATTTTGGTGCACATATATGGAAACCAAAAATTTGTATCTCGGTTAGTAAAAGAGCTACGACTTTGGGAATAGTCTCGTTGGATTCAGAACGTCGAAACTAAGACAAAACCGTTGGATTCTTAAAGCTAGTACTTATAGAAGCCGAGATACAGACTTCCAAACTTTTGGATTTTGGTGCACATATATGGAAACCAAAATATTGTATCTCGGTTAGTAAAAGAGCTACGACTTTGGGAATAGTCTCGTTGGATTCAGAACGTCGAAACTAAGACAAAGCCGTTGGATTTTTAAAGCTAGTACTTATAGAAGCCGAGATACAGACTTCCAAACTTTTGGATTTTGGTGCACATATATGGAAGCCAAAAATTTGTATCTCGGTTAGTAACAGAGCTACGACTTTGGAAATAGTCTCGTTGGATTTAGAACGTCGAAACTAAGACAAAACCGTTGGATTTTTAAAGCTAGTACTTACAGAAGCCGAGATACAGACTTCCAAACTTTGGGTTTTTGGTGCACATATATGGAAACCAAAAATTTGTATCTCGGTTAGTAAAAGAGCTACGACTTTGGGAATAGTCTTGTTGGATTCAGAACGTCGAAACTAAGACAAAACCGTTGGATTTTTAAAGCTAGTACTTATAGAAGCCGAGATACAGACTTCCAAACTTTTGGTTTTTGGTGCACATATATGGAAACCAAAAATTTGTATCTCGGTTAGTAACAGAGCTACGACTTTGGGAATAGTTTCGTTGGATTTAGAACGTCGAAACTAAGACAAAACCGTTGGATTTTTAAAGCTAGTACTTATAGAAGCCGAGATACAGACTTCCAAACTTTTGGTTTTTGGTGCACATATATGGAAACCAAAAATTTGTATCTCGGTTAGTAACAGAGCTACGACTTTGGATATAGTTTCGTTGGATTTAGAACGTCGAAACTAAGACAAAACCGTTGGATTTTTAAAGCTAGTACTTATAGAAGCCGAGATACAGACTTCCAAACTTTTGGATTTTGGTGCACATATATGGAAACCAAAAATTTGTATCTCGGTTAGTAAAAGAGCTACGACTTTGGGAATAGTCTCGTTGGATTTAGAACGTCAAAACTAAGATAAAACCGTTGGATTTTTAAAACTAGTACTTATAGAAGCCGAGATACAGACTTCCAAACTTTTGGTTTTTGGTGCACATATATGGAAACCAAAAATTTGTATCTCGGTTAGTAACAGAGCTACGACTTTGGGAATAGTCTCGTTGGATTTAGAACGTCGAAACTAAGATAAAACCGTTGAATTTTTAAAGCTAGTACTTATAGAAGCCGAGATACAGACTTCCAAACTTTTGGTTTTTGGTGCACATATATGGAAACCAAAAATTTGTATCTCGGTTAGTAACAGAGCTACGACTTTGGGAATAGTCTCGTTGGATTTAGAACGTCGAAACTAAGATAAAACCGTTGGATTTTTAAAGCTAGTACTTATAGAAGCCGAGATACAGACTTCCAAACTTTTGGTTTTTGGTGCACATATATGGAAACCAAAAATTTGTATCTCGGTTAGTAACAGAGCTACGACTTTGGAAATAATCTCGTTGGATTTAGAACGTCGAATCTAAGACAAAACCGTTGGATTTTTAAAGCTAGTACTTATAGAAGCCGAGATACAGACTTCCAAACTTTTGGTTTTTGGTGCACATATATGGAAACCAAAAATTTGTATCTCGGTTAGTAAAAGAGCTACGACTTTGGGAATAGTCTCGTTGGATTCAGAACGTCGAAGCTAAGACAAAACCGTTGGATTTTTAAAGCTAGTACTTATAGAAGCCGAGATACAGACTTCCAAACTTTTGGTTTTTGGTGCACATATATGGAAACCAAAAATTTGTATCTCGGTTAGTAAAAGAGCTACGACTTTGGGAATAGTCTCGTTGGATTCAGAACGTCGAAACTAAGACAAAACCGTTGGATTTTTAAAGCTAGTACTTATAGAAGCCGAGATACAGACTTCCAAACTTTTGGATTTTGGTGCACATATATGGAAACCAAAAATTTGTATCTCGGTTAGTAAAAGAGCTACGACTTTGGGAATAGTCTCGTTGGATTCAGAACGTCGAAACTAAGACAAAACCGTTGGATTTTTAAAGCTAGTACTTATAGAAGCCGAGATACAGACTTCTAAACTTTTGGATTTTGGTGCACATATATGGAAGCCAAAAATTTGTATCTCGGTTAGTAACAGAGCTACGACTTTGGAAATAGTCTCGTTGGATTTAGAACGTCGAAACTAAGACAAAACCGTTGGATTTTTAAAGCTAGTACTTACAGAAGCCGAGATACAGACTTCCAAACTTTGGGTTTTTGGTGCACATATATGGAAACCAAAAATTTGTATCTCGGTTAGTAAAAGAGCTACGACTTTGGGAATAGTCTTGTTGGATTCAGAACGTCGAAACTAAGACAAAACCGTTGGATTTTTAAAGCTAGTACTTATAGAAGCCGAGATACAGACTTCCAAACTTTTGGTTTTTGGTGCACATATATGGAAACCAAAAATTTGTATCTCGGTTAGTAAAAGAGCTACGACTTTGGGAATAGTCTCGTTGGATTCAGAACGTCGAAGCTAAGACAAAACCGTTGGATTTTTAAAGCTAGTACTTATAGAAGCCGAGATACAGACTTCCAAACTTTTGGTTTTTGGTGCACATATATGGAAACCAAAAGTTTGTATCTCGGTTAGTAGAAGAGCTACGACTTTGGGAATAGTCTCGTTGGATTCAGAACGTCGAAACTAAGACAAAACTGTTGGATTTTTAAAGCTAGTACTTATAGAAGCCGAGATACAGACTTCCAAACTTTTGGATTTTGGTGCACATATATGGAAACCAAAAATTTGTATCTCGGTTAGTAAAAGAGCTACGACTTTGGGAATAGTCTCGTTGGATTCAGAACGTCGAAACTAAGACAAAACCGTTGGATTTTTAAAGCTAGTACTTATAGAAGCCGAGATACAGACTTCCAAACTTTTGGATTTTGGTGCACATATATGGAAACCAAAATATTGTATCTCGGTTAGTAAAAGAGCTACGACTTTGGGAATAGTCTCGTTGGATTCAGAACGTCGAAACTAAGACAAAACCGTTGGATTTTTAAAGCTAGTACTTATAGAAGCCGAGATACAGACTTCCAAACTTTTGGATTTTGGTGCACATATATGGAAGCCAAAAATTTGTATCTCGGTTAGTAACAGAGCTACGACTTTGGAAATAGTCTCGTTGGATTTAGAACGTCGAAACTAAGACAAAACCGTTGGATTTTTTAAGCTAGTACTTACAGAAGCCGAGATACAGACTTCCAAACTTTGGGTTTTTGGTGCACATATATGGAAACCAAAAATTTGTATCTCGGTTAGTAAAAGAGCTACGACTTTGGGAATAGTCTTGTTGGATTCAGAACGTCGAAACTAAGACAAAACCGTTAAATTTTTAAAGCTAGTACTTATAGAAGCCGAGATACAGACTTCCAAACTTTTGGATTTTGGTGCACATATATGGAAGCCAAAAATTTGTATCTCGGTTAGTAACAGAGCTACGACTTTGGAAATAGTCTCGTTGGATTTAGAACGTCGAAACTAAGACAAAACCGTTGGATTTTTAAAGCTAGTACTTACAGAAGCCGAGATACAGACTTCCAAACTTTGGGTTTTTGGTGCACATATATGGAAACCAAAAATTTGTATCTCGGTTAGTAAAAGAGCTACGACTTTGGGAATAGTCTTGTTGGATTCAGAACGTCGAAACTAAGACAAAACCGTTGGATTTTTAAAGCTAGTACTTATAGAAGCCGAGATACAGACTTCCAAACTTTTGGTTTTTGGTGCACATATATGGAAACCAAAAATTTGTATCTCGGTTAGTAAAAGAGCTACGACTTTGGGAATAGTCTTGTTGGATTCAGAACGTCGAAGCTAAGACAAAACCGTTGGATTTTTAAAGCTAGTACTTATAGAAGCCGAGATACAGACTTCCAAACTTTTGGTTTTTGGTGCACATATATGGAAACCAAAAGTTTGTATCTCGGTTAGTAGAAGAGCTACGACTTTGGGAATAGTCTCGTTGGATTCAGAACGTCGAAACTAAGACAAAACCGTTGGATTTTTAAAGCTAGTACTTATAGAAGCCGAGATACAGACTTCCAAACTTTTGGATTTTGGTGCACATATATGGAAACCAAAAATTTGTATCTCGGTTAGTAAAAGAGCTACGACTTTGGGAATAGTCTCGTTAAATTCAGAACGTCGAAACTAAGACAAAACCGTTGGATTTTTAAAGCTAGTACTTATAGAAGCCGAGATACAGACTTCCAAACTTTTGGTTTTTGGTGCACATATATGGAAACCAAAAATTTGTATCTCGGTTAGTAACAGAGCTACGACTTTGGGAATAGTTTCGTTGGATTTAGAACGTCGAAACTAAGACAAAACCGTTGGATTTTTAAAGCTAGTACTTATAGAAGCCGAGATACAGACTTCCAAACTTTTGGTTTTTGGTGCACATATATGGAAACCAAAAATTTGTATCTCGGTTAGTAACAGAGCTACGACTTTGGATATAGTTTCGTTGGATTTAGAACGTCGAAACTAAGACAAAACCGTTGGATTTTTAAAGCTAGTACTTATAGAAGCCGAGATACAGACTTCCAAACTTTTGGATTTTGGTGCACATATATGGAAACCAAAAATTTGTATCTCGGTTAGTAAAAGAGCTACGACTTTGGGAATAGTCTCGTTGGATTTAGAACGTCGAAACTAAGATAAAACCGTTGGATTTTTAAAACTAGTACTTATAGAAGCCGAGATACAGACTTCCAAACTTTTGGTTTTTGGTGCACATATATGGAAACCAAAAATTTGTATCTCGGTTAGTAACAGAGCTACGACTTTGGGAATAGTCTCGTTGGATTTAGAACGTCGAAACTAAGATAAAACCGTTGAATTTTTAAAGCTAGTACTTATAGAAGCCGAGATACAGACTTCCAAACTTTTGGTTTTTGGTGCACATATATGGAAACCAAAAATTTGTATCTCGGTTAGTAACAGAGCTACGACTTTGGGAATAGTTTCGTTGGATTTAGAACGTCGAAACTAAGATAAAACCGTTGGATTTTTAAAGCTAGTACTTATAGAAGCCGAGATACAGACTTCCAAACTTTTGGTTTTTGGTGCACATATATGGAAACCAAAAATTTGTATCTCGGTTAGTAACAGAGCTACGACTTTGGAAATAATCTCGTTGGATTTAGAACGTCGAATCTAAGACAAAACCGTTGGATTTTTAAAGCTAGTACTTATAGAAGCCGAGATACAGACTTCCAAACTTTTGGTTTTTGGTGCACATATATGGAAACCAAAAATTTGTATCTCGATTAGTAAAAGAGCTACGACTTTGGGAATAGTCTCGTTGGATTCAGAACGTCGAAGCTAAGACAAAACCGTTGGATTTTTAAAGCTAGTACTTATAGAAGCCGAGATACAGACTTCCAAACTTTTGGTTTTTGGTGCACATATATGGAAACCAAAAGTTTGTATCTCGGTTAGTAGAAGAGCTACGACTTTGGGAATAGTCTCGTTGGATTCAGAACGTCGAATCTAAGACAAAACCGTTGGATTTTTAAAGCTAGTACTTATAGAAGCCGAGATACAGACTTCCAAACTTTTGGATTTTGGTGCACATATATGGAAACCAAAAATTTGTATCTCGGTTAGTAAAAGAGCTACGACTTTGGGAATAGTCTCGTTGGATTCAGAACGTCGAAACTAAGACAAAACCGTTGGATTTTTAAAGCTAGTACTTATAGAAGCCGAGATACAGACTTCCAAACTTTTGGATTTTGGTGCACATATATGGAAACCAAAAATTTGTATCTCGGTTAGTAAAAGAGCTACGACTTTGGGAATAGTCTCGTTGGATTCAGAACGTCGAAACTAAGACAAAACCGTTGGATTTTTAAAGCTAGTACTTATAGAAGCCGAGATACAGACTTCTAAACTTTTGGATTTTGGTGCACATATATGGAAGCCAAAAATTTGTATCTCGGTTAGTAACAGAGCTACGACTTTGGAAATAGTCTCGTTGGATTTAGAACGTCGAAACTAAGACAAAACCGTTGGATTTTTAAAGCTAGTACTTATAGAAGCCGAGATACAGACTTCCAAACTTTTGGATTTTGGTGCACATATATGGAAACCAAAAATTTGTATCTCGGTTAGTAAAAGAGCTACGACTTTGGAAATAATCTCGTTGGATTTAGAACGTCGAATCTAAGACAAAACCGTTGGATTTTTAAAGCTAGTACTTATAGAAGCCGAGATATAGACTTCCAAACTTTTGGTTTTTGGTGCACATATATGGAAACCAAAAGTTTGTATCTCGGTTAGTAGAAGAGCTACGACTTTGGGAATAGTCTCGTTGGATTCAGAACGTCGAAACTAAGACAAAACCGTTGGATTTTTAAAGCTAGTACTTATAGAAGCCGAGATACAGACTTCCAAACTTTTGGATTTTGGTGCACATATATGGAAACCAAAAATTTGTATCTCGGTTAGTAAAAGAGCTACGACTTTGGGAATAGTCTCGTTGGATTCAGAACGTCGAAACTAAGACAAAACCGTTGGATTTTTAAAGCTAGTACTTATAGAAGCCGAGATACAGACTTCCAAACTTTTGGATTTTGGTGCACATATATGGAAACCAAAAATTTGTATCTCGGTTAGTAACAGAGCTACGACTTTGGGAATAGTCTCGTTGGATTCAGAACGTCGAAACTAAGACAAGACCGTTGGATTTTTAAAGCTAGTACTTATAGAAGCCGAGATATAGACTTCCAAACTTTTGGTTTTTGGTGCA
Organism: Anthonomus grandis grandis; assembly: GCF_022605725.1. Taxonomy (NCBI): domain Eukaryota; kingdom Metazoa; phylum Arthropoda; class Insecta; order Coleoptera; family Curculionidae; genus Anthonomus; species Anthonomus grandis. The sequence goes on along the minus strand of NW_026088451.1, from coordinate 189,910 downwards.
CATATATGGAAACCAAAAGTTTGTATCTCGGTTAGTAGAAAAGCTACGACTTTGGGAATAGTCTCGTTGGATTCAGAACGTCGAAACTAAGACAAAACCGTTGGATTTTTAAAGCTAGTACTTATAGAAGCCGAGATACAGACTTCCAAACTTTTGGATTTTGGTGCACATATATGGAAACCAAAAATTTGTATCTCGGTTAGTAAAAGAGCTACGACTTTGGGAATAGTCTCGTTGGATTCAGAACGTCGAAACTAAGACAAAACCGTTGGATTTTTAAAGCTAGTACTTATAGAAGCCGAGATACAGACTTCCAAACTTTTGGTTTTTGGTGCACATATATGGAAACCAAAAATTTGTATCTCGGTTAGTAACAGAGCTACGACTTTGGGAATAGTCTCGTTGGATTTAGAACGTCGAAACTAAGACAAAACCGTTGGATTTTTAAAGCTAGTACTTATAGAAGCCGAGATACAGACTTCCAAACTTTTGGTTTTTGGTGCACATATATGGAAACCAAAAATTTGTATCTCGGTTAGTAAAAGAGCTACGACTTTGGGAATAGTCTCGTTGGATTCAGAACGTCGAAACTAAGACAAAACCGTTGGATTTTTAAAGCTAGTACTTATAGAAGCCGAGATACAGACTTCCAAACTTTTGGATTTTGGTGCACATATATGGAAACCAAAAATTTGTATCTCGGTTAGTAACAGAGCTACGACTTTGGAAATAATCTCGTTGGATTTAGAACGTCGAATCTAAGACAAAACCGTTGGATTTTTAAAGCTAGTACTTATAGAAGCCGAGATACAGACTTCCAAACTTTTGGTTTTTGGTGCACATATATGGAAACCAAAAATTTGTATCTCGATTAGTAAAAGAGCTACGACTTTGGGAATAGTCTCGTTGGATTCAGAACGTCGAAGCTAAGACAAAACCGTTGGATTTTTAAAGCTAGTACTTATAGAAGCCGAGATACAGACTTCCAAACTTTTGGTTTTTGGTGCACATATATGGAAACCAAAAGTTTGTATCTCGGTTAGTAGAAGAGCTACGACTTTGGGAATAGTCTCGTTGGATTCAGAACGTCGAATCTAAGACAAAACCGTTGGATTTTTAAAGCTAGTACTTATAGAAGCCGAGATACAGACTTCCAAACTTTTGGATTTTGGTGCACATATATGGAAACCAAAAATTTGTATCTCGGTTAGTAAAAGAGCTACGACTTTGGGAATAGTCTCGTTGGATTCAGAACGTCGAAACTAAGACAAAACCGTTGGATTTTTAAAGCTAGTACTTATAGAAGCCGAGATACAGACTTCCAAACTTTTGGATTTTGGTGCACATATATGGAAACCAAAAATTTGTATCTCGGTTAGTAAAAGAGCTACGACTTTGGGAATAGTCTCGTTGGATTCAGAACGTCGAAACTAAGACAAAACCGTTGGATTTTTAAAGCTAGTACTTATAGAAGCCGAGATACAGACTTCTAAACTTTTGGATTTTGGTGCACATATATGGAAGCCAAAAATTTGTATCTCGGTTAGTAACAGAGCTACGACTTTGGAAATAGTCTCGTTGGATTTAGAACGTCGAAACTAAGACAAAACCGTTGGATTTTTAAAGCTAGTACTTATAGAAGCCGAGATACAGACTTCCAAACTTTTGGATTTTGGTGCACATATATGGAAACCAAAAATTTGTATCTCGGTTAGTAAAAGAGCTACGACTTTGGAAATAATCTCGTTGGATTTAGAACGTCGAATCTAAGACAAAACCGTTGGATTTTTAAAGCTAGTACTTATAGAAGCCGAGATATAGACTTCCAAACTTTTGGTTTTTGGTGCACATATATGGAAACCAAAAGTTTGTATCTCGGTTAGTAGAAGAGCTACGACTTTGGGAATAGTCTCGTTGGATTCAGAACGTCGAAACTAAGACAAAACCGTTGGATTTTTAAAGCTAGTACTTATAGAAGCCGAGATACAGACTTCCAAACTTTTGGATTTTGGTGCACATATATGGAAACCAAAAATTTGTATCTCGGTTAGTAAAAGAGCTACGACTTTGGGAATAGTCTCGTTGGATTCAGAACGTCGAAACTAAGACAAAACCGTTGGATTTTTAAAGCTAGTACTTATAGAAGCCGAGATACAGACTTCCAAACTTTTGGATTTTGGTGCACATATATGGAAACCAAAAATTTGTATCTCGGTTAGTAACAGAGCTACGACTTTGGGAATAGTCTCGTTGGATTCAGAACGTCGAAACTAAGACAAGACCGTTGGATTTTTAAAGCTAGTACTTATAGAAGCCGAGATATAGACTTCCAAACTTTTGGTTTTTGGTGCACATATATGGAAACCAAAAGTTTGTATCTCGGTTAGTAGAAAAGCTACGACTTTGGGAATAGTCTCGTTGGATTCAGAACGTCGAAACTAAGACAAAACCGTTGGATTTTTAAAGCTAGTACTTATAGAAGCCGAGATACAGACTTCCAAACTTTTGGATTTTGGTGCACATATATGGAAACCAAAAATTTGTATCTCGGTTAGTAAAAGAGCTACGACTTTGGGAATAGTCTCGTTGGATTCAGAACGTCGAAACTAAGACAAAACCGTTGGATTTTTAAAGCTAGTACTTATAGAAGCCGAGATACAGACTTCCAAACTTTTGGTTTTTGGTGCACATATATGGAAACCAAAAATTTGTATCTCGGTTAGTAACAGAGCTACGACTTTGGGAATAGTCTCGTTGGATTTAGAACGTCGAAACTAAGACAAAACCGTTGGATTTTTAAAGCTAGTACTTATAGAAGCCGAGATACAGACTTCCAAACTTTTGGTTTTTGGTGCACATATATGGAAACCAAAAATTTGTATCTCGGTTAGTAAAAGAGCTACGACTTTGGGAATAGTCTCGTTGGATTCAGAACGTCGAAACTAAGACAAAACCGTTGGATTTTTAAAGCTAGTACTTATAGAAGCCGAGATACAGACTTCCAAACTTTTGGATTTTGGTGCACATATATGGAAACCAAAAATTTGTATCTCGGTTAGTAACAGAGCTACGACTTTGGAAATAATCTCGTTGGATTTAGAACGTCGAATCTAAGACAAAACCGTTGGATTTTTAAAGCTAGTACTTATAGAAGCCGAGATACAGACTTCCAAACTTTTGGTTTTTGGTGCACATATATGGAAACCAAAAATTTGTATCTCGATTAGTAAAAGAGCTACGACTTTGGGAATAGTCTCGTTGGATTCAGAACGTCGAAGCTAAGACAAAACCGTTGGATTTTTAAAGCTAGTACTTATAGAAGCCGAGATACAGACTTCCAAACTTTTGGTTTTTGGTGCACATATATGGAAACCAAAAGTTTGTATCTCGGTTAGTAGAAGAGCTACGACTTTGGGAATAGTCTCGTTGGATTCAGAACGTCGAATCTAAGACAAAACCGTTGGATTTTTAAAGCTAGTACTTATAGAAGCCGAGATACAGACTTCCAAACTTTTGGATTTTGGTGCACATATATGGAAACCAAAAATTTGTATCTCGGTTAGTAAAAGAGCTACGACTTTGGGAATAGTCTCGTTGGATTCAGAACGTCGAAACTAAGACAAAACCGTTGGATTTTTAAAGCTAGTACTTATAGAAGCCGAGATACAGACTTCTAAACTTTTGGATTTTGGTGCACATATATGGAAGCCAAAAATTTGTATCTCGGTTAGTAACAGAGCTACGACTTTGGAAATAGTCTCGTTGGATTTAGAACGTCGAAACTAAGACAAAACCGTTGGATTTTTAAAGCTAGTACTTACAGAAGCCGAGATACAGACTTCCAAACTTTGGGTTTTTGGTGCACATATATGGAAACCAAAAATTTGTATCTCGGTTAGTAAAAGAGCTACGACTTTGGGAATAGTCTCGTTGGATTCAGAACGTCGAAACTAAGACAAAACCGTTGGATTTTTAAAGCTAGTACTTATAGACGCCGAGATACAGACTTCCAAACTTTTGGTTTTTGGTGCACATATATGGAAACCAAAAATTTGTATCTCGGTTAGTAACAGAGCTACGACTTTGGGAATAGTCTCGTTGGATTCAGAACGTCGAAACTAAGACAAAACCGTTGGATTTTTAAAGCTAGTACTTATAGAAGCCGAGATACAGACTTCCAAACTTTTGGATTTTGGTGCACATATATGGAAACCAAAAATTTGTATCTCGGTTAGTAAAAGAGCTACGACTTTGGGAATAGTCTCGTTGGATTCAGAACGTCGAAACTAAGACAAAACCGTTGGATTTTTAAAGCTAGTACTTATAGAAGCCGAGATACAGACTTCCAAACTTTTGGTTTTTGGTGCACATATATGGAAACCAAAAATTTGTATCTCGGTTAGTAACAGAGCTACGACTTTGGGAATAGTCTCGTTGGATTTAGAACGTCGAAACTAAGACAAAACCGTTGGATTTTTAAAGCTAGTACTTATAGAAGCCGAGATACAGACTTCCAAACTTTTGGTTTTTGGTGCACATATATGGAAACCAAAAATTTGTATCTCGGTTAGTAAAAGAGCTACGACTTTGGGAATAGTCTCGTTGGATTCAGAACGTCGAAACTAAGACAAAACCGTTGGATTTTTAAAGCTAGTACTTATAGAAGCCGAGATACAGACTTCCAAACTTTTGGATTTTGGTGCACATATATGGAAACCAAAAATTTGTATCTCGGTTAGTAAAAGAGCTACGACTTTGGGAATAGTCTCGTTGGATTCAGAACGTCGAAACTAAGACAAAACCGTTGGATTTTTAAAGCTAGTACTTATAGAAGCCGAGATACAGACTTCCAAACTTTTGGATTTTGGTGCACATATATGGAAGCCAAAAATTTGTATCTCGGTTAGTAACAGAGCTACGACTTTGGAAATAGTCTCGTTGGATTTAGAACGTCGAAACTAAGACAAAACCGTTGGATTTTTAAAGCTAGTACTTACAGAAGCCGAGATACAGACTTCCAAACTTTGGGTTTTTGGTGCACATATATGGAAACCAAAAATTTGTATCTCGGTTAGTAAAAGAGCTACGACTTTGGGAATAGTCTTGTTGGATTCAGAACGTCGAAACTAAGACAAAACCGTTGGATTTTTAAAGCTAGTACTTATAGAAGCCGAGATACAGACTTCCAAACTTTTGGTTTTTGGTGCACATATATGGAAACCAAAAATTTGTATCTCGTTTAGTAAAAGAGCTACGACTTTGGGAATAGTCTCGTTGGATTCAGAACGTCGAAACTAAGACAAAACCGTTGGATTTTTAAAGCTAGTACTTATAGAAGCCGAGATACAGACTTCCAAACTTTTGGTTTTTGGTGCACATATATGGAAACCAAAAATTTGTATCTCGGTTAGTAACAGAGCTACGACTTTGGGAATAGTCTCGTTGGATTTAGAACGTGGAAACTAAGACAAAACCGTTGGATTTTTAAAGCTAGTACTTATAGAAGCCGAGATACAGACTTCCAAACTTTTGGTTTTTGGTGCACATATATGGAAACCAAAAATTTGTATCTCGGTTAGTAACAGAGCTACGACTTTGGGAATAGTCTCGTTGGATTTAGAACGTCGAAACTAAGACAAAACCGTTGGATTTTTAAAGCTAGTACTTATAGAAGCCGAGATACAGACTTCCAAACTTTTGGTTTTTGGTGCACATATATGGAAACCAAAAATTTGTATCTCGGTTAGTAAAAGAGCTACGACTTTGGGAATAGTCTCGTTGGATTCAGAACGTCGAAACTAAGACAAGACCGTTGGATTTTTAAAGCTAGTACTTATAGAAGCCGAGATATAGACTTCCAAACTTTTGGTTTTTGGTGCACATATATGGAAACCAAAAGTTTGTATCTCGGTTAGTAGAAGAGCTACGACTTTGGGAATAGTCTCGTTGGATTCGGAACGTCGAAACTAAGACAAAACCGTTGGATTTTTAAAGCTAGTACTTATAGAAGCCGAGATACAGACTTCCAAACTTTTGGATTTTGGTGCACATATATGGAAACCAAAAATTTGTATCTCGGTTAGTAAAAGAGCTACGACTTTGGGAATAGTCTCGTTGGATTCAGAACGTCGAAACTAAGACAAAACCGTTGGATTTTTAAAGCTAGTACTTATAGAAGCCGAGATACAGACTTCCAAACTTTTGGTTTTTGGTGCACATATATGGAAACCAAAAATTTGTATCTCGGTTAGTAACAGAGCTACGACTTTGGGAATAGTCTCGTTGGATTTAGAACGTCGAAACTAAGACAAAACCGTTGGATTTTTAAAGCTAGTACTTATAAAAGCCGAGATACAGACTTCCAAACTTTTGGTTTTTGGTGCACATATATGGAAACCAAAAATTTGTATCTCGGTTAGTAAAAGAGCTACGACTTTGGGAATAGTCTCGTTGGATTCAGAACGTCGAAACTAAGACAAAACCGTTGGATTTTTAAAGCTAGTACTTATAGAAGCCGAGATACAGACTTCCAAACTTTTGGATTTTGGTGCACATATATGGAAACCAAAAATTTGTATCTCGGTTAGTAAAAGAGCTACGACTTTGGGAATAGTCTCGTTGGATTCAGAACGTCGAAACTAAGACAAAACCGTTGGATTTTTAAAGCTAGTACTTATAGAAGCCGAGATACAGACTTCCAAACTTTTGGATTTTGGTGCACATATATGGAAGCCAAAAATTTGTATCTCGGTTAGTAACAGAGCTACGACTTTGGAAATAGTCTCGTTGGATTTAGAACGTCGAAACTAAGACAAAACCGTTGGATTTTTAAAGCTAGTACTTACAGAAGCCGAGATACAGACTTCCAAACTTTGGGTTTTTGGTGCACATATATGGAAACCAAAAATTTGTATCTCGGTTAGTAAAAGAGCTACGACTTTGGGAATAGTCTTGTTGGATTCAGAACGTCGAAACTAAGACAAAACCGTTGGATTTTTAAAGCTAGTACTTATAGAAGCCGAGATACAGACTTCCAAACTTTTGGTTTTTGGTGCACATATATGGAAACCAAAAATTTGTATCTCGTTTAGTAAAAGAGCTACGACTTTGGGAATAGTCTCGTTGGATTCAGAACGTCGAAACTAAGACAAAACCGTTGGATTTTTAAAGCTAGTACTTATAGAAGCCGAGATACAGACTTCCAAACTTTTGGTTTTTGGTGCACATATATGGAAACCAAAAATTTGTATCTCGGTTAGTAACAGAGCTACGACTTTGGGAATAGTCTCGTTGGATTTAGAACGTCGAAACTAAGACAAAACCGTTGGATTTTTAAAGCTAGTACTTATAGAAGCCGAGATACAGACTTCCAAACTTTTGGATTTTGGTGCACATATATGGAAACCAAAAATTTGTATCTCGGTTAGTAAAAGAGCTACGACTTTGGGAATAGTCTCGTTGGATTCAGAACGTCGAAACTAAGACAAAACCGTTGGATTTTTAAAGCTAGTACTTATAGAAGCCGAGATACAGACTTCCAAACTTTTGGTTTTTGGTGCACATATATGGAAACCAAAAATTTGTATCTCGGTTAGTAAAAGAGCTACGACTTTGGGAATAGTCTCGTTGGATTCAGAACGTCGAAACTAAGACAAGACCGTTGGATTTTTAAAGCTAGTACTTATAGACGCCGAGATACAGACTTCCAAACTTTTGGTTTTTGGTGCACATATATGGAAACCAAAAATTTGTATCTCGGTTAGTAAAAGAGCTACGACTTTGGGAATAGTCTCGTTGGATTCAGAACGTCGAAACTAAGACAAAACCGTTGGATTTTTAAAGCTAGTACTTATAGAAGCCGAGATACAGACTTCCAAACTTTTGGTTTTTGGTGCACATATATGGAAACCAAAAATTTGTATCTCGGTTAGTAAAAGAGCTACGACTTTGGGAATAGTCTCGTTGGATTCAGAACGTCGAAACTAAGACAAGACCGTTGGATTTTTAAAGCTAGTACTTATAGAAGCCGAGATATAGACTTCCAAACTTTTGGTTTTTGGTGCACATATATGGAAACCAAAAGTTTGTATCTCGGTTAGTAGAAGAGCTACGACTTTGGGAATAGTCTCGTTGGATTCAGAACGTCGAAACTAAGACAAAACCGTTGGATTTTTAAAGCTAGTACTTATAGAAGCCGAGATACAGACTTCCAAACTTTTGGATTTTGGTGCACATATATGGAAACCAAAAATTTGTATCTCGGTTAGTAAAAGAGCTACGACTTTGGGAATAGTCTCGTTGGATTCAGAACGTCGAAACTAAGACAAAACCGTTGGATTTTTAAAGCTAGTACTTATAGAAGCCGAGATACAGACTTCCAAACTTTTGGTTTTTGGTGCACATATATGGAAACCAAAAATTTGTATCTCGGTTAGTAACAGAGCTACGACTTTGGGAATAGTCTCGTTGGATTTAGAACGTCGAAACTAAGACAAAACCGTTGGATTTTTAAAGCTAGTACTTATAGAAGCCGAGATACAGACTTCCAAACTTTTGGTTTTTGGTGCACATATATGGAAACCAAAAATTTGTATCTCGTTTAGTAAAAGAGCTACGACTTTGGGAATAGTCTCGTTGGATTCAGAACGTCGAAACTAAGACAAAACCGTTGGATTTTTAAAGCTAGTACTTATAGAAGCCGAGATACAGACTTCCAAACTTTTGGTTTTTGGTGCACATATATGGAAACCAAAAATTTGTATCTCGGTTAGTAACAGAGCTACGACTTTGGGAATAGTCTCGTTGGATTTAGAACGTCGAAACTAAGACAAAACCGTTGGATTTTTAAAGCTAGTACTTATAGAAGCCGAGATACAGACTTCCAAACTTTTGGATTTTGGTGCACATATATGGAAGCCAAAAATTTGTATCTCGGTTAGTAACAGAGCTACGACTTTGGAAATAGTCTCGTTGGATTTAGAACGTCGAAACTAAGACAAAACCGTTGGATTTTTAAAGCTAGTACTTACAGAAGCCGAGATACAGACTTCCAAACTTTGGGTTTTTGGTGCACATATATGGAAACCAAAAATTTGTATCTCGGTTAGTAAAAGAGCTACGACTTTGGGAATAGTCTTGTTGGATTCAGAACGTCGAAACTAAGACAAAACCGTTGGATTTTTAAAGCTAGTACTTATAGAAGCCGAGATACAGACTTCCAAACTTTTGGTTTTTGGTGCACATATATGGAAACCAAAAATTTGTATCTCGTTTAGTAAAAGAGCTACGACTTTGGGAATAGTCTCGTTGGATTCAGAACGTCGAAACTAAGACAAAACCGTTGGATTTTTAAAGCTAGTACTTATAGAAGCCGAGATACAGACTTCCAAACTTTTGGTTTTTGGTGCACATATATGGAAACCAAAAATTTGTATCTCGGTTAGTAACAGAGCTACGACTTTGGGAATAGTCTCGTTGGATTTAGAACGTCGAAACTAAGACAAAACCGTTGGATTTTTAAAGCTAGTACTTATAGAAGCCGAGATACAGACTTCCAAACTTTTGGTTTTTGGTGCACATATATGGAAACCAAAAATTTGTATCTCGGTTAGTAACAGAGCTACGACTTTGGGAATAGTCTCGTTGGATTTAGAACGTCGAAACTAAGACAAAACCGTTGGATTTTTAAAGCTAGTACTTATAGAAGCCGAGATACAGACTTCCAAACTTTTGGTTTTTGGTGCACATATATGGAAACCAAAAATTTGTATCTCGGTTAGTAAAAGAGCTACGACTTTGGGAATAGTCTCGTTGGATTCAGAACGTCGAAACTAAGACAAGACCGTTGGATTTTTAAAGCTAGTACTTATAGAAGCCGAGATATAGACTTCCAAACTTTTGGTTTTTGGTGCACATATATGGAAACCAAAAGTTTGTATCTCGGTTAGTAGAAGAGCTACGACTTTGGGAATAGTCTCGTTGGATTCAGAACGTCGAAACTAAGACAAAACCGTTGGATTTTTAAAGCTAGTACTTATAGAAGCCGAGATACAGACTTCCAAACTTTTGGATTTTGGTGCACATATATGGAAACCAAAAATTTGTATCTCGGTTAGTAAAAGAGCTACGACTTTGGGAATAGTCTCGTTGGATTCAGAACGTCGAAACTAAGACAAAACCGTTGGATTTTTTAAGCTAGTACTTATAGAAGCCGAGATACAGACTTCCAAACTTTTGGTTTTTGGTGCACATATATGGAAACCAAAAATTTGTATCTCGGTTAGTAACAGAGCTACGACTTTGGGAATAGTCTCGTTGGATTTAGAACGTCGAAACTAAGACAAAACCGTTGGATTTTTAAAGCTAGTACTTATAAAAGCCGAGATACAGACTTCCAAACTTTTGGTTTTTGGTGCACATATATGGAAACCAAAAATTTGTATCTCGGTTAGTAAAAGAGCTACGACTTTGGGAATAGTCTCGTTGGATTCAGAACGTCGAAACTAAGACAAAACCGTTGGATTTTTAAAGCTAGTACTTATAGAAGCCGAGATACAGACTTCCAAACTTTTGGATTTTGGTGCACATATATGGAAACCAAAAATTTGTATCTCGGTTAGTAAAAGAGCTACGACTTTGGGAATAGTCTTGTTGGATTCAGAACGTCGAAACTAAGACAAAACCGTTGGATTTTTAAAGCTAGTACTTATAGAAGCCGAGATACAGACTTCCAAACTTTTGGTTTTTGGTGCACATATATGGAAACCAAAAATTTGTATCTCGTTTAGTAAAAGAGCTACGACTTTGGGAATAGTCTCGTTGGATTTAGAACGTCGAAACTAAGACAAAACCGTTGGATTTTTAAAGCTAGTACTTATAGAAGCCGAGATACAGACTTCCAAACTTTTGGTTTTTGGTGCACATATATGGAAACCAAAAATTTGTATCTCGGTTAGTAACAGAGCTACGACTTTAAGAATAGTCTCGTTGGATTAAGAACGTCGAAACTAAGATAAAACCGTTGGATTTTTAAAGCTAGTACTTATAGAAGCCGAGATATAGACTTCCAAACTTTTGGTTTTTGGTGCACATATATGGAAACCAAAAGTTTGTATCTCGGTTAGTAAAAGAGCTACGACTTTGGGAATAGTCTCGTTGGATTTAGAACGTCAAAACTAAGACAAAATCGTTGGATTTTTAAAGCTAGTACTTATAGAAGCCGAGATACAGACTTCCAAACTTTTGGTTTTTGGTGCACATATATGGAAACCAAAAATTTGTATCTCGGTTAGTAACAGAGCTACGACTTTGGGAATAGTCTCGTTGGATTAAGAACGTCGAAACTAAGATAAAACCGTTGGATTTTTAAAGCTAGTACTTATAGAAGCCGAGATATAGACTTCCAAACTTTTGGTTTTTGGTGCACATATATGGAAACCAAAAGTTTGTATCTCGGTTAGTAAAAGAGCTACGACTTTGGGAATAGTCTCGTTGGATTTAGAACGTCGAAACTAAGACAAAACCGTTGGATTTTTAAAGCTAGTACTTATAGAAGCCGAGATACAGACTTCCAAACTTTTGGTTTTTGGTGCACATATATGGAAACCAAAAATTTGTATCTCGGTTAGTAACAGAGCTACGACTTTGGGAATAGTCTCGTTGGATTTAGAACGTCGAAACTAAGATAAAACCGTTGGATTTTTAAAGCTAGTACTTATAGAAGCCGAGATACAGACTTCCAAACTTTTGGTTTTTGGTGCACATATATGGAAACCAAAAATTTGTATCTCGGTTAGTAACAGAGCTACGACTTTGGGAATAGTCTCGTTGGATTTAGAACGTCGAAACTAAGACAAAACCGTTGAACTTTTAAAGCTAGTACTTATAGAAGCCGAGATACAGACTTCCAAACTTTTGGTTTTTGGTGCACATATATGGAAACCAAAAATTTGTATCTCGGTTAGTAACAGAGCTACGACTTTGGGAATAGTCTCGTTGGATTTAGAACGTCGAAACTAAGATAAAACCGTTGGATTTTTAAAGCTAGTACTTATAGAAGCCGAGATACAGACTTCCAAACTTTTGGTTTTTGGTGCACATATATGGAAACCAAAAATTTGTATCTCGGTTAGTAACAGAGCTACGACTTTGGGAATAGTCTCGTTGGATTTAGAACGTCGAAACTAAGACAAAACCGTTGAACTTTTAAAGCTAGTACTTATAGAAGCCGAGATACAGACTTCCAAACTTTTGGTTTTTGGTGCACATATATGGAAACCAAAAATTTGTATCTCGGTTAGTAACAGAGCTACGACTTTGGGAATAGTCTCGTTGGATTTAGAACGTCGAAACTAAGACAAAACCGTTGAATTTTTAAAGCTAGTACTTATAGAAGCCGAGATACAGACTTCCAAACTTTTGGTTTTTGGTGCACATATATGGAAACCAAAAATTTGTATCTCGGTTAGTAACAGCGCTACGACTTTGGGAATAGTCTCGTTATATTTAGAACGTCGAAACTAAGACAAAACCGTTGGATTTTTAAAGCTAGTACTTATAGAAGCCGAGATATAGACTTCCAAACTTTTGGTTTTTGGTGCACATATATGGAAACCAAAAGTTTGTATCTCGGTTAGTAAAAGAGCTACGACTTTGGGAATAGTCTCGTTGGATCCAAAACGTCGAAACTAAGACAAAACCGTTGGATTTTTAAAGCTAGTACTTACAGAAGCCGAGATACAGACTTCCAAACTTTGGGTTTTTGGTGCACATATATGGAAACCAAAAATTTGTATCTCGTTTAGTAAAAAAGCTACGACTTTGGGAATAGTCTTGTTGGATTCAGAACGTCGAAACTAAGACAAAACCGTTGGATTTTTAAAGCTAGTACTTATAGAAGCCGAGATACAGACTTCCAAACTTTTGGTTTTTGGTGCACATATATGGAAACCAAAAATTTGTATCTCGGTTAGTAACAGAGCTACGACTTTGGGAATAGTCTCGTTGGATTAAGAACGTCGAAACTAAGATAAAACCGTTGGATTTTTAAAGCTAGTACTTATAGAAGCCGAGATACAGACTTCCAAACTTTTGGTTTTTGGTGCACATATATGGAAACCAAAAATTTGTATCTCGGTTAGTAACAGAGCTACGACTTTAAGAATAGTCTCGTTGGATTAAGAACGTTGAAACTAAGATAAAACCGTTGGATTTTTAAAGCTAGTACTTATAGAAGCCGAGATATAGACTTCCAAACTTTTGGTTTTTGGTGCACATATATGGAAACCAAAAGTTTGTATCTCGGTTAGTAAAAGAGCTACGACTTTGGGAACAGTCTCGTTGGATTTAGAACGTCGAAACTAAGACAAAACCGTTGGATTTTTAAAGCTAGTACTTATAGAAGCCGAGATACAGACTTCCAAACTTTTGGTTTTTGGTGCACATATATGGAAACCAAAAATTTGTATCTCGGTTAGTAACAGAGCTACGACTTTGGGAATAGTCTCGTTGGATTAAGAACGTCGAAACTAAGATAAGACCGTTGGATTTTTAAAGCTAGTACTTATAGAAGCCGAGATATAGACTTCCAAACTTTTGGTTTTTGGTGCACATATATAGAAACCAAAAGTTTGTATCTCGGTTAGTAAAAGAGCTACGACTTTGGGAATAGTCTCGTTGGATTTAGAACGTCGAAACTAAGACAAAACCGTTGGATTTTTAAAGCTAGTACTTATAGAAGCCGAGATACAGACTTCCAAACTTTTGGTTTTTGGTGCACATATATGGAAACCAAAAATTTGTATCTCGGTTAGTAACAGAGCTACGACTTTGGGAATAGTCTCGTTGGATTAAGAACGTCGAAACTAAGATAAAACCGTTGGATTTTTAAAGCTAGTACTTATAGAAGCCGAGATATAGACTTCCAAACTTTTGGTTTTTGGTGCACATATATGGAAACCAAAAGTTTGTATCTCGGTTAGTAAAAGAGCTACGACTTTGGGAATAGTCTCGTTGGATTTAGAACGTCGAAACTAAGACAAAACCGTTGGATTTTTAAAGCTAGTACTTATAGAAGCCGAGATACAGACTTCCAAACTTTTGGTTTTTGGTGCACATATATGGAAACCAAAAATTTGTATCTCGGTTAGTAACAGAGCTACGACTTTGGGAATAGTCTCGTTGGATTTAGAACGTCGAAACTAAGACAAAACCGTTGAATTTTTAAAGCTAGTACTTATAGAAGCCGAGATACAGACTTCCAAACTTTTGGTTTTTGGTGCACATATATGGAAACCAAAAATTTGTATCTCGGTTAGTAACAGCGCTACGACTTTGGGAATAGTCTCGTTATATTTAGAACGTCGAAACTAAGACAAAACCGTTGGATTTTTAAAGCTAGTACTTATAGAAGCCGAGATATAGACTTCCAAACTTTTGGTTTTTGGTGCACATATATGGAAACCAAAAGTTTGTATCTCGGTTAGTAAAAGAGCTACGACTTTGGGAATAGTCTCGTTGGATCCAAAACGTCGAAACTAAGACAAAACCGTTGGATTTTTAAAGCTAGTACTTACAGAAGCCGAGATACAGACTTCCAAACTTTGGGTTTTTGGTGCACATATATGGAAACCAAAAATTTGTATCTCGGTTAGTAAAAGAGCTACGACTTTGGGAATAGTCTCGTTGGATTCAGAACGTCGAAACTAAGACAAGACCGTTGGATTTTTAAAGCTAGTACTTATAGAAGCCGAGATATAGACTTCCAAACTTTTGGTTTTTGGTGCACATATATGGAAACCAAAAGTTTGTATCTCGGTTAGTAGAAGAGCTACGACTTTGGGAATAGTCTCGTTGGATTCAGAACGTCGAAACTAAGACAAAACCGTTGGATTTTTAAAGCTAGTACTTATAGAAGCCGAGATACAGACTTCCAAACTTTTGGATTTTGGTGCACATATATGGAAACCAAAAATTTGTATCTCGGTTAGTAAAAGAGCTACGACTTTGGGAATAGTCTCGTTGGATTCAGAACGTCGAAACTAAGACAAAACCGTTGGATTTTTAAAGCTAGTACTTATAGAAGCCGAGATACAGACTTCCAAACTTTTGGTTTTTGGTGCACATATATGGAAACCAAAAATTTGTATCTCGGTTAGTAACAGAGCTACGACTTTGGGAATAGTCTCGTTGGATTTAGAACGTCGAAACTAAGACAAAACCGTTGGATTTTTAAAGCTAGTACTTATAGAAGCCGAGATACAGACTTCCAAACTTTTGGTTTTTGGTGCACATATATGGAAACCAAAAATTTGTATCTCGTTTAGTAAAAGAGCTACGACTTTGGGAATAGTCTCGTTGGATTCAGAACGTCGAAACTAAGACAAAACCGTTGGATTTTTAAAGCTAGTACTTATAGAAGCCGAGATACAGACTTCCAAACTTTTGGTTTTTGGTGCACATATATGGAAACCAAAAATTTGTATCTCGGTTAGTAACAGAGCTACGACTTTGGGAATAGTCTCGTTGGATTTAGAACGTCGAAACTAAGACAAAACCGTTGGATTTTTAAAGCTAGTACTTATAGAAGCCGAGATACAGACTTCCAAACTTTTGGTTTTTGGTGCACATATATGGAAACCAAAAATTTGTATCTCGGTTAGTAACAGAGCTACGACTTTGGGAATAGTCTCGTTGGATTTAGAACGTCGAAACTAAGACAAAACCGTTGGATTTTTAAAGCTAGTACTTATAGAAGCCGAGATACAGACTTCCAAACTTTTGGTTTTTGGTGCACATATATGGAAACCAAAAATTTGTATCTCGGTTAGTAAAAGAGCTACGACTTTGGGAATAGTCTCGTTGGATTCAGAACGTCGAAACTAAGACAAAACCGTTGGATTTTTAAAGCTAGTACTGATAGAAGCCGAGATACAGACTTCCAAACTTTTGGATTTTGGTGCACATATATGGAAGCCAAAAATTTGTATCTCGGTTAGTAACAGAGCTACGACTTTGGAAATAGTCTCGTTGGATTTAGAACGTCGAAACTAAGACAAAACCGTTGGATTTTTAAAGCTAGTACTTACAGAAGCCGAGATACAGACTTCCAAACTTTGGGTTTTTGGTGCACATATATGGAAACCAAAAATTTGTATCTCGGTTAGTAAAAGAGCTACGACTTTGGGAATAGTCTTGTTGGATTCAGAACGTCGAAACTAAGACAAAACCGTTGGATTTTTAAAGCTAGTACTTATAGAAGCCGAGATACAGACTTCCAAACTTTTGGTTTTTGGTGCACATATATGGAAACCAAAAATTTGTATCTCGTTTAGTAAAAGAGCTACGACTTTGGGAATAGTCTCGTTGGATTCAGAACGTCGAAACTAAGACAAAACCGTTGGATTTTTAAAGCTAGTACTTATAGAAGCCGAGATACAGACTTCCAAACTTTTGGTTTTTGGTGCACATATATGGAAACCAAAAATTTGTATCTCGGTTAGTAACAGAGCTACGACTTTGGGAATAGTCTCGTTGGATTTAGAACGTCGAAACTAAGACAAAACCGTTGGATTTTTAAAGCTAGTACTTATAGAAGCCGAGATACAGACTTCCAAACTTTTGGTTTTTGGTGCACATATATGGAAACCAAAAATTTGTATCTCGGTTAGTAACAGAGCTACGACTTTGGGAATAGTCTCGTTGGATTTAGAACGTCGAAACTAAGACAAAACCGTTGGATTTTTAAAGCTAGTACTTATAGAAGCCGAGATACAGACTTCCAAACTTTTGGTTTTTGGTGCACATATATGGAAACCAAAAATTTGTATCTCGGTTAGTAAAAGAGCTACGACTTTGGGAATAGTCTCGTTGGATTCAGAACGTCGAAACTAAGACAAGACCGTTGGATTTTTAAAGCTAGTACTTATAGAAGCCGAGATATAGACTTCCAAACTTTTGGTTTTTGGTGCACATATATGGAAACCAAAAGTTTGTATCTCGGTTAGTAGAAGAGCTACGACTTTGGGAATAGTCTCGTTGGATTCAGAACGTCGAAACTAAGACAAAACCGTTGGATTTTTAAAGCTAGTACTTATAGAAGCCGAGATACAGACTTCCAAACTTTTGGATTTTGGTGCACATATATGGAAACCAAAAATTTGTATCTCGGTTAGTAAAAGAGCTACGACTTTGGGAATAGTCTCGTTGGATTCAGAACGTCGAAACTAAGACAAAACCGTTGGATTTTTTAAGCTAGTACTTATAGAAGCCGAGATACAGACTTCCAAACTTTTGGTTTTTGGTGCACATATATGGAAACCAAAAATTTGTATCTCGGTTAGTAACAGAGCTACGACTTTGGGAATAGTCTCGTTGGATTTAGAACGTCGAAACTAAGACAAAACCGTTGGATTTTTAAAGCTAGTACTTATAAAAGCCGAGATACAGACTTCCAAACTTTTGGTTTTTGGTGCACATATATGGAAACCAAAAATTTGTATCTCGGTTAGTAAAAGAGCTACGACTTTGGGAATAGTCTCGTTGGATTCAGAACGTCGAAACTAAGACAAAACCGTTGGATTTTTAAAGCTAGTACTTATAGAAGCCGAGATACAGACTTCCAAACTTTTGGATTTTGGTGCACATATATGGAAACCAAAAATTTGTATCTCGGTTAGTAAAAGAGCTACGACTTTGGGAATAGTCTTGTTGGATTCAGAACGTCGAAACTAAGACAAAACCGTTGGATTTTTAAAGCTAGTACTTATAGAAGCCGAGATACAGACTTCCAAACTTTTGGTTTTTGGTGCACATATATGGAAACCAAAAATTTGTATCTCGTTTAGTAAAAGAGCTACGACTTTGGGAATAGTCTCGTTGGATTTAGAACGTCGAAACTAAGACAAAACCGTTGGATTTTTAAAGCTAGTACTTATAGAAGCCGAGATACAGACTTCCAAACTTTTGGTTTTTGGTGCACATATATGGAAACCAAAAATTTGTATCTCGGTTAGTAACAGAGCTACGACTTTAAGAATAGTCTCGTTGGATTAAGAACGTCGAAACTAAGATAAAACCGTTGGATTTTTAAAGCTAGTACTTATAGAAGCCGAGATATAGACTTCCAAACTTTTGGTTTTTGGTGCACATATATGGAAACCAAAAGTTTGTATCTCGGTTAGTAAAAGAGCTACGACTTTGGGAATAGTCTCGTTGGATTTAGAACGTCAAAACTAAGACAAAATCGTTGGATTTTTAAAGCTAGTACTTATAGAAGCCGAGATACAGACTTCCAAACTTTTGGTTTTTGGTGCACATATATGGAAACCAAAAATTTGTATCTCGGTTAGTAACAGAGCTACGACTTTGGGAATAGTCTCGTTGGATTAAGAACGTCGAAACTAAGATAAAACCGTTGGATTTTTAAAGCTAGTACTTATAGAAGCCGAGATATAGACTTCCAAACTTTTGGTTTTTGGTGCACATATATGGAAACCAAAAGTTTGTATCTCGGTTAGTAAAAGAGCTACGACTTTGGGAATAGTCTCGTTGGATTTAGAACGTCGAAACTAAGACAAAACCGTTGGATTTTTAAAGCTAGTACTTATAGAAGCCGAGATACAGACTTCCAAACTTTTGGTTTTTGGTGCACATATATGGAAACCAAAAATTTGTATCTCGGTTAGTAACAGAGCTACGACTTTGGGAATAGTCTCGTTGGATTTAGAACGTCGAAACTAAGATAAAACCGTTGGATTTTTAAAGCTAGTACTTATAGAAGCCGAGATACAGACTTCCAAACTTTTGGTTTTTGGTGCACATATATGGAAACCAAAAATTTGTATCTCGGTTAGTAACAGAGCTACGACTTTGGGAATAGTCTCGTTGGATTTAGAACGTCGAAACTAAGACAAAACCGTTGAACTTTTAAAGCTAGTACTTATAGAAGCCGAGATACAGACTTCCAAACTTTTGGTTTTTGGTGCACATATATGGAAACCAAAAATTTGTATCTCGGTTAGTAACAGAGCTACGACTTTGGGAATAGTCTCGTTGGATTTAGAACGTCGAAACTAAGATAAAACCGTTGGATTTTTAAAGCTAGTACTTATAGAAGCCGAGATACAGACTTCCAAACTTTTGGTTTTTGGTGCACATATATGGAAACCAAAAATTTGTATCTCGGTTAGTAACAGAGCTACGACTTTGGGAATAGTCTCGTTGGATTTAGAACGTCGAAACTAAGACAAAACCGTTGAACTTTTAAAGCTAGTACTTATAGAAGCCGAGATACAGACTTCCAAACTTTTGGTTTTTGGTGCACATATATGGAAACCAAAAATTTGTATCTCGGTTAGTAACAGAGCTACGACTTTGGGAATAGTCTCGTTGGATTTAGAACGTCGAAACTAAGACAAAACCGTTGAATTTTTAAAGCTAGTACTTATAGAAGCCGAGATACAGACTTCCAAACTTTTGGTTTTTGGTGCACATATATGGAAACCAAAAATTTGTATCTCGGTTAGTAACAGCGCTACGACTTTGGGAATAGTCTCGTTATATTTAGAACGTCGAAACTAAGACAAAACCGTTGGATTTTTAAAGCTAGTACTTATAGAAGCCGAGATATAGACTTCCAAACTTTTGGTTTTTGGTGCACATATATGGAAACCAAAAGTTTGTATCTCGGTTAGTAAAAGAGCTACGACTTTGGGAATAGTCTCGTTGGATCCAAAACGTCGAAACTAAGACAAAACCGTTGGATTTTTAAAGCTAGTACTTACAGAAGCCGAGATACAGACTTCCAAACTTTGGGTTTTTGGTGCACATATATGGAAACCAAAAATTTGTATCTCGTTTAGTAAAAAAGCTACGACTTTGGGAATAGTCTTGTTGGATTCAGAACGTCGAAACTAAGACAAAACCGTTGGATTTTTAAAGCTAGTACTTATAGAAGCCGAGATACAGACTTCCAAACTTTTGGTTTTTGGTGCACATATATGGAAACCAAAAATTTGTATCTCGGTTAGTAACAGAGCTACGACTTTGGGAATAGTCTCGTTGGATTAAGAACGTCGAAACTAAGATAAAACCGTTGGATTTTTAAAGCTAGTACTTATAGAAGCCGAGATACAGACTTCCAAACTTTTGGTTTTTGGTGCACATATATGGAAACCAAAAATTTGTATCTCGGTTAGTAACAGAGCTACGACTTTAAGAATAGTCTCGTTGGATTAAGAACGTTGAAACTAAGATAAAACCGTTGGATTTTTAAAGCTAGTACTTATAGAAGCCGAGATATAGACTTCCAAACTTTTGGTTTTTGGTGCACATATATGGAAACCAAAAGTTTGTATCTCGGTTAGTAAAAGAGCTACGACTTTGGGAACAGTCTCGTTGGATTTAGAACGTCGAAACTAAGACAAAACCGTTGGATTTTTAAAGCTAGTACTTATAGAAGCCGAGATACAGACTTCCAAACTTTTGGTTTTTGGTGCACATATATGGAAACCAAAAATTTGTATCTCGGTTAGTAACAGAGCTACGACTTTGGGAATAGTCTCGTTGGATTAAGAACGTCGAAACTAAGATAAGACCGTTGGATTTTTAAAGCTAGTACTTATAGAAGCCGAGATATAGACTTCCAAACTTTTGGTTTTTGGTGCACATATATAGAAACCAAAAGTTTGTATCTCGGTTAGTAAAAGAGCTACGACTTTGGGAATAGTCTCGTTGGATTTAGAACGTCGAAACTAAGACAAAACCGTTGGATTTTTAAAGCTAGTACTTATAGAAGCCGAGATACAGACTTCCAAACTTTTGGTTTTTGGTGCACATATATGGAAACCAAAAATTTGTATCTCGGTTAGTAACAGAGCTACGACTTTGGGAATAGTCTCGTTGGATTAAGAACGTCGAAACTAAGATAAAACCGTTGGATTTTTAAAGCTAGTACTTATAGAAGCCGAGATATAGACTTCCAAACTTTTGGTTTTTGGTGCACATATATGGAAACCAAAAGTTTGTATCTCGGTTAGTAAAAGAGCTACGACTTTGGGAATAGTCTCGTTGGATTTAGAACGTCGAAACTAAGACAAAACCGTTGGATTTTTAAAGCTAGTACTTATAGAAGCCGAGATACAGACTTCCAAACTTTTGGTTTTTGGTGCACATATATGGAAACCAAAAATTTGTATCTCGGTTAGTAACAGAGCTACGACTTTGGGAATAGTCTCGTTGGATTTAGAACGTCGAAACTAAGACAAAACCGTTGAATTTTTAAAGCTAGTACTTATAGAAGCCGAGATACAGACTTCCAAACTTTTGGTTTTTGGTGCACATATATGGAAACCAAAAATTTGTATCTCGGTTAGTAACAGCGCTACGACTTTGGGAATAGTCTCGTTATATTTAGAACGTCGAAACTAAGACAAAACCGTTGGATTTTTAAAGCTAGTACTTATAGAAGCCGAGATATAGACTTCCAAACTTTTGGTTTTTGGTGCACATATATGGAAACCAAAAGTTTGTATCTCGGTTAGTAAAAGAGCTACGACTTTGGGAATAGTCTCGTTGGATCCAAAACGTCGAAACTAAGACAAAACCGTTGGATTTTTAAAGCTAGTACTTACAGAAGCCGAGATACAGACTTCCAAACTTTGGGTTTTTGGTGCACATATATGGAAACCAAAAATTTGTATCTCGTTTAGTAAAAAAGCTACGACTTTGGGAATAGTCTTGTTGGATTCAGAACGTCGAAACTAAGACAAAACCGTTGGATTTTTAAAGCTAGTACTTATAGAAGCCGAGATACAGACTTCCAAACTTTTGGTTTTTGGTGCACATATATGGAAACCAAAAATTTGTATCTCGGTTAGTAACAGAGCTACGACTTTGGGAATAGTCTCGTTGGATTAAGAACGTCGAAACTAAGATAAAACCGTTGGATTTTTAAAGCTAGTACTTACAGAAGCCGAGATACAGACTTCCAAACTTTGGGTTTTTGGTGCACATATATGGAAACCAAAAATTTGTATCTCGTTTAGTAAAAAAGCTACGACTTTGGGAATAGTCTTGTTGGATTCAGAACGTCGAAACTAAGACAAAACCGTTGGATTTTTAAAGCTAGTACTTACAGAAGCCGAGATACAGACTTCCAAACTTTTGGTTTTTGGTGCACATATATGGAAACCAAAAATTTGTATCTCGGTTAGTAAAAGAGCTACGACTTTGGGAATAGTCTCGTTGGATCCAAAACGTCGAAACTAAGACAAAACCGTTGGATTTTTAAAGCTAGTACTTACAGAAGCCGAGATACAGACTTCCAAACTTTGGGTTTTTGGTGCACATATATGGAAACCAAAAATTTGTATCTCGTTTAGTAAAAAAGCTACGACTTTGGGAATAGTCTTGTTGGATTCAGAACGTCGAAACTAAGACAAAACCGTTGGATTTTTAAAGCTAGTACTTATAGAAGCCGAGATACAGACTTCCAAACTTTTGGTTTTTGGTGCACATATATGGAAACCAAAAATTTGTATCTCGGTTAGTAACAGAGCTACGACTTTGGGAATAGTCTCGTTGGATTAAGAACGTCGAAACTAAGATAAAACCGTTGGATTTTTAAAGCTAGTACTTATAGAAGCCGAGATACAGACTTCCAAACTTTTGGTTTTTGGTGCACATATATGGAAACCAAAAATTTGTATCTCGGTTAGTAACAGAGCTACGACTTTAAGAATAGTCTCGTTGGATTAAGAACGTTGAAACTAAGATAAAACCGTTGGATTTTTAAAGCTAGTACTTATAGAAGCCGAGATATAGACTTCCAAACTTTTGGTTTTTGGTGCACATATATGGAAACCAAAAGTTTGTATCTCGGTTAGTAAAAGAGCTACGACTTTGGGAACAGTCTCGTTGGATTTAGAACGTCGAAACTAAGACAAAACCGTTGGATTTTTAAAGCTAGTACTTATAGAAGCCGAGATACAGACTTCCAAACTTTTGGTTTTTGGTGCACATATATGGAAACCAAAAATTTGTATCTCGGTTAGTAACAGAGCTACGACTTTGGGAATAGTCTCGTTGGATTAAGAACGTCGAAACTAAGATAAGACCGTTGGATTTTTAAAGCTAGTACTTATAGAAGCCGAGATATAGACTTCCAAACTTTTGGTTTTTGGTGCACATATATAGAAACCAAAAGTTTGTATCTCGGTTAGTAAAAGAGCTACGACTTTGGGAATAGTCTCGTTGGATTTAGAACGTCGAAACTAAGACAAAACCGTTGAATTTTTAAAGCTAGTACTTATAGAAGCCGAGATACAGACTTCCAAACTTTTGGTTTTTGGTGCACATATATGGAAACCAAAAATTTGTATCTCGGTTAGTAACAGCGCTACGACTTTGGGAATAGTCTCGTTATATTTAGAACGTCGAAACTAAGACAAAACCGTTGGATTTTTAAAGCTAGTACTTATAGAAGCCGAGATATAGACTTCCAAACTTTTGGTTTTTGGTGCACATATATGGAAACCAAAAGTTTGTATCTCGGTTAGTAAAAGAGCTACGACTTTGGGAATAGTCTCGTTGGATCCAAAACGTCGAAACTAAGACAAAACCGTTGGATTTTTAAAGCTAGTACTTACAGAAGCCGAGATACAGACTTCCAAACTTTGGGTTTTTGGTGCACATATATGGAAACCAAAAATTTGTATCTCGGTTAGTAAAAGAGCTACGACTTTGGGAATAGTCTCGTTGGATTTAGAACGTCGAAACTAAGACAAAACCGTTGGATTTTTAAAGCTAGTACTTATAGAAGCCGAGATACAGACTTCCAAACTTTTGGTTTTTGGTGCACATATATGGAAACCAAAAATTTGTATCTCGGTTAGTAACAGAGCTACGACTTTGGGAATAGTCTCGTTGGATTAAGAACGTCGAAACTAAGATAAAACCGTTGGATTTTTAAAGCTAGTACTTATAGAAGCCGAGATATAGACTTCCAAACTTTTGGTTTTTGGTGCACATATATGGAAACCAAAAGTTTGTATCTCGGTTAGTAAAAGAGCTACGACTTTGGGAATAGTCTCGTTGGATTTAGAACGTCGAAACTAAGACAAAACCGTTGGATTTTTAAAGCTAGTACTTATAGAAGCCGAGATACAGACTTCCAAACTTTTGGTTTTTGGTGCACATATATGGAAACCAAAAATTTGTATCTCGGTTAGTAACAGAGCTACGACTTTGGGAATAGTCTCGTTGGATTTAGAACGTCGAAACTAAGACAAAACCGTTGAATTTTTAAAGCTAGTACTTATAGAAGCCGAGATACAGACTTCCAAACTTTTGGTTTTTGGTGCACATATATGGAAACCAAAAATTTGTATCTCGGTTAGTAACAGCGCTACGACTTTGGGAATAGTCTCGTTATATTTAGAACGTCGAAACTAAGACAAAACCGTTGGATTTTTAAAGCTAGTACTTATAGAAGCCGAGATATAGACTTCCAAACTTTTGGTTTTTGGTGCACATATATGGAAACCAAAAGTTTGTATCTCGGTTAGTAAAAGAGCTACGACTTTGGGAATAGTCTCGTTGGATCCAAAACGTCGAAACTAAGACAAAACCGTTGGATTTTTAAAGCTAGTACTTACAGAAGCCGAGATACAGACTTCCAAACTTTGGGTTTTTGGTGCACATATATGGAAACCAAAAATTTGTATCTCGTTTAGTAAAAAAGCTACGACTTTGGGAATAGTCTTGTTGGATTCAGAACGTCGAAACTAAGACAAAACCGTTGGATTTTTAAAGCTAGTACTTATAGAAGCCGAGATACAGACTTCCAAACTTTTGGTTTTTGGTGCACATATATGGAAACCAAAAATTTGTATCTCGGTTAGTAACAGAGCTACGACTTTGGGAATAGTCTCGTTGGATTAAGAACGTCGAAACTAAGATAAAACCGTTGGATTTTTAAAGCTAGTACTTACAGAAGCCGAGATACAGACTTCCAAACTTTGGGTTTTTGGTGCACATATATGGAAACCAAAAATTTGTATCTCGTTTAGTAAAAAAGCTACGACTTTGGGAATAGTCTTGTTGGATTCAGAACGTCGAAACTAAGACAAAACCGTTGGATTTTTAAAGCTAGTACTTACAGAAGCCGAGATACAGACTTCCAAACTTTTGGTTTTTGGTGCACATATATGGAAACCAAAAATTTGTATCTCGGTTAGTAAAAGAGCTACGACTTTGGGAATAGTCTCGTTGGATCCAAAACGTCGAAACTAAGACAAAACCGTTGGATTTTTAAAGCTAGTACTTACAGAAGCCGAGATACAGACTTCCAAACTTTGGGTTTTTGGTGCACATATATGGAAACCAAAAATTTGTATCTCGTTTAGTAAAAAAGCTACGACTTTGGGAATAGTCTTGTTGGATTCAGAACGTCGAAACTAAGACAAAACCGTTGGATTTTTAAAGCTAGTACTTATAGAAGCCGAGATACAGACTTCCAAACTTTTGGTTTTTGGTGCACATATATGGAAACCAAAAATTTGTATCTCGGTTAGTAACAGAGCTACGACTTTAAGAATAGTCTCGTTGGATTAAGAACGTTGAAACTAAGATAAAACCGTTGGATTTTTAAAGCTAGTACTTATAGAAGCCGAGATATAGACTTCCAAACTTTTGGTTTTTGGTGCACATATATGGAAACCAAAAGTTTGTATCTCGGTTAGTAAAAGAGCTACGACTTTGGGAATAGTCTCGTTGGATTTAGAACGTCAAAACTAAGACAAAACCGTTGGATTTTTAAAGCTAGTACTTATAGAAGCCGAGATACAGACTTCCAAACTTTTGGTTTTTGGTGCACATATATGGAAACCAAAAATTTGTATCTCGGTTAGTAACAGAGCTACGACTTTGGGAATAGTCTCGTTGGATTAAGAACGTCGAAACTAAGATAAAACCGTTGGATTTTTAAAGCTAGTACTTATAGAAGCCGAGATATAGACTTCCAAACTTTTGGTTTTTGGTGCACATATATGGAAACCAAAAGTTTGTATCTCGGTTAGTAAAAGAGCTACGACTTTGGGAATAGTCTCGTTGGATTAAGAACGTCGAAACTAAGACAAAACCGTTGGATTTTTAAAGCTAGTACTTATAGAAGCCGAGATACAGACTTCCAAACTTTTGGTTTTTGGTGCACATATATGGAAACCAAAAATTTGTATCTCGGTTAGTAACAGAGCTACGACTTTGGGAATAGTCTCGTTGGATTTAGAACGTCGAAACTAAGATAAAACCGTTGGATTTTTAAAGCTAGTACTTATAGAAGCCGAGATACAGACTTCCAAACTTTTGGTTTTTGGTGCACATATATGGAAACCAAAAGTTTGTATCTCGGTTAGTAAAAGAGCTACGACTTTGGGAATAGTCTCGTTGGATCCAAAACGTCGAAACTAAGACAAAACCGTTGGATTTTTAAAGCTAGTACTTACAGAAGCCGAGATACAGACTTCCAAACTTTGGGTTTTTGGTGCACATATATGGAAACCAAAAATTTGTATCTCGTTTAGTAAAAGAGCTACGACTTTGGGAATAGTCTTGTTGGATTCAGAACGTCGAAACTAAGACAAAACCGTTGGATTTTTAAAGCTAGTACTTATAGAAGCCGAGATACAGACTTCCAAACTTTTGGTTTTTGGTGCACATATATGGAAACCAAAAGTTTGTATCTCGGTTAGTAAAAGAGCTACGACTTTGGGAATAGTCTCGTTGGATTTAGAACGTCGAAACTAAGACAAAACCGTTGGATTTTTAAAGCTAGTACTTATAGAAGCCGAGATACAGACTTCCAAACTTTTGGTTTTTGGTGCACATATATGGAAACCAAAAATTTGTATCTCGGTTAGTAACAGAGCTACGACTTTGGGAATAGTCTCGTTGGATTTAGAACGTCGAAACTAAGATAAAACCGTTGGATTTTTAAAGCTAGTACTTATAGAAGCCGAGATACAGACTTCCAAACTTTTGGTTTTTGGTGCACATATATGGAAACCAAAAATTTGTATCTCGGTTAGTAACAGAGCTACGACTTTGGGAATAGTCTCGTTGGATTTAGAACGTCGAAACTAAGACAAAACCGTTGAATTTTTAAAGCTAGTACTTATAGAAGCCGAGATACAGACTTCCAAACTTTTGGTTTTTGGTGCACATATATGAAAACCAAAAATTTGTATCTCGGTTAGTAACAGAGCTACGACTTTGGGAATAGTCTCGTTGGATTTAGAACGTCGAAACTAAGACAAAACCGTTGAATTTTTAAAGCTAGTACTTATAGAAGCCGAGATACAGACTTCCAAACTTTTGGTTTTTGGTGCACATATATGGAAACCAAAAATTTGTATCTCGGTTAGTAACAGAGCTACGACTTTGGGAATAGTCTCGTTGGATTTAGAACGTCGAAACTAAGATAAAACCGTTGGATTTTTAAAGCTAGTACTTATAGAAGCCGAGATACAGACTTCCAAACTTTTTGTTTTTGGTGCACATATATGGAAACCAAAAATTTGTATCTCGGTTAGTAACAGAGCTACGACTTTGGGAATAGTCTCGTTGGATTTAGAACGTCGAAACTAAGACAAAACCGTTGAATTTTTAAAGCTAGTACTTATAGAAGCCGAGATACAGACTTCCAAACTTTTGGTTTTTGGTGCACATATATGGAAACCAAAAATTTGTATCTCGGTTAGTAACAGCGCTACGACTTTGGGAATAGTCTCGTTATATTTAGAACGTCGAAACTAAGACAAAACCGTTGGATTTTTAAAGCTAGTACTTATAGAAGCCGAGATATAGACTTCCAAACTTTTGGTTTTTGGTGCACATATATGGAAACCAAAAGTTTGTATCTCGGTTAGTAAAAGAGCTACGACTTTGGGAATAGTCTCGTTGGATCCAAAACGTCGAAACTAAGACAAAACCGTTGGATTTTTAAAGCTAGTACTTACAGAAGCCGAGATACAGACTTCCAAACTTTGGGTTTTTGGTGCACATATATGGAAACCAAAAATTTGTATCTCGTTTAGTAAAAGAGCTACGACTTTGGGAATAGTCTCGTTGGATTCAGAACGTCGAAACTAAGACAAAACCGTTGGATTTTTAAAGCTAGTACTTACAGAAGCCGAGATACAGACTTCCAAACTTTGGGTTTTTGGTGCACATATATGGAAACCAAAAATTTGTATCTCGGTTAGTAAAAGAGCTACGACTTTGGGAATAGTCTCGTTGGATTCAGAGCAATGAAACTAAGACAAAACCGTTGGATTTTTAAAGCTAGTACTTATAGAAGCCGAGATATAGACTTCCAAACTTTTGGTTTTTGGTGCACATATATGGAAACCAAAAGTTTGTATCTCGGTTAGTAAAAGAGCTACGACTTTGGGAATAGTCTCGTTGGATTCAAAACATCGAAACTAAGACAAAACCGTTGGATTTTTAAAGCTAGTACTTATAGAAGCCGAGATACAGACTTCCAAACTTTTGGATTTTGGTGCACATATATGGAAACCAAAAGTTTGTATCTCGGTTAGTAAAAGAGCTACGACTTTGGGAACAGTCTCGTTGGATTTAGAACGTCGAAACTAAGACAAAACCGTTGGATTTTTAAAGCTAGTACTTATAGAAGCCGAGATACAGACTTCCAAACTTTTGGTTTTTGGTGCACATATATGGAAACCAAAAATTTGTATCTCGGTTAGTAACAGAGCTACGACTTTGGGAATAGTCTCGTTGGATTAAGAACGTCGAAACTAAGATAAGACCGTTGGATTTTTAAAGCTAGTACTTATAGAAGCCGAGATATAGACTTCCAAACTTTTGGTTTTTGGTGCACATATATGGAAACCAAAAGTTTGTATCTCGGTTAGTAAAAGAGCTACGACTTTGGGAATAGTCTCGTTGGATTTAGAACGTCGAAACTAAGACAAAACCGTTGGATTTTTAAAGCTAGTACTTATAGAAGCCGAGATACAGACTTCCAAACTTTTGGTTTTTGGTGCACATATATGGAAACCAAAAATTTGTATCTCGGTTAGTAACAGAGCTACGACTTTGGGAATAGTCTCGTTGGATTAAGAACGTCGAAACTAAGATAAAACCGTTGGATTTTTAAAGCTAGTACTTATAGAAGCCGAGATATAGACTTCCAAACTTTTGGTTTTTGGTGCACATATATGGAAACCAAAAATTTGTATCTCGGTTAGTAACAGAGCTACGACTTTGGGAATAGTCTCGTTGGATTAAGAACGTCGAAACTAAGATAAAACCGTTGGATTTTTAAAGCTAGTACTTATAGAAGCCGAGATACAGACTTCCAAACTTTTGGTTTTTGGTGCACATATATGGAAACCAAAAATTTGTATCTCGGTTAGTAACAGAGCTACGACTTTGGGAATAGTCTCGTTGGATTAAGAACGTCGAAACTAAGATAAAACCGTTGGATTTTTAAAGCTAGTACTTATAGAAGCCGAGATACAGACTTCCAAACTTTTGGTTTTTGGTGCACATATATGGAAACCAAAAATTTGTATCTCGGTTAGTAACAGAGCTACGACTTTGGGAATAGTCTCGTTGGATTAAGAACGTCGAAACTAAGATAAAACCGTTGGATTTTTAAAGCTAGTACTTATAGAAGCCGAGATACAGACTTCCAAACTTTTGGTTTTTGGTGCACATATATGGAAACCAAAAATTTGTATCTCGGTTAGTAACAGAGCTACGACTTTGGGAATAGTCTCGTTGGATTAAGAACGTCGAAACTAAGATAAAACCGTTGGATTTTTAAAGCTAGTACTTATAGAAGCCGAGATACAGACTTCCAAACTTTTGGTTTTTGGTGCACATATATGGAAACCAAAAATTTGTATCTCGGTTAGTAACAGAGCTACGACTTTAAGAATAGTCTCGTTGGATTAAGAACGTTGAAACTAAGATAAAACCGTTGGATTTTTAAAGCTAGTACTTATAGAAGCCGAGATATAGACTTCCAAACTTTTGGTTTTTGGTGCACATATATGGAAACCAAAAGTTTGTATCTCGGTTAGTAAAAGAGCTACGACTTTGGGAACAGTCTCGTTGGATTTAGAACGTCGAAACTAAGACAAAACCGTTGGATTTTTAAAGCTAGTACTTATAGAAGCCGAGATACAGACTTCCAAACTTTTGGTTTTTGGTGCACATATATGGAAACCAAAAATTTGTATCTCGGTTAGTAACAGAGCTACGACTTTGGGAATAGTCTCGTTGGATTAAGAACGTCGAAACTAAGATAAGACCGTTGGATTTTTAAAGCTAGTACTTATAGAAGCCGAGATATAGACTTCCAAACTTTTGGTTTTTGGTGCACATATATAGAAACCAAAAGTTTGTATCTCGGTTAGTAAAAGAGCTACGACTTTGGGAATAGTCTCGTTGGATTTAGAACGTCGAAACTAAGACAAAACCGTTGAATTTTTAAAGCTAGTACTTATAGAAGCCGAGATACAGACTTCCAAACTTTTGGTTTTTGGTGCACATATATGGAAACCAAAAATTTGTATCTCGGTTAGTAACAGCGCTACGACTTTGGGAATAGTCTCGTTATATTTAGAACGTCGAAACTAAGACAAAACCGTTGGATTTTTAAAGCTAGTACTTATAGAAGCCGAGATATAGACTTCCAAACTTTTGGTTTTTGGTGCACATATATGGAAACCAAAAGTTTGTATCTCGGTTAGTAAAAGAGCTACGACTTTGGGAATAGTCTCGTTGGATCCAAAACGTCGAAACTAAGACAAAACCGTTGGATTTTTAAAGCTAGTACTTACAGAAGCCGAGATACAGACTTCCAAACTTTGGGTTTTTGGTGCACATATATGGAAACCAAAAATTTGTATCTCGGTTAGTAAAAGAGCTACGACTTTGGGAATAGTCTCGTTGGATTTAGAACGTCGAAACTAAGACAAAACCGTTGGATTTTTAAAGCTAGTACTTATAGAAGCCGAGATACAGACTTCCAAACTTTTGGTTTTTGGTGCACATATATGGAAACCAAAAATTTGTATCTCGGTTAGTAACAGAGCTACGACTTTGGGAATAGTCTCGTTGGATTAAGAACGTCGAAACTAAGATAAAACCGTTGGATTTTTAAAGCTAGTACTTATAGAAGCCGAGATATAGACTTCCAAACTTTTGGTTTTTGGTGCACATATATGGAAACCAAAAGTTTGTATCTCGGTTAGTAAAAGAGCTACGACTTTGGGAATAGTCTCGTTGGATTTAGAACGTCGAAACTAAGACAAAACCGTTGGATTTTTAAAGCTAGTACTTATAGAAGCCGAGATACAGACTTCCAAACTTTTGGTTTTTGGTGCACATATATGGAAACCAAAAATTTGTATCTCGGTTAGTAACAGAGCTACGACTTTGGGAATAGTCTCGTTGGATTTAGAACGTCGAAACTAAGACAAAACCGTTGAATTTTTAAAGCTAGTACTTATAGAAGCCGAGATACAGACTTCCAAACTTTTGGTTTTTGGTGCACATATATGGAAACCAAAAATTTGTATCTCGGTTAGTAACAGCGCTACGACTTTGGGAATAGTCTCGTTATATTTAGAACGTCGAAACTAAGACAAAACCGTTGGATTTTTAAAGCTAGTACTTATAGAAGCCGAGATATAGACTTCCAAACTTTTGGTTTTTGGTGCACATATATGGAAACCAAAAGTTTGTATCTCGGTTAGTAAAAGAGCTACGACTTTGGGAATAGTCTCGTTGGATCCAAAACGTCGAAACTAAGACAAAACCGTTGGATTTTTAAAGCTAGTACTTACAGAAGCCGAGATACAGACTTCCAAACTTTGGGTTTTTGGTGCACATATATGGAAACCAAAAATTTGTATCTCGTTTAGTAAAAAAGCTACGACTTTGGGAATAGTCTTGTTGGATTCAGAACGTCGAAACTAAGACAAAACCGTTGGATTTTTAAAGCTAGTACTTATAGAAGCCGAGATACAGACTTCCAAACTTTTGGTTTTTGGTGCACATATATGGAAACCAAAAATTTGTATCTCGGTTAGTAACAGAGCTACGACTTTGGGAATAGTCTCGTTGGATTAAGAACGTCGAAACTAAGATAAAACCGTTGGATTTTTAAAGCTAGTACTTACAGAAGCCGAGATACAGACTTCCAAACTTTGGGTTTTTGGTGCACATATATGGAAACCAAAAATTTGTATCTCGTTTAGTAAAAAAGCTACGACTTTGGGAATAGTCTTGTTGGATTCAGAACGTCGAAACTAAGACAAAACCGTTGGATTTTTAAAGCTAGTACTTACAGAAGCCGAGATACAGACTTCCAAACTTTTGGTTTTTGGTGCACATATATGGAAACCAAAAATTTGTATCTCGGTTAGTAAAAGAGCTACGACTTTGGGAATAGTCTCGTTGGATCCAAAACGTCGAAACTAAGACAAAACCGTTGGATTTTTAAAGCTAGTACTTACAGAAGCCGAGATACAGACTTCCAAACTTTGGGTTTTTGGTGCACATATATGGAAACCAAAAATTTGTATCTCGTTTAGTAAAAAAGCTACGACTTTGGGAATAGTCTTGTTGGATTCAGAACGTCGAAACTAAGACAAAACCGTTGGATTTTTAAAGCTAGTACTTATAGAAGCCGAGATACAGACTTCCAAACTTTTGGTTTTTGGTGCACATATATGGAAACCAAAAATTTGTATCTCGGTTAGTAACAGAGCTACGACTTTAAGAATAGTCTCGTTGGATTAAGAACGTTGAAACTAAGATAAAACCGTTGGATTTTTAAAGCTAGTACTTATAGAAGCCGAGATATAGACTTCCAAACTTTTGGTTTTTGGTGCACATATATGGAAACCAAAAGTTTGTATCTCGGTTAGTAAAAGAGCTACGACTTTGGGAATAGTCTCGTTGGATTTAGAACGTCAAAACTAAGACAAAACCGTTGGATTTTTAAAGCTAGTACTTATAGAAGCCGAGATACAGACTTCCAAACTTTTGGTTTTTGGTGCACATATATGGAAACCAAAAATTTGTATCTCGGTTAGTAACAGAGCTACGACTTTGGGAATAGTCTCGTTGGATTAAGAACGTCGAAACTAAGATAAAACCGTTGGATTTTTAAAGCTAGTACTTATAGAAGCCGAGATATAGACTTCCAAACTTTTGGTTTTTGGTGCACATATATGGAAACCAAAAGTTTGTATCTCGGTTAGTAAAAGAGCTACGACTTTGGGAATAGTCTCGTTGGATTAAGAACGTCGAAACTAAGACAAAACCGTTGGATTTTTAAAGCTAGTACTTATAGAAGCCGAGATACAGACTTCCAAACTTTTGGTTTTTGGTGCACATATATGGAAACCAAAAATTTGTATCTCGGTTAGTAACAGAGCTACGACTTTGGGAATAGTCTCGTTGGATTTAGAACGTCGAAACTAAGATAAAACCGTTGGATTTTTAAAGCTAGTACTTATAGAAGCCGAGATACAGACTTCCAAACTTTTGGTTTTTGGTGCACATATATGGAAACCAAAAGTTTGTATCTCGGTTAGTAAAAGAGCTACGACTTTGGGAATAGTCTCGTTGGATCCAAAACGTCGAAACTAAGACAAAACCGTTGGATTTTTAAAGCTAGTACTTACAGAAGCCGAGATACAGACTTCCAAACTTTGGGTTTTTGGTGCACATATATGGAAACCAAAAATTTGTATCTCGTTTAGTAAAAGAGCTACGACTTTGGGAATAGTCTTGTTGGATTCAGAACGTCGAAACTAAGACAAAACCGTTGGATTTTTAAAGCTAGTACTTATAGAAGCCGAGATACAGACTTCCAAACTTTTGGTTTTTGGTGCACATATATGGAAACCAAAAGTTTGTATCTCGGTTAGTAAAAGAGCTACGACTTTGGGAATAGTCTCGTTGGATTTAGAACGTCGAAACTAAGACAAAACCGTTGGATTTTTAAAGCTAGTACTTATAGAAGCCGAGATACAGACTTCCAAACTTTTGGTTTTTGGTGCACATATATGGAAACCAAAAATTTGTATCTCGGTTAGTAACAGAGCTACGACTTTGGGAATAGTCTCGTTGGATTTAGAACGTCGAAACTAAGATAAAACCGTTGGATTTTTAAAGCTAGTACTTATAGAAGCCGAGATACAGACTTCCAAACTTTTGGTTTTTGGTGCACATATATGGAAACCAAAAATTTGTATCTCGGTTAGTAACAGAGCTACGACTTTGGGAATAGTCTCGTTGGATTTAGAACGTCGAAACTAAGACAAAACCGTTGAATTTTTAAAGCTAGTACTTATAGAAGCCGAGATACAGACTTCCAAACTTTTGGTTTTTGGTGCACATATATGAAAACCAAAAATTTGTATCTCGGTTAGTAACAGAGCTACGACTTTGGGAATAGTCTCGTTGGATTTAGAACGTCGAAACTAAGACAAAACCGTTGAATTTTTAAAGCTAGTACTTATAGAAGCCGAGATACAGACTTCCAAACTTTTGGTTTTTGGTGCACATATATGGAAACCAAAAATTTGTATCTCGGTTAGTAACAGAGCTACGACTTTGGGAATAGTCTCGTTGGATTTAGAACGTCGAAACTAAGATAAAACCGTTGGATTTTTAAAGCTAGTACTTATAGAAGCCGAGATACAGACTTCCAAACTTTTTGTTTTTGGTGCACATATATGGAAACCAAAAATTTGTATCTCGGTTAGTAACAGAGCTACGACTTTGGGAATAGTCTCGTTGGATTTAGAACGTCGAAACTAAGACAAAACCGTTGAATTTTTAAAGCTAGTACTTATAGAAGCCGAGATACAGACTTCCAAACTTTTGGTTTTTGGTGCACATATATGGAAACCAAAAATTTGTATCTCGGTTAGTAACAGCGCTACGACTTTGGGAATAGTCTCGTTATATTTAGAACGTCGAAACTAAGACAAAACCGTTGGATTTTTAAAGCTAGTACTTATAGAAGCCGAGATATAGACTTCCAAACTTTTGGTTTTTGGTGCACATATATGGAAACCAAAAGTTTGTATCTCGGTTAGTAAAAGAGCTACGACTTTGGGAATAGTCTCGTTGGATCCAAAACGTCGAAACTAAGACAAAACCGTTGGATTTTTAAAGCTAGTACTTACAGAAGCCGAGATACAGACTTCCAAACTTTGGGTTTTTGGTGCACATATATGGAAACCAAAAATTTGTATCTCGTTTAGTAAAAGAGCTACGACTTTGGGAATAGTCTCGTTGGATTCAGAACGTCGAAACTAAGACAAAACCGTTGGATTTTTAAAGCTAGTACTTACAGAAGCCGAGATACAGACTTCCAAACTTTGGGTTTTTGGTGCACATATATGGAAACCAAAAATTTGTATCTCGGTTAGTAAAAGAGCTACGACTTTGGGAATAGTCTCGTTGGATTCAGAGCAATGAAACTAAGACAAAACCGTTGGATTTTTAAAGCTAGTACTTATAGAAGCCGAGATATAGACTTCCAAACTTTTGGTTTTTGGTGCACATATATGGAAACCAAAAGTTTGTATCTCGGTTAGTAAAAGAGCTACGACTTTGGGAATAGTCTCGTTGGATTCAAAACATCGAAACTAAGACAAAACCGTTGGATTTTTAAAGCTAGTACTTATAGAAGCCGAGATACAGACTTCCAAACTTTTGGATTTTGGTGCACATATATGGAAACCAAAAGTTTGTATCTCGGTTAGTAAAAGAGCTACGACTTTGGGAACAGTCTCGTTGGATTTAGAACGTCGAAACTAAGACAAAACCGTTGGATTTTTAAAGCTAGTACTTATAGAAGCCGAGATACAGACTTCCAAACTTTTGGTTTTTGGTGCACATATATGGAAACCAAAAATTTGTATCTCGGTTAGTAACAGAGCTACGACTTTGGGAATAGTCTCGTTGGATTAAGAACGTCGAAACTAAGATAAGACCGTTGGATTTTTAAAGCTAGTACTTATAGAAGCCGAGATATAGACTTCCAAACTTTTGGTTTTTGGTGCACATATATGGAAACCAAAAGTTTGTATCTCGGTTAGTAAAAGAGCTACGACTTTGGGAATAGTCTCGTTGGATTTAGAACGTCGAAACTAAGACAAAA
This sequence comes from Anthonomus grandis grandis, assembly GCF_022605725.1. NCBI lineage: Eukaryota > Metazoa > Arthropoda > Insecta > Coleoptera > Curculionidae > Anthonomus > Anthonomus grandis. The sequence goes on along the minus strand of NW_026088451.1, from coordinate 153,693 downwards.
CCGTTGGATTTTTAAAGCTAGTACTTATAGAAGCCGAGATACAGACTTCCAAACTTTTGGTTTTTGGTGCACATATATGGAAACCAAAAATTTGTATCTCGGTTAGTAACAGAGCTACGACTTTGGGAATAGTCTCGTTGGATTAAGAACGTCGAAACTAAGATAAAACCGTTGGATTTTTAAAGCTAGTACTTATAGAAGCCGAGATATAGACTTCCAAACTTTTGGTTTTTGGTGCACATATATGGAAACCAAAAATTTGTATCTCGGTTAGTAACAGAGCTACGACTTTGGGAATAGTCTCGTTGGATTAAGAACGTCGAAACTAAGATAAAACCGTTGGATTTTTAAAGCTAGTACTTATAGAAGCCGAGATACAGACTTCCAAACTTTTGGTTTTTGGTGCACATATATGGAAACCAAAAATTTGTATCTCGGTTAGTAACAGAGCTACGACTTTGGGAATAGTCTCGTTGGATTTAGAACGTCGAAACTAAGACAAAACCGTTGAATTTTTAAAGCTAGTACTTATAGAAGCCGAGATACAGACTTCCAAACTTTTGGTTTTTGGTGCACATATATGGAAACCAAAAATTTGTATCTCGGTTAGTAACAGCGCTACGACTTTGGGAATAGTCTCGTTATATTTAGAACGTCGAAACTAAGACAAAACCGTTGGATTTTTAAAGCTAGTACTTATAGAAGCCGAGATATAGACTTCCAAACTTTTGGTTTTTGGTGCACATATATGGAAACCAAAAGTTTGTATCTCGGTTAGTAAAAGAGCTACGACTTTGGGAATAGTCTCGTTGGATCCAAAACGTCGAAACTAAGACAAAACCGTTGGATTTTTAAAGCTAGTACTTACAGAAGCCGAGATACAGACTTCCAAACTTTGGGTTTTTGGTGCACATATATGGAAACCAAAAATTTGTATCTCGTTTAGTAAAAGAGCTACGACTTTGGGAATAGTCTTGTTGGATTCAGAACGTCGAAACTAAGACAAAACCGTTGGATTTTTAAAGCTAGTACTTATAGAAGCCGAGATACAGACTTCCAAACTTTTGGTTTTTGGTGCACATATATGGAAACCAAAAATTTGTATCTCGGTTAGTAACAGAGCTACGACTTTAAGAATAGTCTCGTTGGATTAAGAACGTTGAAACTAAGATAAAACCGTTGGATTTTTAAAGCTAGTACTTATAGAAGCCGAGATATAGACTTCCAAACTTTTGGTTTTTGGTGCACATATATGGAAACCAAAAGTTTGTATCTCGGTTAGTAAAAGAGCTACGACTTTGGGAATAGTCTCGTTGGATTTAGAACGTCAAAACTAAGACAAAACCGTTGGATTTTTAAAGCTAGTACTTATAGAAGCCGAGATACAGACTTCCAAACTTTTGGTTTTTGGTGCACATATATGGAAACCAAAAATTTGTATCTCGGTTAGTAACAGAGCTACGACTTTGGGAATAGTCTCGTTGGATTAAGAACGTCGAAACTAAGATAAAACCGTTGGATTTTTAAAGCTAGTACTTATAGAAGCCGAGATATAGACTTCCAAACTTTTGGTTTTTGGTGCACATATATGGAAACCAAAAGTTTGTATCTCGGTTAGTAAAAGAGCTACGACTTTGGGAATAGTCTCGTTGGATTTAGAACGTCGAAACTAAGACAAAACCGTTGGATTTTTAAAGCTAGTACTTATAGAAGCCGAGATACAGACTTCCAAACTTTTGGTTTTTGGTGCACATATATGGAAACCAAAAATTTGTATCTCGGTTAGTAACAGAGCTACGACTTTGGGAATAGTCTCGTTGGATTTAGAACGTCGAAACTAAGATAAAACCGTTGGATTTTTAAAGCTAGTACTTATAGAAGCCGAGATACAGACTTCCAAACTTTTGGTTTTTGGTGCACATATATGGAAACCAAAAGTTTGTATCTCGGTTAGTAAAAGAGCTACGACTTTGGGAATAGTCTCGTTGGATCCAAAACGTCGAAACTAAGACAAAACCGTTGGATTTTTAAAGCTAGTACTTACAGAAGCCGAGATACAGACTTCCAAACTTTGGGTTTTTGGTGCACATATATGGAAACCAAAAATTTGTATCTCGTTTAGTAAAAGAGCTACGACTTTGGGAATAGTCTTGTTGGATTCAGAACGTCGAAACTAAGACAAAACCGTTGGATTTTTAAAGCTAGTACTTATAGAAGCCGAGATACGGACTTCTAAACTTTTGGTTGTTGGTGCACATATATGGAAACCAAAAATTTGTATCTCGGTTAGTAAAAGAGCTACGACTTTGGAAATAATCTCGTTGGATTTAGAACGTCGAAACTAAGACAAAACCGTTGGATTTTTAAAGCTAGTACTTATAGAAGCCGAGATACAGACTTCCAAACTTTTGGTTTTTGGTGCACATATATGGAAACCAAAAATTTGTATCTCGGTTAGTAACAGAGCTACGACTTTGGGAATAGTCTCGTTGGATTAAGAACGTCGAAACTAAGATAAAGCCGTTGGATTTTTAAAGCTAGTACTTATAGAAGCCGAGATACAGACTTCCAAACTTTTGGTTTTTGGTGCACATATATGGAAACCAAAAGTTTGTATCTCGGTTAGTAAAAGAGCTACGACTTTGGGAATAGTCTCGTTGGATTTAGAACGTCGAAACTAAGACAAAACCGTTGGATTTTTAAAGCTAGTACTTATAGAAGCCGAGATACAGACTTCCAAACTTTTGGTTTTTGGTGCACATATATGGAAACCAAAAATTTGTATCTCGGTTAGTAACAGAGCTACGACTTTGGGAATAGTCTCGTTGGATTAAGAACGTCGAAACTAAGATAAAACCGTTGGATTTTTAAAGCTAGTACTTATAGAAGCCGAGATATAGACTTCCAAACTTTTGGTTTTTGGTGCACATATATGGAAACCAAAAGTTTGTATCTCGGTTAGTAAAAGAGCTACGACTTTGGGAATAGTCTCGTTGGATTTAGAACGTCGAAACTAAGACAAAACCGTTGGATTTTTAAAGCTAGTACTTATAGAAGCCGAGATACAGACTTCCAAACTTTTGGTTTTTGGTGCACATATATGGAAACCAAAAATTTGTATCTCGGTTAGTAACAGAGCTACGACTTTGGGAATAGTCTCGTTGGATTAAGAACGTCGAAACTAAGATAAAACCGTTGGATTTTTAAAGCTAGTACTTATAGAAGCCGAGATATAGACTTCCAAACTTTTGGTTTTTGGTGCACATATATGGAAACCAAAAATTTGTATCTCGGTTAGTAACAGAGCTACGACTTTGGGAATAGTCTCGTTGGATTAAGAACGTCGAAACTAAGATAAAACCGTTGGATTTTTAAAGCTAGTACTTATAGAAGCCGAGATACAGACTTCCAAACTTTTGGTTTTTGGTGCACATATATGGAAACCAAAAATTTGTATCTCGGTTAGTAACAGAGCTACGACTTTAAGAATAGTCTCGTTGGATTAAGAACGTTGAAACTAAGATAAAACCGTTGGATTTTTAAAGCTAGTACTTATAGAAGCCGAGATATAGACTTCCAAACTTTTGGTTTTTGGTGCACATATATGGAAACCAAAAGTTTGTATCTCGGTTAGTAAAAGAGCTACGACTTTGGGAATAGTCTCGTTGGATTTAGAACGTCAAAACTAAGACAAAACCGTTGGATTTTTAAAGCTAGTACTTATAGAAGCCGAGATACAGACTTCCAAACTTTTGGTTTTTGGTGCACATATATGGAAACCAAAAATTTGTATCTCGGTTAGTAACAGAGCTACGACTTTGGGAATAGTCTCGTTGGATTAAGAACGTCGAAACTAAGATAAAACCGTTGGATTTTTAAAGCTAGTACTTATAGAAGCCGAGATATAGACTTCCAAACTTTTGGTTTTTGGTGCACATATATGGAAACCAAAAATTTGTATCTCGGTTAGTAACAGAGCTACGACTTTGGGAATAGTCTCGTTGGATTAAGAACGTCGAAACTAAGATAAAACCGTTGGATTTTTAAAGCTAGTACTTATAGAAGCCGAGATACAGACTTCCAAACTTTTGGTTTTTGGTGCACATATATGGAAACCAAAAATTTGTATCTCGGTTAGTAACAGAGCTACGACTTTGGGAATAGTCTCGTTGGATTTAGAACGTCGAAACTAAGACAAAACCGTTGAATTTTTAAAGCTAGTACTTATAGAAGCCGAGATACAGACTTCCAAACTTTTGGTTTTTGGTGCACATATATGGAAACCAAAAATTTGTATCTCGGTTAGTAACAGCGCTACGACTTTGGGAATAGTCTCGTTATATTTAGAACGTCGAAACTAAGACAAAACCGTTGGATTTTTAAAGCTAGTACTTATAGAAGCCGAGATATAGACTTCCAAACTTTTGGTTTTTGGTGCACATATATGGAAACCAAAAGTTTGTATCTCGGTTAGTAAAAGAGCTACGACTTTGGGAATAGTCTCGTTGGATCCAAAACGTCGAAACTAAGACAAAACCGTTGGATTTTTAAAGCTAGTACTTACAGAAGCCGAGATACAGACTTCCAAACTTTGGGTTTTTGGTGCACATATATGGAAACCAAAAATTTGTATCTCGTTTAGTAAAAGAGCTACGACTTTGGGAATAGTCTTGTTGGATTCAGAACGTCGAAACTAAGACAAAACCGTTGGATTTTTAAAGCTAGTACTTATAGAAGCCGAGATACAGACTTCCAAACTTTTGGTTTTTGGTGCACATATATGGAAACCAAAAATTTGTATCTCGGTTAGTAACAGAGCTACGACTTTAAGAATAGTCTCGTTGGATTAAGAACGTTGAAACTAAGATAAAACCGTTGGATTTTTAAAGCTAGTACTTATAGAAGCCGAGATATAGACTTCCAAACTTTTGGTTTTTGGTGCACATATATGGAAACCAAAAGTTTGTATCTCGGTTAGTAAAAGAGCTACGACTTTGGGAATAGTCTCGTTGGATTTAGAACGTCAAAACTAAGACAAAACCGTTGGATTTTTAAAGCTAGTACTTATAGAAGCCGAGATACAGACTTCCAAACTTTTGGTTTTTGGTGCACATATATGGAAACCAAAAATTTGTATCTCGGTTAGTAACAGAGCTACGACTTTGGGAATAGTCTCGTTGGATTAAGAACGTCGAAACTAAGATAAAACCGTTGGATTTTTAAAGCTAGTACTTATAGAAGCCGAGATATAGACTTCCAAACTTTTGGTTTTTGGTGCACATATATGGAAACCAAAAGTTTGTATCTCGGTTAGTAAAAGAGCTACGACTTTGGGAATAGTCTCGTTGGATTTAGAACGTCGAAACTAAGACAAAACCGTTGGATTTTTAAAGCTAGTACTTATAGAAGCCGAGATACAGACTTCCAAACTTTTGGTTTTTGGTGCACATATATGGAAACCAAAAATTTGTATCTCGGTTAGTAACAGAGCTACGACTTTGGGAATAGTCTCGTTGGATTTAGAACGTCGAAACTAAGATAAAACCGTTGGATTTTTAAAGCTAGTACTTATAGAAGCCGAGATACAGACTTCCAAACTTTTGGTTTTTGGTGCACATATATGGAAACCAAAAGTTTGTATCTCGGTTAGTAAAAGAGCTACGACTTTGGGAATAGTCTCGTTGGATCCAAAACGTCGAAACTAAGACAAAACCGTTGGATTTTTAAAGCTAGTACTTACAGAAGCCGAGATACAGACTTCCAAACTTTGGGTTTTTGGTGCACATATATGGAAACCAAAAATTTGTATCTCGTTTAGTAAAAGAGCTACGACTTTGGGAATAGTCTTGTTGGATTCAGAACGTCGAAACTAAGACAAAACCGTTGGATTTTTAAAGCTAGTACTTATAGAAGCCGAGATACAGACTTCTAAACTTTTGGTTGTTGGTGCACATATATGGAAACCAAAAATTTGTATCTCGGTTAGTAAAAGAGCTACGACTTTGGAAATAATCTCGTTGGATTTAGAACGTCGAAACTAAGACAAAACCGTTGGATTTTTAAAGCTAGTACTTATAGAAGCCGAGATACAGACTTCCAAACTTTTGGTTTTTGGTGCACATATATGGAAACCAAAAATTTGTATCTCGGTTAGTAACAGAGCTACGACTTTGGGAATAGTCTCGTTGGATTAAGAACGTCGAAACTAAGATAAAGCCGTTGGATTTTTAAAGCTAGTACTTATAGAAGCCGAGATACAGACTTCCAAACTTTTGGTTTTTGGTGCACATATATGGAAACCAAAAGTTTGTATCTCGGTTAGTAAAAGAGCTACGACTTTGGGAATAGTCTCGTTGGATTTAGAACGTCGAAACTAAGACAAAACCGTTGGATTTTTAAAGCTAGTACTTATAGAAGCCGAGATACAGACTTCCAAACTTTTGGTTTTTGGTGCACATATATGGAAACCAAAAATTTGTATCTCGGTTAGTAACAGAGCTACGACTTTGGGAATAGTCTCGTTGGATTAAGAACGTCGAAACTAAGATAAAACCGTTGGATTTTTAAAGCTAGTACTTATAGAAGCCGAGATATAGACTTCCAAACTTTTGGTTTTTGGTGCACATATATGGAAACCAAAAGTTTGTATCTCGGTTAGTAAAAGAGCTACGACTTTGGGAATAGTCTCGTTGGATTTAGAACGTCGAAACTAAGACAAAACCGTTGGATTTTTAAAGCTAGTACTTATAGAAGCCGAGATACAGACTTCCAAACTTTTGGTTTTTGGTGCACATATATGGAAACCAAAAATTTGTATCTCGGTTAGTAACAGAGCTACGACTTTGGGAATAGTCTCGTTGGATTAAGAACGTCGAAACTAAGATAAAACCGTTGGATTTTTAAAGCTAGTACTTATAGAAGCCGAGATATAGACTTCCAAACTTTTGGTTTTTGGTGCACATATATGGAAACCAAAAATTTGTATCTCGGTTAGTAACAGAGCTACGACTTTGGGAATAGTCTCGTTGGATTAAGAACGTCGAAACTAAGATAAAACCGTTGGATTTTTAAAGCTAGTACTTATAGAAGCCGAGATACAGACTTCCAAACTTTTGGTTTTTGGTGCACATATATGGAAACCAAAAATTTGTATCTCGGTTAGTAACAGAGCTACGACTTTAAGAATAGTCTCGTTGGATTAAGAACGTTGAAACTAAGATAAAACCGTTGGATTTTTAAAGCTAGTACTTATAGAAGCCGAGATATAGACTTCCAAACTTTTGGTTTTTGGTGCACATATATGGAAACCAAAAGTTTGTATCTCGGTTAGTAAAAGAGCTACGACTTTGGGAATAGTCTCGTTGGATTTAGAACGTCAAAACTAAGACAAAACCGTTGGATTTTTAAAGCTAGTACTTATAGAAGCCGAGATACAGACTTCCAAACTTTTGGTTTTTGGTGCACATATATGGAAACCAAAAATTTGTATCTCGGTTAGTAACAGAGCTACGACTTTGGGAATAGTCTCGTTGGATTAAGAACGTCGAAACTAAGATAAAACCGTTGGATTTTTAAAGCTAGTACTTATAGAAGCCGAGATATAGACTTCCAAACTTTTGGTTTTTGGTGCACATATATGGAAACCAAAAGTTTGTATCTCGGTTAGTAAAAGAGCTACGACTTTGGGAATAGTCTCGTTGGATTTAGAACGTCGAAACTAAGACAAAACCGTTGGATTTTTAAAGCTAGTACTTATAGAAGCCGAGATACAGACTTCCAAACTTTTGGTTTTTGGTGCACATATATGGAAACCAAAAATTTGTATCTCGGTTAGTAACAGAGCTACGACTTTGGGAATAGTCTCGTTGGATTTAGAACGTCGAAACTAAGATAAAACCGTTGGATTTTTAAAGCTAGTACTTATAGAAGCCGAGATACAGACTTCCAAACTTTTGGTTTTTGGTGCACATATATGGAAACCAAAAGTTTGTATCTCGGTTAGTAAAAGAGCTACGACTTTGGGAATAGTCTCGTTGGATCCAAAACGTCGAAACTAAGACAAAACCGTTGGATTTTTTAAGCTAGTACTTACAGAAGCCGAGATACAGACTTCCAAACTTTGGGTTTTTGGTGCACATATATGGAAACCAAAAATTTGTATCTCGTTTAGTAAAAGAGCTACGACTTTGGGAATAGTCTTGTTGGATTCAGAACGTCGAAACTAAGACAAAACCGTTGGATTTTTAAAGCTAGTACTTATAGAAGCCGAGATACAGACTTCTAAACTTTTGGTTGTTGGTGCACATATATGGAAACCAAAAATTTGTATCTCGGTTAGTAAAAGAGCTACGACTTTGGAAATAATCTCGTTGGATTTAGAACGTCGAAACTAAGACAAAACCGTTGGATTTTTAAAGCTAGTACTTATAGAAGCCGAGATACAGACTTCCAAACTTTTGGTTTTTGGTGCACATATATGGAAACCAAAAGTTTGTATCTCGGTTAGTAAAAGAGCTACGACTTTGGGAATAGTCTCGTTGGATTTAGAACGTCGAAACTAAGACAAAACCGTTGGATTTTTAAAGCTAGTACTTATAGAAGCCGAGATACAGACTTCCAAACTTTTGGTTTTTGGTGCACATATATGGAAACCAAAAATTTGTATCTCGGTTAGTAACAGAGCTACGACTTTGGGAATAGTCTCGTTGGATTAAGAACGTCGAAACTAAGATAAAACCGTTGGATTTTTAAAGCTAGTACTTATAGAAGCCGAGATATAGACTTCCAAACTTTTGGTTTTTGGTGCACATATATGGAAACCAAAAGTTTGTATCTCGGTTAGTAAAAGAGCTACGACTTTGGGAATAGTCTCGTTGGATTTAGAACGTCGAAACTAAGACAAAACCGTTGGATTTTTAAAGCTAGTACTTATAGAAGCCGAGATACAGACTTCCAAACTTTTGGTTTTTGGTGCACATATATGGAAACCAAAAATTTGTATCTCGGTTAGTAACAGAGCTACGACTTTGGGAATAGTCTCGTTGGATTTAGAACGTCGAAACTAAGATAAAACCGTTGGATTTTTAAAGCTAGTACTTATAGAAGCCGAGATACAGACTTCCAAACTTTTGGTTTTTGGTGCACATATATGGAAACCAAAAATTTGTATCTCGGTTAGTAACAGAGCTACGACTTTGGGAATAGTCTCGTTGGATTTAGAACGTCGAAACTAAGACAAAACCGTTGAATTTTTAAAGCTAGTACTTATAGAAGCCGAGATACAGACTTCCAAACTTTTGGTTTTTGGTGCACATATATGAAAACCAAAAATTTGTATCTCGGTTAGTAACAGAGCTACGACTTTGGGAATAGTCTCGTTGGATTTAGAACGTCGAAACTAAGACAAAACCGTTGAATTTTTAAAGCTAGTACTTATAGAAGCCGAGATACAGACTTCCAAACTTTTGGTTTTTGGTGCACATATATGGAAACCAAAAATTTGTATCTCGGTTAGTAACAGAGCTACGACTTTGGGAATAGTCTCGTTGGATTTAGAACGTCGAAACTAAGACAAAACCGTTGAATTTTTAAAGCTAGTACTTATAGAAGCCGAGATACAGACTTCCAAACTTTTGGTTTTTGGTGCACATATATGGAAACCAAAAATTTGTATCTCGGTTAGTAACAGCGCTACGACTTTGGGAATAGTCTCGTTGGATCCAAAACGTCGAAACTAAGACAAAACCGTTGGATTTTTAAAGCTAGTACTTACAGAAGCCGAGATACAGACTTCCAAACTTTGGGTTTTTGGTGCACATATATGGAAACCAAAAATTTGTATCTCGTTTAGTAAAAGAGCTACGACTTTGGGAATAGTCTTGTTGGATTAAGAACGTCGAAACTAAGATAAAACCGTTGGATTTTTAAAGCTAGTACTTATAGAAGCCGAGATATAGACTTCCAAACTTTTGGTTTTTGGTGCACATATATGGAAACCAAAAGTTTGTATCTCGGTTAGTAAAAGAGCTACGACTTTGGGAATAGTCTCGTTGGATTTAGAACGTCGAAACTAAGACAAAACCGTTGAATTTTTAAAGCTAGTACTTATAGAAGCCGAGATACAGACTTCCAAACTTTTGGTTTTTGGTGCACATATATGGAAACCAAAAATTTGTATCTCGGTTAGTAACAGCGCTACGACTTTGGGAATAGTCTCGTTATATTTAGAACGTCGAAACTAAGACAAAACCGTTGGATTTTTAAAGCTAGTACTTATAGAAGCCGAGATATAGACTTCCAAACTTTTGGTTTTTGGTGCACATATATGGAAACCAAAAGTTTGTATCTCGGTTAGTAAAAGAGCTACGACTTTGGGAATAGTCTCGTTGGATCCAAAACGTCGAAACTAAGACAAAACCGTTGGATTTTTAAAGCTAGTACTTACAGAAGCCGAGATACAGACTTCCAAACTTTGGGTTTTTGGTGCACATATATGGAAACCAAAAATTTGTATCTCGTTTAGTAAAAGAGCTACGACTTTGGGAATAGTCTTGTTGGATTCAGAACGTCGAAACTAAGACAAAACCGTTGGATTTTTAAAGCTAGTACTTATAGAAGCCGAGATACAGACTTCTAAACTTTTGGTTGTTGGTGCACATATATGGAAACCAAAAATTTGTATCTCGGTTAGTAAAAGAGCTACGACTTTGGGAATAGTCTCGTTGGATTCAGAGCAATGAAACTAAGACAAAACCGTTGGATTTTTAAAGCTAGTACTTATAGAAGCCGAGATATAGACTTCCAAACTTTTGGTTTTTGGTGCACATATATGGAAACCAAAAGTTTGTATCTCGGTTAGTAAAAGAGCTACGACTTTGGGAATAGTCTCGTTGGATTCAAAACATCGAAACTAAGACAAAACCGTTGGATTTTTAAAGCTAGTACTTATAGAAGCCGAGATACAGACTTCCAAACTTTTGGATTTTGGTGCACATATATGGAAACCAAAAGTTTGTATCTCGGTTAGTAAAAGAGCTACGACTTTGGGAACAGTCTCGTTGGATTTAGAACGTCGAAACTAAGACAAAACCGTTGGATTTTTAAAGCTAGTACTTATAGAAGCCGAGATACAGACTTCCAAACTTTTGGTTTTTGGTGCACATATATGGAAACCAAAAATTTGTATCTCGGTTAGTAACAGAGCTACGACTTTGGGAATAGTCTCGTTGGATTAAGAACGTCAAAACTAAGATAAGACCGTTGGATTTTTAAAGCTAGTACTTATAGAAGCCGAGATATAGACTTCCAAACTTTTGGTTTTTGGTGCACATATATGGAAACCAAAAGTTTGTATCTCGGTTAGTAAAAGAGCTACGACTTTGGGAACAGTCTCGTTGGATTTAGAACGTCGAAACTAAGACAAAACCGTTGGATTTTTAAAGCTAGTACTTATAGAAGCCGAGATACAGACTTCCAAACTTTTGGATTTTGGTGCACATATATGGAAACCAAAAGTTTGTATCTCGGTTAGTAAAAGAGCTACGACTTTGGGAACAGTCTCGTTGGATTTAGAACGTCGAAACTAAGACAAAACCGTTGGATTTTTAAAGCTAGTACTTATAGAAGCCGAGATACAGACTTCCAAACTTTTGGTTTTTGGTGCACATATATGGAAACCAAAAATTTGTATCTCGGTTAGTAACAGAGCTACGACTTTGGGAATAGTCTCGTTGGATTTAGAACGTCGAAACTAAGACAAAACCGTTGAATTTTTAAAGCTAGTACTTATAGAAGCCGAGATACAGACTTCCAAACTTTTGGTTTTTGGTGCACATATATGAAAACCAAAAATTTGTATCTCGGTTAGTAACAGAGCTACGACTTTGGGAATAGTCTCGTTGGATTTAGAACGTCGAAACTAAGACAAAACCGTTGGATTTTTAAAGCTAGTACTTATAGAAGCCGAGATACAGACTTCCAAACTTTTGGTTTTTGGTGCACATATATGGAAACCAAAAATTTGTATCTCGGTTAGTAACAGAGCTACGACTTTGGGAATAGTCTCGTTGGATTAAGAACGTCGAAACTAAGATAAAACCGTTGGATTTTTAAAGCTAGTACTTATAGAAGCCGAGATATAGACTTCCAAACTTTTGGTTTTTGGTGCACATATATAAATAAATAAATAAATAAATATGCCTTTTATTTTTAAAATTACATAAACATAGCTGAGAAAAAAAAAACATTATTAAAAAAAAAGTAGCATAAACCACTGGCGCAGTCTAGCTTTAAAGAGCTACTCTACTGAACCAGAAGCTATACTTTACCATCAGTAAATAAATTAGGTAGTTAAAAAAAAAATTATCTTAGGCAAATTAATTAGTAAATTACAATAAATTATTAATTAAATATTACAATCAGAAGAAACTAGAAGAAACTTGCATAACAAACATTAAATTTGCCAGAAAAATTGCACAAATAACAAAAGCCACTAAAAAAAATCTCCATTGGTTTGCAAATTAAATAGATGTTCCTTGAATTTTATTTTAAAAGATTGAATTGATAAATTAATTAGGTTTGTTGGTACTTTATTAAAAATATTTGCTGCATTATAAGAATATGACCTCTGAAACATGACACTATGATGAAGTGGAACCGTAATTCTTTTAGAAAACCTTATATTTAAACCATGAACAGTGTCCCGAAAAATTAGTCTTTCTTTAAGGGAGACAGGGGAAGATGTGTCATTAATTATTTTCAATAAAAACACTGCAAAATGTAATATCCTGCGCATATCCATTTTAAGCCATCTAATATCTCTATATAAATAAGATACATGGTCAAATTTTCGGAGTCCATAAACAAATCGAACGCAAGCATTTTGGACCCTTTGAATTCTTACCCGACTTTCCAAATCTAGACAAAATCCATAAACTACGTCAGCATAATTAAAATGAGACAGTACAAGGGATTCACATAATTGTTTTCTTAACTTTACATTTAACATATGGCGGTTATTATACAATGTTTTCAGGGACATAAAGGTTCTTTGAAAAATTTTTTTAAGGTGTTCCTTAAATCTTAATTGTTCATCCAAAATAACCCCCAAGTTTTTACCGTTGTTTACAAATTCCAATCTTGTATTATCGAAATTAATATTTATATTAGATTTTAAAAACTCTCTTTGATTTTTGTTACCAAATATCATAAGCTGGGACTTATTAGGATTTAATTTTAAATTGTGATTTTTTGAGTTTAAGCCTAGTGCTTGCAGGTCTTCATTTATGAGTGATTCGGCCTCTTTATAGTCGCTGTAATCAAAACAATAATAAATTTGCGTATCATCAGCAAATGCCTGAAGCTTACAATATTTAAGCGATTTTAAAACATCTGAGGTATACATTATAAAAAGCAAAGGACCCAAAATAGAACCCTGCGGTACTCCACAACTAATACTTACTTGTTCAGACTTTCTGTTATCGGAAAAAATCGTTTGATATCTATTAGACAAATAGGATTTTAAAAGCAAATAGGAGTTATTATTAAAACCGTAATACTTAAGCTTAGCGCACAACAAATTATGGTTAATGGTGTCAAACGCCTTAGAATAATCCAACAGCACTAAAACGGTATGCATGTTTTTATCACAAGCTCTAAATAAGTCATCAGTTACATTACAAAGTGCTACCGAAGTGTTAAAATGTTTCCTAAACCCACATTGTGAATTTGGTATTATTTCATTAGATAAGCAATAGTTATATATCTGATTATAAAGAATTCTTTCAAAAATTTTCGAAACGGCAGGCAAAATACTTATAATGCGAATGTCATTAAGAGTTGTAGGAGTAGACATTTTAGGCAAAGGTTTTCCCATTGAAGTTTTCCATTGATCAGGAAAGTAACTTATCTCTATGCAACAATTTATAATGTGGGTTAAGTACAAGTCAACAAAGGGGCTACAATACTTAAGCATTAATGAAGAAATTTGATCGGTACCTATCGCAATTGTTTTTATATTATTTAAAATTTTGTTAACCTCATCCGGACTCGTTAAATGGAAACTAAACATATTCGCATCTCTATAAAAGTTATTATTATAATAAGACGTTTTTTCCTCACAGCCTGGATTGACCTGCGCAGTTAAGTCAAAAAAATTACTTATCTCATTGGGATCAGAGAGAAACGACGGAATTAGACCATCCTTATTCTTACAAATATTAAAACTTTTTAGTGCATTCCACAGCTGACTCGGTTCTCTTTTATTTAAAAAAAGTGAATCGATATACTTCCTCTTCTCTCTCCGAACCCGAGACAAAGTAAAATTTCTTAAACCTTTGTAAGTATTCCAATCTTCCAATAGTTTTGACTGTTTGAATATACGCAAGGCATCGTCCCTTTGTCTCATAAAGATTTTTAGGTTTTCTGTGAGCCATGGTGCTTTAGGCTTAGTAATGCGAGATTCTCGGACAGGCGCATGCCTATCAAAAAGGGTTAAAATAAAGTTATTAAACATAGATATCTTCATATTAATGTCATTTTCGTAAAAAATATTATCCCACGGCAAATTGTGCATGTCTGCATTGAAATTGTATACATTAAAATTTTTAAAACAACGGTACCTAACAATTTTTTGACTGCAATTTATTTTTGCTAAATTTAATTCACAATATATAATTTTATGGTCGGATACGGCATCAGCCGATAACACACCCTTATTAGAAACCAACAGAACATTAGAAACAAATATGACATCTAAAAGAGTACTTACATTTGCCGTTACTCGTGTGGGCTCTTCAATTACTTGATGTAGGTTGTAGTTTTCAAAAAGTGTAGTAAGTGGATTTTGAAGACTCAATAAATTAATATTAAAGTCCCCTAAACAAAAAGTTTCTTCTACAGCAGGATAAAGACATGAAAATATATTATCAAAGTCAGCGGTTAATGCACTAAAATTTAGCGTTGGTGGCTTGTAAAAAACACAAAAGCCATAATACTTATTTCCCAACCTAATCTTAAAAACAAGGTATTCAAGTTTAGGATTAATATTAAAATCAAAAGTCAATATATTAACTTGATATGTACATTTAACAAAAGCAGCCACACCTCCCCCCCTGCCGACCCTATCTTTTCTAAACATTTGGTAACCCGGAATCTTAAATGCGTCAGAATCATCCCCCTCAGACAGCCAAGTTTCAGACAACAAAAATATCTCAAAATTATTTGCTTCTATCATATCACGTAATTCAGCAAAACCCGTAAAGATAGATCTTACGTTTAAGTGGCCAACTTTGAATTTACTAGTAGTCATCATCCAGTAACCAATTTGATTCTTATTAACAATAATATATGTATGTATAATTATAGGAAAAATGCGGAAAAATTTAATGTTATGCAAGCTCAAAAATATATCAGTGTTTCCCTATACAGGTATATATAGATAATAAATAGCTTAGCCTAAAAACAAAACAATAGAAAACAAAATAGAAAAAACAGCGCTTCCACACAATGCCCCGGGATTACTTTGTAAAAAATAATAATTATTCATATAGAACCAAAACCAAGCAAAAAAATTTTGTAATTATGATTAAGTTATTGGTTAAAAAGTATTTTCTTACCGAAAATCGAAATTGCATGAGTATTGATAACAATAACAAAACGTATTAAATTACTGTCCATTATTAAGCTAAGCAGACTTTATTTTAATTAAGTCACTTTCACTAGGTATACGATGCACTTTATTGTTAAACTTAGTATAAATAACTCCATTCAGGACCCATGCGTTTTTGACACCAAACAAGTCAATGGCCTTATTAAGTAGAAAAAGGCGATTTTTAGTTAAATCTTCCTTTATAAATATATTACTGTTTTTCAAATTTTTGCGACCTTTTAGTACCGAAACACGAGCCATATCACTACCGAAGTTCACGAGAACTGCAGGAGGACTATCATTGCGTGCCTTGGCCAAAACACGGTAGCACTTTTTTATATCCGATCTATTAATATTTACTTTTAGCTGTTCGGTAAACAATTCGGTTACTTTTGAATGCAGGTTCTCGTTTACATCCATGGGCAGCCCAAAAATGCGTATATTCATGTTTCGTTGGGATTGTTCAACGCAATCTGTTGTGGTGCGCAGTTTTATGTTTTCCCGTTCCAGCTCAAGGACTCTATCCTCCAGAATAGTACACCTATTCACCAGGACAGAGCAATCATTATTTAATAAGTTTAGCTTCTCCTCAAACTGTTTTTCAATGCGGGAGACTATTTTATCGACAATTTCTTGCAGAAATTTGTCGTTAAAAATGCTTATTACTTGCGATTTAATCTCGCGCAGGTCTGTAGATGAGAATCCCATTATGGCGGACAGGAACAACAACTTGGAATCAGTTAAACACCAATATTTCACTGCACTGGAACTATTTTAACCCAACTACTTGGAATTAATATTAACTGTGCTGCACTTATGACAAAACTTTGAAAATTATTTAATAAACTTAGGTAATGACTCCATAAACAACAAAAATCAAGGAGCGTGTGCGAAGACGATGCTAACTACTCGCACGCCATCTGCGTTTCTATATGGAAACCAAAAGTTTGTATCTCGGTTAGTAAAAGAGCTACGACTTTGGGAATAGTCTCGTTGGATTTAGAACGTCGAAACTAAGACAAAACCGTTGGATTTTTAAAGCTAGTACTTATAGAAGCCGAGATACAGACTTCCAAACTTTTGGTTTTTGGTGCACATATATGGAAACCAAAAATTTGTATCTCGGTTAGTAACAGAGCTACGACTTTGGGAATAGTCTCGTTGGATTTAGAACGTCGAAACTAAGATAAAACCGTTGGATTTTTAAAGCTAGTACTTATAGAAGCCGAGATACAGACTTCCAAACTTTTGGTTTTTGGTGCACATATATGGAAACCAAAAATTTGTATCTCGGTTAGTAACAGAGCTACGACTTTGGGAATAGTCTCGTTGGATTTAGAACGTCGAAACTAAGACAAAACCGTTGAATTTTTAAAGCTAGTACTTATAGAAGCCGAGATACAGACTTCCAAACTTTTGGTTTTTGGTGCACATATATGAAAACCAAAAATTTGTATCTCGGTTAGTAACAGAGCTACGACTTTGGGAATAGTCTCGTTGGATTTAGAACGTCGAAACTAAGACAAAACCGTTGAATTTTTAAAGCTAGTACTTATAGAAGCCGAGATACAGACTTCCAAACTTTTGGTTTTTGGTGCACATATATGGAAACCAAAAATTTGTATCTCGGTTAGTAACAGAGCTACGACTTTGGGAATAGTCTCGTTGGATTTAGAACGTCGAAACTAAGATAAAACCGTTGGATTTTTAAAACTAGTACTTATAGAAGCCGAGATACAGACTTCCAAACTTTTGGTTTTTGGTGCACATATATGGAAACCAAAAATTTGTATCTCGGTTAGTAACAGAGCTACGACTTTGGGAATAGTCTCGTTGGATTTAGAACGTCAAAACTAAGATAAAACCGTTGAATTTTTAAAGCTAGTACTTATAGAAGCCGAGATACAGACTTCCAAACTTTTGGTTTTTGGTGCACATATATGGAAACCAAAAATTTGTATCTCGGTTAGTAACAGAGCTACGACTTTGGGAATAGTCTCGTTGGATTTAGAACGTCGAAACTAAGATAAAACCGTTGGATTTTTAAAGCTAGTACTTATAGAAGCCGAGATACAGACTTCCAAACTTTTGGTTTTTGGTGCACATATATGGAAACCAAAAATTTGTATCTCGGTTAGTAACAGAGCTACGACTTTGGAAATAATCTCGTTGGATTTAGAACGTCGAATCTAAGACAAAACCGTTGGATTTTTAAAGCTAGTACTTATAGAAGCCGAGATACAGACTTCCAAACTTTTGGTTTTTGGTGCACATATATGGAAACCAAAAATTTGTATCTCGGTTAGTAAAAGAGCTACGACTTTGGGAATAGTCTCGTTGGATTCAGAACGTCGAAGCTAAGACAAAACCGTTGGATTTTTAAAGCTAGTACTTATAGAAGCCGAGATACAGACTTCCAAACTTTTGGTTTTTGGTGCACATATATGGAAACCAAAAGTTTGTATCTCGGTTAGTAGAAGAGCTACGACTTTGGGAATAGTCTCGTTGGATTCAGAACGTCGAAACTAAGACAAAACCGTTGGATTTTTAAAGCTAGTACTTATAGAAGCCGAGATACAGACTTCCAAACTTTTGGATTTTGGTGCACATATATGGAAACCAAAAATTTGTATCTCGGTTAGTAAAAGAGCTACGACTTTGGGAATAGTCTCGTTGGATTCAGAACGTCGAAACTAAGACAAAACCGTTGGATTTTTAAAGCTAGTACTTATAGAAGCCGAGATACAGACTTCCAAACTTTTGGATTTTGGTGCACATATATGGAAACCAAAAATTTGTATCTCGGTTAGTAAAAGAGCTACGACTTTGGGAATAGTCTCGTTGGATTCAGAACGTCGAAACTAAGACAAAACCGTTGGATTTTTAAAGCTAGTACTTATAGAAGCCGAGATACAGACTTCCAAACTTTTGGATTTTGGTGCACATATATGGAAGCCAAAAATTTGTATCTCGGTTAGTAACAGAGCTACGACTTTGGAAATAGTCTCGTTGGATTTAGAACGTCGAAACTAAGACAAAACCGTTGGATTTTTAAAGCTAGTACTTACAGAAGCCGAGATACAGACTTCCAAACTTTGGGTTTTTGGTGCACATATATGGAAACCAAAAATTTGTATCTCGGTTAGTAACAGAGCTACGACTTTGGGAATAGTCTCGTTGGATTTAGAACGTCGAAACTAAGATAAAACCGTTGGATTTTTAAAGCTAGTACTTATAGAAGCCGAGATACAGACTTCCAAACTTTTGGTTTTTGGTGCACATATATGGAAACCAAAAATTTGTATCTCGGTTAGTAACAGAGCTACGACTTTGGGAATAGTCTCGTTGGATTTAGAACGTCGAAACTAAGACAAAACCGTTGAATTTTTAAAGCTAGTACTTATAGAAGCCGAGATACAGACTTCCAAACTTTTGGTTTTTGGTGCACATATATGAAAACCAAAAATTTGTATCTCGGTTAGTAACAGAGCTACGACTTTGGGAATAGTCTCGTTGGATTTAGAACGTCGAAGCTAAGACAAAACCGTTGAATTTTTAAAGCTAGTACTTATAGAAGCCGAGATACAGACTTCCAAACTTTTGGTTTTTGGTGCACATATATGGAAACCAAAAATTTGTATCTCGGTTAGTAACAGAGCTACGACTTTGGGAATAGTCTCGTTGGATTTAGAACGTCGAAACTAAGACAAAACCGTTGAATTTTTAAAGCTAGTACTTATAGAAGCCGAGATACAGACTTCCAAACTTTTGGTTTTTGGTGCACATATATGAAAACCAAAAATTTGTATCTCGGTTAGTAACAGAGCTACGACTTTGGGAATAGTCTCGTTGGATTTAGAACGTCGAAACTAAGACAAAACCGTTGAATTTTTAAAGCTAGTACTTATAGAAGCCGAGATACAGACTTCCAAACTTTTGGTTTTTGGTGCACATATATGAAAACCAAAAATTTGTATCTCGGTTAGTAACAGAGCTACGACTTTGGGAATAGTCTCGTTGGATTTAGAACGTCGAAACTAAGATAAAACCGTTGGATTTTTAAAGCTAGTACTTATAGAAGCCGAGATACAGACTTCTAAACTTTTGGTTTTTGGTGCACATATATGGAAACCAAAAATTTGTATCTCGGTTAGTAACAGAGCTACGACTTTGGGAATAGTCTCGTTGGATTTAGAACGTCGAAACTAAGATAAAACCGTTGAATTTTTAAAGCTAGTACTTATAGAAGCCGAGATACAGACTTCCAAACTTTTGGTTTTTGGTGCACATATATGGAAACCAAAAATTTGTATCTCGGTTAGTAACAGAGCTACGACTTTGGAAATAATCTCGTTGGATTTAGAACGTCGAATCTAAGACAAAACCGTTGGATTTTTAAAGCTAGTACTTATAGAAGCCGAGATACAGACTTCCAAACTTTTGGTTTTTGGTGCACATATATGGAAACCAAAAATTTGTATCTCGGTTAGTAACAGAGCTACGACTTTGGGAATAGTCTCGTTAAATTAAGAACGTCGAAACTAAGATAAAGCCGTTGGATTTTTAAAGCTAGTACTTATAGAAGCCGAGATACAGACTTCCAAACTTTTGGTTTTTGGTGCACATATATGGAAACCAAAAGTTTGTATCTCGGTTAGTAAAAGAGCTACGACTTTGGGAATAGTCTCGTTGGATTTAGAACGTCGAAACTAAGACAAAACCGTTGGATTTTTAAAGCTAGTACTTATAGAAGCCGAGATACAGACTTCCAAACTTTTGGTTTTTGGTGCACATATATGGAAACCAAAAATTTGTATCTCGGTTAGTAACAAAGCTACGACTTTGGGAATAGTCTCGTTGGATTAAGAACGTCGAAACTAAGATAAAACCGTTGGATTTTTAAAGCTAGTACTTATAGAAGCCGAGATATAGACTTCCAAACTTTTGGTTTTTGGTGCACATATATGGAAACCAAAAGTTTGTATCTCGGTTAGTAAAAGAGCTACGACTTTGGGAATAGTCTCGTTGGATTTAGAACGTCGAAACTAAGACAAAACCGTTGGATTTTTAAAGCTAGTACTTATAGAAGCCGAGATACAGACTTCCAAACTTTTGGTTTTTGGTGCACATATATGGAAACCAAAAATTTGTATCTCGGTTAGTAACAGAGCTACGACTTTGGGAATAGTCTCGTTGGATTAAGAACGTCGATACTAAGATAAAACCGTTGGATTTTTAAAGCTAGTACTTATAGAAGCCGAGATATAGACTTCCAAACTTTTGGTTTTTGGTGCACATATATGGAAACCAAAAGTTTGTATCTCGGTTAGTAAAAGAGCTACGACTTTGGGAATAGTCTCGTTGGATTTAGAACGTCGAAACTAAGACAAAACCGTTGGATTTTTAAAGCTAGTACTTATAGAAGCCGAGATACAGACTTCCAAACTTTTGGTTTTTGGTGCACATATATGGAAACCAAAAATTTGTATCTCGGTTAGTAACAGCGCTACGACTTTGGGAATAGTCTCGTTATATTTAGAACGTCGAAACTAAGACAAAACCGTTGGATTTTTAAAGCTAGTACTTATAGAAGCCGAGATATAGACTTCCAAACTTTTGGTTTTTGGTGCACATATATGGAAACCAAAAGTTTGTATCTCGGTTAGTAAAAGAGCTACGACTTTGGGAATAGTCTCGTTGGATCCAAAACGTCGAAACTAAGACAAAACCGTTGGATTTTTAAAGCTAGTACTTACAGAAGCCGAGATACAGACTTCCAAACTTTGGGTTTTTGGTGCACATATATGGAAACCAAAAATTTGTATCTCGTTTAGTAAAAGAGCTACGACTTTGGGAATAGTCTTGTTGGATTCAGAACGTCGAAACTAAGACAAAACCGTTGGATTTTTAAAGCTAGTACTTATAGAAGCCGAGATACAGACTTCTAAACTTTTGGTTGTTGGTGCACATATATGGAAACCAAAAATTTGTATCTCGGTTAGTAAAAGAGCTACGACTTTGGGAATAGTCTCGTTGGATTCAGAGCAATGAAACTAAGACAAAACCGTTGGATTTTTAAAGCTAGTACTTATAGAAGCCGAGATATAGACTTCCAAACTTTTGGTTTTTGGTGCACATATATGGAAACCAAAAGTTTGTATCTCGGTTAGTAAAAGAGCTACGACTTTGGGAATAGTCTCGTTGGATTCAAAACGTCGAAACTAAGACAAAACCGTTGGATTTTTAAAGCTAGTACTTAAAGAAGCCGAGATACAGACTTCCAAACTTTTGGATTTTGGTGCACATATATGGAAACCAAAAGTTTGTATCTCGGTTAGTAAAAGAGCTACGACTTTGGGAACAGTCTCGTTGGATTTAGAACGTCGAAACTAAGACAAAACCGTTGGATTTTTAAAGCTAGTACTTATAGAAGCCGAGATACAGACTTCCAAACTTTTGGTTTTTGGTGCACATATATGGAAACCAAAAATTTGTATCTCGGTTAGTAACAGAGCTACGACTTTGGGAATAGTCTCGTTGGATTAAGAACGTCGAAACTAAGATAAGACCGTTGGATTTTTAAAGCTAGTACTTATAGAAGCCGAGATATAGACTTCCAAACTTTTGGTTTTTGGTGCACATATATGGAAACCAAAAGTTTGTATCTCGGTTAGTAAAAGAGCTACGACTTTGGGAATAGTCTCGTTGGATTTAGAACGTCGAAACTAAGACAAAACCGTTGGATTTTTAAAGCTAGTACTTATAGAAGCCGAGATACAGACTTCCAAACTTTTGGTTTTTGGTGCACATATATGGAAACCAAAAATTTGTATCTCGGTTAGTAACAGAGCTACGACTTTGGGAATAGTCTCGTTGGATTAAGAACGTCGAAACTAAGATAAAACCGTTAGATTTTTAAAGCTAGTACTTATAGAAGCCGAGATATAGACTTCCAAACTTTTGGTTTTTGGTGCACATATATGGAAACCAAAAGTTTGTATCTCGGTTAGTAAAAGAGCTACGACTTTGGGAATAGTCTCGTTGGATTTAGAACGTCGAAACTAAGACAAAACCGTTGGATTTTTAAAGCTAGTACTTATAGAAGCCGAGATACAGACTTCCAAACTTTTGGTTTTTGGTGCACATATATGGAAACCAAAAATTTGTATCTCGGTTAGTAACAGCGCTACGACTTTGGGAATAGTCTCGTTATATTTAGAACGTCGAAACTAAGACAAAACCGTTGGATTTTTAAAGCTAGTACTTATAGAAGCCGAGATATAGACTTCCAAACTTTTGGTTTTTGGTGCACATATATGGAAACCAAAAGTTTGTATCTCGGTTAGTAAAAGAGCTACGACTTTGGGAATAGTCTCGTTGGATCCAAAACGTCGAAACTAAGACAAAACCGTTGGATTTTTAAAGCTAGTACTTACAGAAGCCGAGATACAGACTTCCAAACTTTGGGTTTTTGGTGCACATATATGGAAACCAAAAATTTGTATCTCGTTTAGTAAAAGAGCTACGACTTTGGGAATAGTCTTGTTGGATTCAGAACGTCGAAACTAAGACAAAACCGTTGGATTTTTAAAGCTAGTACTTATAGAAGCCGAGATACAGACTTCCAAACTTTTGGTTTTTGGTGCACATATATGGAAACCAAAAATTTGTATCTCGGTTAGTAACAGAGCTACGACTTTGGGAATAGTCTCGTTGGATTTAGAACGTCGAAACTAAGACAAAACCGTTGAATTTTTAAAGCTAGTACTTATAGAAGCCGAGATACAGACTTCCAAACTTTTGGTTTTTGGTGCACATATATGGAAACCAAAAATTTGTATCTCGGTTAGTAACAGAGCTACGACTTTGGGAATAGTCTCGTTGGATTTAGAACGTCGAAACTAAGATAAAACCGTTGGATTTTTAAAGCTAGTACTTATAGAAGCCGAGATACAGACTTCCAAACTTTTGGTTTTTGGTGCACATATATGGAAACCAAAAATTTGTATCTCGGTTAGTAACAGAGCTACGACTTTGGGAATAGTCTCGTTGGATTTAGAACGTCAAAACTAAGACAAAACCGTTGAATTTTTAAAGCTAGTACTTATAGAAGCCGAGATACAGACTTCCAAACTTTTGGTTTTTGGTGCACATATATGAAAACCAAAAATTTGTATCTCGGTTAGTAACAGAGCTACGACTTTGGGAATAGTCTCGTTGGATTTAGAACGTCGAAACTAAGACAAAACCGTTGAATTTTTAAAGCTAGTACTTATAGAAGCCGAGATACAGACTTCCAAACTTTTGGTTTTTGGTGCACATATATGGAAACCAAAAATTTGTATCTCGGTTAGTAACAGAGCTACGACTTTGGGAATAGTCTCGTTGGATTTAGAACGTCGAAACTAAGATAAAACCGTTGGATTTTTAAAACTAGTACTTATAGAAGCCGAGATACAGACTTCCAAACTTTTGGTTTTTGGTGCACATATATGGAAACCAAAAATTTGTATCTCGGTTAGTAACAGAGCTACGACTTTGGGAATAGTCTCGTTGGATTTAGAACGTCGAAACTAAGATAAAACCGTTGAATTTTTAAAGCTAGTACTTATAGAAGCCGAGATACAGACTTCCAAACTTTTGGTTTTTGGTGCACATATATGGAAACCAAAAATTTGTATCTCGGTTAGTAACAGAGCTACGACTTTGGGAATAGTCTCGTTGGATTTAGAACGTCGAAACTAAGATAAAACCGTTGGATTTTTAAAGCTAGTACTTATAGAAGCCGAGATACAGACTTCCAAACTTTTGGTTTTTGGTGCACATATATGGAAACCAAAAATTTGTATCTCGGTTAGTAAAAGAGCTACGACTTTGGGAATAGTCTCGTTGGATTCAGAACGTCGAAGCTAAGACAAAACCGTTGGATTTTTAAAGCTAGTACTTATAGAAGCCGAGATACAGACTTCCAAACTTTTGGTTTTTGGTGCACATATATGGAAACCAAAAGTTTGTATCTCGGTTAGTAGAAGAGCTACGACTTTGGGAATAGTCTCGTTGGATTCAGAACGTCGAAACTAAGACAAAACCGTTGGATTTTTAAAGCTAGTACTTATAGAAGCCGAGATACAGACTTCCAAACTTTTGGATTTTGGTGCACATATATGGAAACCAAAAATTTGTATCTCGGTTAGTAAAAGAGCTACGACTTTGGGAATAGTCTCGTTGGATTCAGAACGTCGAAACTAAGACAAAACCGTTGGATTTTTAAAGCTAGTACTTATAGAAGCCGAGATACAGACTTCCAAACTTTTGGATTTTGGTGCACATATATGGAAACCAAAAATTTGTATCTCGGTTAGTAAAAGAGCTACGACTTTGGGAATAGTCTCGTTGGATTCAGAACGTCGAAACTAAGACAAAACCGTTGGATTTTTAAAGCTAGTACTTATAGAAGCCGAGATACAGACTTCCAAACTTTTGGATTTTGGTGCACATATATGGAAGCCAAAAATTTGTATCTCGGTTAGTAACAGAGCTACGACTTTGGAAATAGTCTCGTTGGATTTAGAACGTCGAAACTAAGACAAAACCGTTGGATTTTTAAAGCTAGTACTTACAGAAGCCGAGATACAGACTTCCAAACTTTGGGTTTTTGGTGCACATATATGGAAACCAAAAATTTGTATCTCGGTTAGTAAAAGAGCTACGACTTTGGGAATAGTCTTGTTGGATTCAGAACGTCGAAACTAAGACAAAACCGTTGGATTTTTTAAGCTAGTACTTATAGAAGCCGAGATACAGACTTCCAAACTTTTGGTTTTTGGTGCACATATATGGAAACCAAAAATTTGTATCTCGGTTAGTAAAAGAGCTACGACTTTGGGAATAGTCTTGTTGGATTCAGAACGTCGAAGCTAAGACAAAACCGTTGGATTTTTAAAGCTAGTACTTATAGAAGCCGAGATACAGACTTCCAAACTTTTGGTTTTTGGTGCACATATATGGAAACCAAAAGTTTGTATCTCGGTTAGTAGAAGAGCTACGACTTTGGGAATAGTCTCGTTGGATTCAGAACGTCGAAACTAAGACAAAACCGTTGGATTTTTAAAGCTAGTACTTATAGAAGCCGAGATACAGACTTCCAAACTTTTGGATTTTGGTGCACATATATGGAAACCAAAAATTTGTATCTCGGTTAGTAAAAGAGCTACGACTTTGGGAATAGTCTCGTTGGATTCAGAACGTCGAAACTAAGACAAAACCGTTGGATTCTTAAAGCTAGTACTTATAGAAGCCGAGATACAGACTTCCAAACTTTTGGATTTTGGTGCACATATATGGAAACCAAAATATTGTATCTCGGTTAGTAAAAGAGCTACGACTTTGGGAATAGTCTCGTTGGATTCAGAACGTCGAAACTAAGACAAAGCCGTTGGATTTTTAAAGCTAGTACTTATAGAAGCCGAGATACAGACTTCCAAACTTTTGGATTTTGGTGCACATATATGGAAGCCAAAAATTTGTATCTCGGTTAGTAACAGAGCTACGACTTTGGAAATAGTCTCGTTGGATTTAGAACGTCGAAACTAAGACAAAACCGTTGGATTTTTAAAGCTAGTACTTACAGAAGCCGAGATACAGACTTCCAAACTTTGGGTTTTTGGTGCACATATATGGAAACCAAAAATTTGTATCTCGGTTAGTAAAAGAGCTACGACTTTGGGAATAGTCTTGTTGGATTCAGAACGTCGAAACTAAGACAAAACCGTTGGATTTTTAAAGCTAGTACTTATAGAAGCCGAGATACAGACTTCCAAACTTTTGGTTTTTGGTGCACATATATGGAAACCAAAAATTTGTATCTCGGTTAGTAACAGAGCTACGACTTTGGGAATAGTTTCGTTGGATTTAGAACGTCGAAACTAAGACAAAACCGTTGGATTTTTAAAGCTAGTACTTATAGAAGCCGAGATACAGACTTCCAAACTTTTGGTTTTTGGTGCACATATATGGAAACCAAAAATTTGTATCTCGGTTAGTAACAGAGCTACGACTTTGGATATAGTTTCGTTGGATTTAGAACGTCGAAACTAAGACAAAACCGTTGGATTTTTAAAGCTAGTACTTATAGAAGCCGAGATACAGACTTCCAAACTTTTGGATTTTGGTGCACATATATGGAAACCAAAAATTTGTATCTCGGTTAGTAAAAGAGCTACGACTTTGGGAATAGTCTCGTTGGATTTAGAACGTCAAAACTAAGATAAAACCGTTGGATTTTTAAAACTAGTACTTATAGAAGCCGAGATACAGACTTCCAAACTTTTGGTTTTTGGTGCACA
Source organism: Anthonomus grandis grandis (assembly GCF_022605725.1). Lineage (NCBI taxonomy): Eukaryota > Metazoa > Arthropoda > Insecta > Coleoptera > Curculionidae > Anthonomus > Anthonomus grandis. The sequence continues at coordinate 126,702 of NW_026088451.1, read as the reverse complement.
TATATGGAAACCAAAAATTTGTATCTCGGTTAGTAACAGAGCTACGACTTTGGGAATAGTCTCGTTGGATTTAGAACGTCGAAACTAAGATAAAACCGTTGAATTTTTAAAGCTAGTACTTATAGAAGCCGAGATACAGACTTCCAAACTTTTGGTTTTTGGTGCACATATATGGAAACCAAAAATTTGTATCTCGGTTAGTAACAGAGCTACGACTTTGGGAATAGTCTCGTTGGATTTAGAACGTCGAAACTAAGATAAAACCGTTGGATTTTTAAAGCTAGTACTTATAGAAGCCGAGATACAGACTTCCAAACTTTTGGTTTTTGGTGCACATATATGGAAACCAAAAATTTGTATCTCGGTTAGTAACAGAGCTACGACTTTGGAAATAATCTCGTTGGATTTAGAACGTCGAATCTAAGACAAAACCGTTGGATTTTTAAAGCTAGTACTTATAGAAGCCGAGATACAGACTTCCAAACTTTTGGTTTTTGGTGCACATATATGGAAACCAAAAATTTGTATCTCGGTTAGTAAAAGAGCTACGACTTTGGGAATAGTCTCGTTGGATTCAGAACGTCGAAGCTAAGACAAAACCGTTGGATTTTTAAAGCTAGTACTTATAGAAGCCGAGATACAGACTTCCAAACTTTTGGTTTTTGGTGCACATATATGGAAACCAAAAATTTGTATCTCGGTTAGTAAAAGAGCTACGACTTTGGGAATAGTCTCGTTGGATTCAGAACGTCGAAACTAAGACAAAACCGTTGGATTTTTAAAGCTAGTACTTATAGAAGCCGAGATACAGACTTCCAAACTTTTGGATTTTGGTGCACATATATGGAAACCAAAAATTTGTATCTCGGTTAGTAAAAGAGCTACGACTTTGGGAATAGTCTCGTTGGATTCAGAACGTCGAAACTAAGACAAAACCGTTGGATTTTTAAAGCTAGTACTTATAGAAGCCGAGATACAGACTTCTAAACTTTTGGATTTTGGTGCACATATATGGAAGCCAAAAATTTGTATCTCGGTTAGTAACAGAGCTACGACTTTGGAAATAGTCTCGTTGGATTTAGAACGTCGAAACTAAGACAAAACCGTTGGATTTTTAAAGCTAGTACTTACAGAAGCCGAGATACAGACTTCCAAACTTTGGGTTTTTGGTGCACATATATGGAAACCAAAAATTTGTATCTCGGTTAGTAAAAGAGCTACGACTTTGGGAATAGTCTTGTTGGATTCAGAACGTCGAAACTAAGACAAAACCGTTGGATTTTTAAAGCTAGTACTTATAGAAGCCGAGATACAGACTTCCAAACTTTTGGTTTTTGGTGCACATATATGGAAACCAAAAATTTGTATCTCGGTTAGTAAAAGAGCTACGACTTTGGGAATAGTCTCGTTGGATTCAGAACGTCGAAGCTAAGACAAAACCGTTGGATTTTTAAAGCTAGTACTTATAGAAGCCGAGATACAGACTTCCAAACTTTTGGTTTTTGGTGCACATATATGGAAACCAAAAGTTTGTATCTCGGTTAGTAGAAGAGCTACGACTTTGGGAATAGTCTCGTTGGATTCAGAACGTCGAAACTAAGACAAAACTGTTGGATTTTTAAAGCTAGTACTTATAGAAGCCGAGATACAGACTTCCAAACTTTTGGATTTTGGTGCACATATATGGAAACCAAAAATTTGTATCTCGGTTAGTAAAAGAGCTACGACTTTGGGAATAGTCTCGTTGGATTCAGAACGTCGAAACTAAGACAAAACCGTTGGATTTTTAAAGCTAGTACTTATAGAAGCCGAGATACAGACTTCCAAACTTTTGGATTTTGGTGCACATATATGGAAACCAAAATATTGTATCTCGGTTAGTAAAAGAGCTACGACTTTGGGAATAGTCTCGTTGGATTCAGAACGTCGAAACTAAGACAAAACCGTTGGATTTTTAAAGCTAGTACTTATAGAAGCCGAGATACAGACTTCCAAACTTTTGGATTTTGGTGCACATATATGGAAGCCAAAAATTTGTATCTCGGTTAGTAACAGAGCTACGACTTTGGAAATAGTCTCGTTGGATTTAGAACGTCGAAACTAAGACAAAACCGTTGGATTTTTTAAGCTAGTACTTACAGAAGCCGAGATACAGACTTCCAAACTTTGGGTTTTTGGTGCACATATATGGAAACCAAAAATTTGTATCTCGGTTAGTAAAAGAGCTACGACTTTGGGAATAGTCTTGTTGGATTCAGAACGTCGAAACTAAGACAAAACCGTTAAATTTTTAAAGCTAGTACTTATAGAAGCCGAGATACAGACTTCCAAACTTTTGGATTTTGGTGCACATATATGGAAGCCAAAAATTTGTATCTCGGTTAGTAACAGAGCTACGACTTTGGAAATAGTCTCGTTGGATTTAGAACGTCGAAACTAAGACAAAACCGTTGGATTTTTAAAGCTAGTACTTACAGAAGCCGAGATACAGACTTCCAAACTTTGGGTTTTTGGTGCACATATATGGAAACCAAAAATTTGTATCTCGGTTAGTAAAAGAGCTACGACTTTGGGAATAGTCTTGTTGGATTCAGAACGTCGAAACTAAGACAAAACCGTTGGATTTTTAAAGCTAGTACTTATAGAAGCCGAGATACAGACTTCCAAACTTTTGGTTTTTGGTGCACATATATGGAAACCAAAAATTTGTATCTCGGTTAGTAAAAGAGCTACGACTTTGGGAATAGTCTTGTTGGATTCAGAACGTCGAAGCTAAGACAAAACCGTTGGATTTTTAAAGCTAGTACTTATAGAAGCCGAGATACAGACTTCCAAACTTTTGGTTTTTGGTGCACATATATGGAAACCAAAAGTTTGTATCTCGGTTAGTAGAAGAGCTACGACTTTGGGAATAGTCTCGTTGGATTCAGAACGTCGAAACTAAGACAAAACCGTTGGATTTTTAAAGCTAGTACTTATAGAAGCCGAGATACAGACTTCCAAACTTTTGGATTTTGGTGCACATATATGGAAACCAAAAATTTGTATCTCGGTTAGTAAAAGAGCTACGACTTTGGGAATAGTCTCGTTAAATTCAGAACGTCGAAACTAAGACAAAACCGTTGGATTTTTAAAGCTAGTACTTATAGAAGCCGAGATACAGACTTCCAAACTTTTGGTTTTTGGTGCACATATATGGAAACCAAAAATTTGTATCTCGGTTAGTAACAGAGCTACGACTTTGGGAATAGTTTCGTTGGATTTAGAACGTCGAAACTAAGACAAAACCGTTGGATTTTTAAAGCTAGTACTTATAGAAGCCGAGATACAGACTTCCAAACTTTTGGTTTTTGGTGCACATATATGGAAACCAAAAATTTGTATCTCGGTTAGTAACAGAGCTACGACTTTGGATATAGTTTCGTTGGATTTAGAACGTCGAAACTAAGACAAAACCGTTGGATTTTTAAAGCTAGTACTTATAGAAGCCGAGATACAGACTTCCAAACTTTTGGATTTTGGTGCACATATATGGAAACCAAAAATTTGTATCTCGGTTAGTAAAAGAGCTACGACTTTGGGAATAGTCTCGTTGGATTTAGAACGTCGAAACTAAGATAAAACCGTTGGATTTTTAAAACTAGTACTTATAGAAGCCGAGATACAGACTTCCAAACTTTTGGTTTTTGGTGCACATATATGGAAACCAAAAATTTGTATCTCGGTTAGTAACAGAGCTACGACTTTGGGAATAGTCTCGTTGGATTTAGAACGTCGAAACTAAGATAAAACCGTTGAATTTTTAAAGCTAGTACTTATAGAAGCCGAGATACAGACTTCCAAACTTTTGGTTTTTGGTGCACATATATGGAAACCAAAAATTTGTATCTCGATTAGTAAAAGAGCTACGACTTTGGGAATAGTCTCGTTGGATTCAGAACGTCGAAGCTAAGACAAAACCGTTGGATTTTTAAAGCTAGTACTTATAGAAGCCGAGATACAGACTTCCAAACTTTTGGTTTTTGGTGCACATATATGGAAACCAAAAGTTTGTATCTCGGTTAGTAGAAGAGCTACGACTTTGGGAATAGTCTCGTTGGATTCAGAACGTCGAATCTAAGACAAAACCGTTGGATTTTTAAAGCTAGTACTTATAGAAGCCGAGATACAGACTTCCAAACTTTTGGATTTTGGTGCACATATATGGAAACCAAAAATTTGTATCTCGGTTAGTAAAAGAGCTACGACTTTGGGAATAGTCTCGTTAAATTCAGAACGTCGAAACTAAGACAAAACCGTTGGATTTTTAAAGCTAGTACTTATAGAAGCCGAGATACAGACTTCCAAACTTTTGGTTTTTGGTGCACATATATGGAAACCAAAAATTTGTATCTCGGTTAGTAACAGAGCTACGACTTTGGGAATAGTTTCGTTGGATTTAGAACGTCGAAACTAAGACAAAACCGTTGGATTTTTAAAGCTAGTACTTATAGAAGCCGAGATACAGACTTCCAAACTTTTGGTTTTTGGTGCACATATATGGAAACCAAAAATTTGTATCTCGGTTAGTAACAGAGCTACGACTTTGGATATAGTTTCGTTGGATTTAGAACGTCGAAACTAAGACAAAACCGTTGGATTTTTAAAGCTAGTACTTATAGAAGCCGAGATACAGACTTCCAAACTTTTGGATTTTGGTGCACATATATGGAAACCAAAAATTTGTATCTCGGTTAGTAAAAGAGCTACGACTTTGGGAATAGTCTCGTTGGATTTAGAACGTCGAAACTAAGATAAAACCGTTGGATTTTTAAAACTAGTACTTATAGAAGCCGAGATACAGACTTCCAAACTTTTGGTTTTTGGTGCACATATATGGAAACCAAAAATTTGTATCTCGGTTAGTAACAGAGCTACGACTTTGGGAATAGTCTCGTTGGATTTAGAACGTCGAAACTAAGATAAAACCGTTGAATTTTTAAAGCTAGTACTTATAGAAGCCGAGATACAGACTTCCAAACTTTTGGTTTTTGGTGCACATATATGGAAACCAAAAATTTGTATCTCGATTAGTAAAAGAGCTACGACTTTGGGAATAGTCTCGTTGGATTCAGAACGTCGAAGCTAAGACAAAACCGTTGGATTTTTAAAGCTAGTACTTATAGAAGCCGAGATACAGACTTCCAAACTTTTGGTTTTTGGTGCACATATATGGAAACCAAAAGTTTGTATCTCGGTTAGTAGAAGAGCTACGACTTTGGGAATAGTCTCGTTGGATTCAGAACGTCGAATCTAAGACAAAACCGTTGGATTTTTAAAGCTAGTACTTATAGAAGCCGAGATACAGACTTCCAAACTTTTGGATTTTGGTGCACATATATGGAAACCAAAAATTTGTATCTCGGTTAGTAAAAGAGCTACGACTTTGGGAATAGTCTCGTTGGATTCAGAACGTCGAAACTAAGACAAAACCGTTGGATTTTTAAAGCTAGTACTTATAGAAGCCGAGATACAGACTTCCAAACTTTTGGATTTTGGTGCACATATATGGAAACCAAAAATTTGTATCTCGGTTAGTAAAAGAGCTACGACTTTGGGAATAGTCTCGTTGGATTCAGAACGTCGAAACTAAGACAAAACCGTTGGATTTTTAAAGCTAGTACTTATAGAAGCCGAGATACAGACTTCTAAACTTTTGGATTTTGGTGCACATATATGGAAGCCAAAAATTTGTATCTCGGTTAGTAACAGAGCTACGACTTTGGAAATAGTCTCGTTGGATTTAGAACGTCGAAACTAAGACAAAACCGTTGGATTTTTAAAGCTAGTACTTATAGAAGCCGAGATACAGACTTCCAAACTTTTGGATTTTGGTGCACATATATGGAAACCAAAAATTTGTATCTCGGTTAGTAAAAGAGCTACGACTTTGGAAATAATCTCGTTGGATTTAGAACGTCGAATCTAAGACAAAACCGTTGGATTTTTAAAGCTAGTACTTATAGAAGCCGAGATATAGACTTCCAAACTTTTGGTTTTTGGTGCACATATATGGAAACCAAAAGTTTGTATCTCGGTTAGTAGAAGAGCTACGACTTTGGGAATAGTCTCGTTGGATTCAGAACGTCGAAACTAAGACAAAACCGTTGGATTTTTAAAGCTAGTACTTATAGAAGCCGAGATACAGACTTCCAAACTTTTGGATTTTGGTGCACATATATGGAAACCAAAAATTTGTATCTCGGTTAGTAAAAGAGCTACGACTTTGGGAATAGTCTCGTTGGATTCAGAACGTCGAAACTAAGACAAAACCGTTGGATTTTTAAAGCTAGTACTTATAGAAGCCGAGATACAGACTTCCAAACTTTTGGATTTTGGTGCACATATATGGAAACCAAAAATTTGTATCTCGGTTAGTAACAGAGCTACGACTTTGGGAATAGTCTCGTTGGATTCAGAACGTCGAAACTAAGACAAGACCGTTGGATTTTTAAAGCTAGTACTTATAGAAGCCGAGATATAGACTTCCAAACTTTTGGTTTTTGGTGCACATATATGGAAACCAAAAGTTTGTATCTCGGTTAGTAGAAAAGCTACGACTTTGGGAATAGTCTCGTTGGATTCAGAACGTCGAAACTAAGACAAAACCGTTGGATTTTTAAAGCTAGTACTTATAGAAGCCGAGATACAGACTTCCAAACTTTTGGATTTTGGTGCACATATATGGAAACCAAAAATTTGTATCTCGGTTAGTAAAAGAGCTACGACTTTGGGAATAGTCTCGTTGGATTCAGAACGTCGAAACTAAGACAAAACCGTTGGATTTTTAAAGCTAGTACTTATAGAAGCCGAGATACAGACTTCCAAACTTTTGGTTTTTGGTGCACATATATGGAAACCAAAAATTTGTATCTCGGTTAGTAACAGAGCTACGACTTTGGGAATAGTCTCGTTGGATTTAGAACGTCGAAACTAAGACAAAACCGTTGGATTTTTAAAGCTAGTACTTATAGAAGCCGAGATACAGACTTCCAAACTTTTGGTTTTTGGTGCACATATATGGAAACCAAAAATTTGTATCTCGGTTAGTAAAAGAGCTACGACTTTGGGAATAGTCTCGTTGGATTCAGAACGTCGAAACTAAGACAAAACCGTTGGATTTTTAAAGCTAGTACTTATAGAAGCCGAGATACAGACTTCCAAACTTTTGGATTTTGGTGCACATATATGGAAACCAAAAATTTGTATCTCGGTTAGTAACAGAGCTACGACTTTGGAAATAATCTCGTTGGATTTAGAACGTCGAATCTAAGACAAAACCGTTGGATTTTTAAAGCTAGTACTTATAGAAGCCGAGATACAGACTTCCAAACTTTTGGTTTTTGGTGCACATATATGGAAACCAAAAATTTGTATCTCGATTAGTAAAAGAGCTACGACTTTGGGAATAGTCTCGTTGGATTCAGAACGTCGAAGCTAAGACAAAACCGTTGGATTTTTAAAGCTAGTACTTATAGAAGCCGAGATACAGACTTCCAAACTTTTGGTTTTTGGTGCACATATATGGAAACCAAAAGTTTGTATCTCGGTTAGTAGAAGAGCTACGACTTTGGGAATAGTCTCGTTGGATTCAGAACGTCGAATCTAAGACAAAACCGTTGGATTTTTAAAGCTAGTACTTATAGAAGCCGAGATACAGACTTCCAAACTTTTGGATTTTGGTGCACATATATGGAAACCAAAAATTTGTATCTCGGTTAGTAAAAGAGCTACGACTTTGGGAATAGTCTCGTTGGATTCAGAACGTCGAAACTAAGACAAAACCGTTGGATTTTTAAAGCTAGTACTTATAGAAGCCGAGATACAGACTTCCAAACTTTTGGATTTTGGTGCACATATATGGAAACCAAAAATTTGTATCTCGGTTAGTAAAAGAGCTACGACTTTGGGAATAGTCTCGTTGGATTCAGAACGTCGAAACTAAGACAAAACCGTTGGATTTTTAAAGCTAGTACTTATAGAAGCCGAGATACAGACTTCTAAACTTTTGGATTTTGGTGCACATATATGGAAGCCAAAAATTTGTATCTCGGTTAGTAACAGAGCTACGACTTTGGAAATAGTCTCGTTGGATTTAGAACGTCGAAACTAAGACAAAACCGTTGGATTTTTAAAGCTAGTACTTACAGAAGCCGAGATACAGACTTCCAAACTTTGGGTTTTTGGTGCACATATATGGAAACCAAAAATTTGTATCTCGGTTAGTAAAAGAGCTACGACTTTGGGAATAGTCTCGTTGGATTCAGAACGTCGAAACTAAGACAAAACCGTTGGATTTTTAAAGCTAGTACTTATAGACGCCGAGATACAGACTTCCAAACTTTTGGTTTTTGGTGCACATATATGGAAACCAAAAATTTGTATCTCGGTTAGTAACAGAGCTACGACTTTGGGAATAGTCTCGTTGGATTCAGAACGTCGAAACTAAGACAAAACCGTTGGATTTTTAAAGCTAGTACTTATAGAAGCCGAGATACAGACTTCCAAACTTTTGGATTTTGGTGCACATATATGGAAACCAAAAATTTGTATCTCGGTTAGTAAAAGAGCTACGACTTTGGGAATAGTCTCGTTGGATTCAGAACGTCGAAACTAAGACAAAACCGTTGGATTTTTAAAGCTAGTACTTATAGAAGCCGAGATACAGACTTCCAAACTTTTGGTTTTTGGTGCACATATATGGAAACCAAAAATTTGTATCTCGGTTAGTAACAGAGCTACGACTTTGGGAATAGTCTCGTTGGATTTAGAACGTCGAAACTAAGACAAAACCGTTGGATTTTTAAAGCTAGTACTTATAGAAGCCGAGATACAGACTTCCAAACTTTTGGTTTTTGGTGCACATATATGGAAACCAAAAATTTGTATCTCGGTTAGTAAAAGAGCTACGACTTTGGGAATAGTCTCGTTGGATTCAGAACGTCGAAACTAAGACAAAACCGTTGGATTTTTAAAGCTAGTACTTATAGAAGCCGAGATACAGACTTCCAAACTTTTGGATTTTAGTGCACATATATGGAAACCAAAAATTTGTATCTCGGTTAGTAAAAGAGCTACGACTTTGGGAATAGTCTCGTTGGATTCAGAACGTCGAAACTAAGACAAAACCGTTGGATTTTTAAAGCTAGTACTTATAGAAGCCGAGATACAGACTTCCAAACTTTTGGATTTTGGTGCACATATATGGAAGCCAAAAATTTGTATCTCGGTTAGTAACAGAGCTACGACTTTGGAAATAGTCTCGTTGGATTTAGAACGTCGAAACTAAGACAAAACCGTTGGATTTTTAAAGCTAGTACTTACAGAAGCCGAGATACAGACTTCCAAACTTTGGGTTTTTGGTGCACATATATGGAAACCAAAAATTTGTATCTCGGTTAGTAAAAGAGCTACGACTTTGGGAATAGTCTTGTTGGATTCAGAACGTCGAAACTAAGACAAAACCGTTGGATTTTTAAAGCTAGTACTTATAGAAGCCGAGATACAGACTTCCAAACTTTTGGTTTTTGGTGCACATATATGGAAACCAAAAATTTGTATCTCGTTTAGTAAAAGAGCTACGACTTTGGGAATAGTCTCGTTGGATTCAGAACGTCGAAACTAAGACAAAACCGTTGGATTTTTAAAGCTAGTACTTATAGAAGCCGAGATACAGACTTCCAAACTTTTGGTTTTTGGTGCACATATATGGAAACCAAAAATTTGTATCTCGGTTAGTAACAGAGCTACGACTTTGGGAATAGTCTCGTTGGATTTAGAACGTCGAAACTAAGACAAAACCGTTGGATTTTTAAAGCTAGTACTTATAGAAGCCGAGATACAGACTTCCAAACTTTTGGTTTTTGGTGCACATATATGGAAACCAAAAATTTGTATCTCGGTTAGTAACAGAGCTACGACTTTGGGAATAGTCTCGTTGGATTTAGAACGTCGAAACTAAGACAAAACCGTTGGATTTTTAAAGCTAGTACTTATAGAAGCCGAGATACAGACTTCCAAACTTTTGGTTTTTGGTGCACATATATGGAAACCAAAAATTTGTATCTCGGTTAGTAAAAGAGCTACGACTTTGGGAATAGTCTCGTTGGATTCAGAACGTCGAAACTAAGACAAGACCGTTGGATTTTTAAAGCTAGTACTTATAGAAGCCGAGATATAGACTTCCAAACTTTTGGTTTTTGGTGCACATATATGGAAACCAAAAGTTTGTATCTCGGTTAGTAGAAGAGCTACGACTTTGGGAATAGTCTCGTTGGATTCAGAACGTCGAAACTAAGACAAAACCGTTGGATTTTTAAAGCTAGTACTTATAGAAGCCGAGATACAGACTTCCAAACTTTTGGATTTTGGTGCACATATATGGAAACCAAAAATTTGTATCTCGGTTAGTAAAAGAGCTACGACTTTGGGAATAGTCTCGTTGGATTCAGAACGTCGAAACTAAGACAAAACCGTTGGATTTTTAAAGCTAGTACTTATAGAAGCCGAGATACAGACTTCCAAACTTTTGGTTTTTGGTGCACATATATGGAAACCAAAAATTTGTATCTCGGTTAGTAACAGAGCTACGACTTTGGGAATAGTCTCGTTGGATTTAGAACGTCGAAACTAAGACAAAACCGTTGGATTTTTAAAGCTAGTACTTATAAAAGCCGAGATACAGACTTCCAAACTTTTGGTTTTTGGTGCACATATATGGAAACCAAAAATTTGTATCTCGGTTAGTAAAAGAGCTACGACTTTGGGAATAGTCTCGTTGGATTCAGAACGTCGAAACTAAGACAAAACCGTTGGATTTTTAAAGCTAGTACTTATAGAAGCCGAGATACAGACTTCCAAACTTTTGGATTTTGGTGCACATATATGGAAACCAAAAATTTGTATCTCGGTTAGTAAAAGAGCTACGACTTTGGGAATAGTCTCGTTGGATTCAGAACGTCGAAACTAAGACAAAACCGTTGGATTTTTAAAGCTAGTACTTATAGAAGCCGAGATACAGACTTCCAAACTTTTGGATTTTGGTGCACATATATGGAAGCCAAAAATTTGTATCTCGGTTAGTAACAGAGCTACGACTTTGGAAATAGTCTCGTTGGATTTAGAACGTCGAAACTAAGACAAAACCGTTGGATTTTTAAAGCTAGTACTTACAGAAGCCGAGATACAGACTTCCAAACTTTGGGTTTTTGGTGCACATATATGGAAACCAAAAATTTGTATCTCGGTTAGTAAAAGAGCTACGACTTTGGGAATAGTCTTGTTGGATTCAGAACGTCGAAACTAAGACAAAACCGTTGGATTTTTAAAGCTAGTACTTATAGAAGCCGAGATACAGACTTCCAAACTTTTGGTTTTTGGTGCACATATATGGAAACCAAAAATTTGTATCTCGTTTAGTAAAAGAGCTACGACTTTGGGAATAGTCTCGTTGGATTCAGAACGTCGAAACTAAGACAAAACCGTTGGATTTTTAAAGCTAGTACTTATAGAAGCCGAGATACAGACTTCCAAACTTTTGGTTTTTGGTGCACATATATGGAAACCAAAAATTTGTATCTCGGTTAGTAACAGAGCTACGACTTTGGGAATAGTCTCGTAGGATTTAGAACGTCGAAACTAAGACAAAACCGTTGGATTTTTAAAGCTAGTACTTATAGAAGCCGAGATACAGACTTCCAAACTTTTGGATTTTGGTGCACATATATGGAAACCAAAAATTTGTATCTCGGTTAGTAAAAGAGCTACGACTTTGGGAATAGTCTCGTTGGATTCAGAACGTCGAAACTAAGACAAAACCGTTGGATTTTTAAAGCTAGTACTTATAGAAGCCGAGATACAGACTTCCAAACTTTTGGTTTTTGGTGCACATATATGGAAACCAAAAATTTGTATCTCGGTTAGTAAAAGAGCTACGACTTTGGGAATAGTCTCGTTGGATTCAGAACGTCGAAACTAAGACAAGACCGTTGGATTTTTAAAGCTAGTACTTATAGACGCCGAGATACAGACTTCCAAACTTTTGGTTTTTGGTGCACATATATGGAAACCAAAAATTTGTATCTCGGTTAGTAAAAGAGCTACGACTTTGGGAATAGTCTCGTTGGATTCAGAACGTCGAAACTAAGACAAAACCGTTGGATTTTTAAAGCTAGTACTTATAGAAGCCGAGATACAGACTTCCAAACTTTTGGTTTTTGGTGCACATATATGGAAACCAAAAATTTGTATCTCGGTTAGTAAAAGAGCTACGACTTTGGGAATAGTCTCGTTGGATTCAGAACGTCGAAACTAAGACAAGACCGTTGGATTTTTAAAGCTAGTACTTATAGAAGCCGAGATATAGACTTCCAAACTTTTGGTTTTTGGTGCACATATATGGAAACCAAAAGTTTGTATCTCGGTTAGTAGAAGAGCTACGACTTTGGGAATAGTCTCGTTGGATTCAGAACGTCGAAACTAAGACAAAACCGTTGGATTTTTAAAGCTAGTACTTATAGAAGCCGAGATACAGACTTCCAAACTTTTGGATTTTGGTGCACATATATGGAAACCAAAAATTTGTATCTCGGTTAGTAAAAGAGCTACGACTTTGGGAATAGTCTCGTTGGATTCAGAACGTCGAAACTAAGACAAAACCGTTGGACTTTTAAAGCTAGTACTTATAGAAGCCGAGATACAGACTTCCAAACTTTTGGTTTTTGGTGCACATATATGGAAACCAAAAATTTGTATCTCGGTTAGTAACAGAGCTACGACTTTGGGAATAGTCTCGTTGGATTTAGAACGTCGAAACTAAGACAAAACCGTTGGATTTTTAAAGCTAGTACTGATAGAAGCCGAGATACAGACTTCCAAACTTTTGGATTTTGGTGCACATATATGGAAGCCAAAAATTTGTATCTCGGTTAGTAACAGAGCTACGACTTTGGAAATAGTCTCGTTGGATTTAGAACGTCGAAACTAAGACAAAACCGTTGGATTTTTAAAGCTAGTACTTACAGAAGCCGAGATACAGACTTCCAAACTTTGGGTTTTTGGTGCACATATATGGAAACCAAAAATTTGTATCTCGGTTAGTAAAAGAGCTACGACTTTGGGAATAGTCTTGTTGGATTCAGAACGTCGAAACTAAGACAAAACCGTTGGATTTTTAAAGCTAGTACTTATAGAAGCCGAGATACAGACTTCCAAACTTTTGGTTTTTGGTGCACATATATGGAAACCAAAAATTTGTATCTCGTTTAGTAAAAGAGCTACGACTTTGGGAATAGTCTCGTTGGATTCAGAACGTCGAAACTAAGACAAAACCGTTGGATTTTTAAAGCTAGTACTTATAGAAGCCGAGATACAGACTTCCAAACTTTTGGTTTTTGGTGCACATATATGGAAACCAAAAATTTGTATCTCGGTTAGTAACAGAGCTACGACTTTGGGAATAGTCTCGTTGGATTTAGAACGTCGAAACTAAGACAAAACCGTTGGATTTTTAAAGCTAGTACTTATAGAAGCCGAGATACAGACTTCCAAACTTTTGGTTTTTGGTGCACATATATGGAAACCAAAAATTTGTATCTCGGTTAGTAACAGAGCTACGACTTTGGGAATAGTCTCGTTGGATTTAGAACGTCGAAACTAAGACAAAACCGTTGGATTTTTAAAGCTAGTACTTATAGAAGCCGAGATACAGACTTCCAAACTTTTGGTTTTTGGTGCACATATATGGAAACCAAAAATTTGTATCTCGGTTAGTAAAAGAGCTACGACTTTGGGAATAGTCTCGTTGGATTCAGAACGTCGAAACTAAGACAAGACCGTTGGATTTTTAAAGCTAGTACTTATAGAAGCCGAGATATAGACTTCCAAACTTTTGGTTTTTGGTGCACATATATGGAAACCAAAAGTTTGTATCTCGGTTAGTAGAAGAGCTACGACTTTGGGAATAGTCTCGTTGGATTCAGAACGTCGAAACTAAGACAAAACCGTTGGATTTTTAAAGCTAGTACTTATAGAAGCCGAGATACAGACTTCCAAACTTTTGGATTTTGGTGCACATATATGGAAACCAAAAATTTGTATCTCGGTTAGTAAAAGAGCTACGACTTTGGGAATAGTCTCGTTGGATTCAGAACGTCGAAACTAAGACAAAACCGTTGGATTTTTTAAGCTAGTACTTATAGAAGCCGAGATACAGACTTCCAAACTTTTGGTTTTTGGTGCACATATATGGAAACCAAAAATTTGTATCTCGGTTAGTAACAGAGCTACGACTTTGGGAATAGTCTCGTTGGATTTAGAACGTCGAAACTAAGACAAAACCGTTGGATTTTTAAAGCTAGTACTTATAAAAGCCGAGATACAGACTTCCAAACTTTTGGTTTTTGGTGCACATATATGGAAACCAAAAATTTGTATCTCGGTTAGTAAAAGAGCTACGACTTTGGGAATAGTCTCGTTGGATTCAGAACGTCGAAACTAAGACAAAACCGTTGGATTTTTAAAGCTAGTACTTATAGAAGCCGAGATACAGACTTCCAAACTTTTGGATTTTGGTGCACATATATGGAAACCAAAAATTTGTATCTCGGTTAGTAAAAGAGCTACGACTTTGGGAATAGTCTTGTTGGATTCAGAACGTCGAAACTAAGACAAAACCGTTGGATTTTTAAAGCTAGTACTTATAGAAGCCGAGATACAGACTTCCAAACTTTTGGTTTTTGGTGCACATATATGGAAACCAAAAATTTGTATCTCGTTTAGTAAAAGAGCTACGACTTTGGGAATAGTCTCGTTGGATTCAGAACGTCGAAACTAAGACAAAACCGTTGGATTTTTAAAGCTAGTACTTATAGAAGCCGAGATACAGACTTCCAAACTTTTGGTTTTTGGTGCACATATATGGAAACCAAAAATTTGTATCTCGGTTAGTAACAGAGCTACGACTTTGGGAATAGTCTCGTTGGATTTAGAACGTCGAAACTAAGACAAAACCGTTGGATTTTTAAAGCTAGTACTTATAGAAGCCGAGATACAGACTTCCAAACTTTTGGATTTTGGTGCACATATATGGAAACCAAAAATTTGTATCTCGGTTAGTAAAAGAGCTACGACTTTGGGAATAGTCTCGTTGGATTCAGAACGTCGAAACTAAGACAAGACCGTTGGATTTTTAAAGCTAGTACTTATAGACGCCGAGATACAGACTTCCAAACTTTTGGTTTTTGGTGCACATATATGGAAACCAAAAATTTGTATCTCGGTTAGTAAAAGAGCTACGACTTTGGGAATAGTCTCGTTGGATTCAGAACGTCGAAACTAAGACAAAACCGTTGGATTTTTAAAGCTAGTACTTACAGAAGCCGAGATACAGACTTCCAAACTTTTGGTTTTTGGTGCACATATATGGAAACCAAAAATTTGTATCTCGGTTAGTAAAAGAGCTACGACTTTGGGAATAGTCTCGTTGGATTCAGAACGTCGAAACTAAGACAAGACCGTTGGATTTTTAAAGCTAGTACTTATAGAAGCCGAGATATAGACTTCCAAACTTTTGGTTTTTGGTGCACATATATGGAAACCAAAAGTTTGTATCTCGGTTAGTAGAAGAGCTACGACTTTCGGAATAGTCTCGTTGGATTCAGAACGTCGAAACTAAGACAAAACCGTTGGATTTTTAAAGCTAGTACTTATAGAAGCCGAGATACAGACTTCCAAACTTTTGGATTTTGGTGCACATATATGGAAACCAAAAATTTGTATCTCGGTTAGTAAAAGAGCTACGACTTTGGGAATAGTCTCGTTGGATTCAGAACGTCGAAACTAAGACAAAACCGTTGGATTTTTAAAGCTAGTACTTATAGAAGCCGAGATACAGACTTCCAAACTTTTGGTTTTTGGTGCACATATATGGAAACCAAAAATTTGTATCTCGGTTAGTAACAGAGCTACGACTTTGGGAATAGTCTCGTTGGATTTAGAACGTCGAAACTAAGACAAAACCGTTGGATTTTTAAAGCTAGTACTTATAGAAGCCGAGATACAGACTTCCAAACTTTTGGTTTTTGGTGCACATATATGGAAACCAAAAATTTGTATCTCGTTTAGTAAAAAAGCTACGACTTTGGGAATAGTCTCGTTGGATTCAGAACGTCGAAACTAAGACAAAACCGTTGGATTTTTAAAGCTAGTACTTATAGAAGCCGAGATACAGACTTCCAAACTTTTGGTTTTTGGTGCACATATATGGAAACCAAAAATTTGTATCTCGGTTAGTAACAGAGCTACGACTTTGGGAATAGTCTCGTTGGATTTAGAACGTCGAAACTAAGACAAAACCGTTGGATTTTTAAAGCTAGTACTTATAGAAGCCGAGATACAGACTTCCAAACTTTTGGTTTTTGGTGCACATATATGGAAACCAAAAATTTGTATCTCGGTTAGTAACAGAGCTACGACTTTGGGAATAGTCTCGTTGGATTTAGAACGTCGAAACTAAGACAAAACCGTTGGATTTTTAAAGCTAGTACTTATAGAAGCCGAGATACAGACTTCCAAACTTTTGGTTTTTGGTGCACATATATGGAAACCAAAAATTTGTATCTCGGTTAGTAAAAGAGCTACGACTTTGGGAATAGTCTCGTTGGATTCAGAACGTCGAAACTAAGACAAGACCGTTGGATTTTTAAAGCTAGTACTTATAGAAGCCGAGATATAGACTTCCAAACTTTTGGTTTTTGGTGCACATATATGGAAACCAAAAGTTTGTATCTCGGTTAGTAGAAGAGCTACGACTTTGGGAATAGTCTCGTTGGATTCAGAACGTCGAAACTAAGACAAAACCGTTGGATTTTTAAAGCTAGTACTTATAGAAGCCGAGATACAGACTTCCAAACTTTTGGATTTTGGTGCACATATATGGAAACCAAAAATTTGTATCTCGGTTAGTAAAAGAGCTACGACTTTGGGAATAGTCTCGTTGGATTCAGAACGTCGAAACTAAGACAAAACCGTTGGATTTTTAAAGCTAGTACTTATAGAAGCCGAGATACAGACTTCCAAACTTTTGGTTTTTGGTGCACATATATGGAAACCAAAAATTTGTATCTCGGTTAGTAAAAGAGCTACGACTTTGGGAATAGTCTCGTTGGATTCAGAACGTCGAAACTAAGACAAAACCGTTGGATTTTTAAAGCTAGTACTTATAGACGCCGAGATACAGACTTCCAAACTTTTGGTTTTTGGTGCACATATATGGAAACCAAAAATTTGTATCTCGGTTAGTAACAGAGCTACGACTTTGGGAATAGTCTCGTTGGATTCAGAACGTCGAAACTAAGACAAAACCGTTGGATTTTTAAAGCTAGTACTTATAGAAGCCGAGATACAGACTTCCAAACTTTTGGTTTTTGGTGCACATATATGGAAACCAAAAATTTGTATCTCGGTTAGTAACAGAGCTACGACTTTGGGAATAGTCTCGTTGGATTTAGAACGTCGAAACTAAGACAAAACCGTTGGATTTTTAAAGCTAGTACTTATAGAAGCCGAGATACAGACTTCCAAACTTTTGGATTTTGGTGCACATATATGGAAACCAAAAATTTGTATCTCGGTTAGTAAAAGAGCTACGACTTTGGGAATAGTCTCGTTGGATTCAGAACGTCGAAACTAAGACAAGACCGTTGGATTTTTAAAGCTAGTACTTATAGAAGCCGAGATATAGACTTCCAAACTTTTGGTTTTTGGTGCACATATATGGAAACCAAAAGTTTGTATCTCGGTTAGTAGAAGAGCTACGACTTTGGGAATAGTCTCGTTGGATTCAGAACGTCGAAACTAAGACAAAACCGTTGGATTTTTAAAGCTAGTACTTATAGAAGCCGAGATACAGACTTCCAAACTTTTGGATTTTGGTGCACATATATGGAAACCAAAAATTTGTATCTCGGTTAGTAAAAGAGCTACGACTTTGGGAATAGTCTCGTTGGATTCAGAACGTCGAAACTAAGACAAAACCGTTGGATTTTTAAAGCTAGTACTTATAGAAGCCGAGATACAGACTTCCAAACTTTTGGTTTTTGGTGCACATATATGGAAACCAAAAATTTGTATCTCGGTTAGTAAAAGAGCTACGACTTTGGGAATAGTCTCGTTGGATTCAGAACGTCGAAACTAAGACAAAACCGTTGGATTTTTAAAGCTAGTACTTATAGACGCCGAGATACAGACTTCCAAACTTTTGGTTTTTGGTGCACATATATGGAAACCAAAAATTTGTATCTCGGTTAGTAACAGAGCTACGACTTTGGGAATAGTCTCGTTGGATTCAGAACGTCGAAACTAAGACAAAACCGTTGGATTTTTAAAGCTAGTACTTATAGAAGCCGAGATACAGACTTCCAAACTTTTGGTTTTTGGTGCACATATATGGAAACCAAAAATTTGTATCTCGGTTAGTAACAGAGCTACGACTTTGGGAATAGTCTCGTTGGATTTAGAACGTCGAAACTAAGACAAAACCGTTGGATTTTTAAAGCTAGTACTTATAGAAGCCGAGATACAGACTTCCAAACTTTTGGATTTTGGTGCACATATATGGAAACCAAAAATTTGTATCTCGGTTAGTAAAAGAGCTACGACTTTGGGAATAGTCTCGTTGGATTCAGAACGTCGAAACTAAGACAAGACCGTTGGATTTTTAAAGCTAGTACTTATAGACGCCGAGATACAGACTTCCAAACTTTTGGTTTTTGGTGCACATATATGGAAACCAAAAATTTGTATCTCGGTTAGTAAAAGAGCTACGACTTTGGAAATAGTCTCGTTGGATTTAGAACGTCATAACTAAGACAAAACCGTTGGATTTTTAAAGCTAGTACTTACAGAAGCCGAGATACAGACTTCCAAACTTTGGGTTTTTGGTGCACATATATGGAAACCAAAAATTTGTATCTCGGTTAGTAAAAGAGCTACGACTTTGGGAATAGTCTTGTTGGATTCAGAACGTCGAAACTAAGACAAAACCGTTGGATTTTTAAAGCTAGTACTTATAGAAGCCGAGATACAGACTTCCAAACTTTTGGTTTTTGGTGCACATATATGGAAACCAAAAATTTGTATCTCGTTTAGTAAAAGAGCTACGACTTTGGGAATAGTCTCGTTGGATTCAGAACGTCGAAACTAAGACAAAACCGTTGGATTTTTAAAGCTAGTACTTATAGAAGCCGAGATACAGACTTCCAAACTTTTGGTTTTTGGTGCACATATATGGAAACCAAAAATTTGTATCTCGGTTAGTAACAGAGCTACGACTTTGGGAATAGTCTCGTTGGATTTAGAACGTCGAAACTAAGACAAAACCGTTGGATTTTTAAAGCTAGTACTTATAGAAGCCGAGATACAGACTTCCAAACTTTTGGATTTTGGTGCACATATATGGAAACCAAAAATTTGTATCTCGGTTAGTAAAAGAGCTACGACTTTGGGAATAGTCTCGTTGGATTCAGAACGTCGAAACTAAGACAAGACCGTTGGATTTTTAAAGCTAGTACTTATAGACGCCGAGATACAGACTTCCAAACTTTTGGTTTTTGGTGCACATATATGGAAACCAAAAATTTGTATCTCGGTTAGTAAAAGAGCTACGACTTTGGGAATAGTCTCGTTGGATTCAGAACGTCGAAACTAAGACAAAACCGTTGGATTTTTAAAGCTAGTACTTACAGAAGCCGAGATACAGACTTCCAAACTTTTGGTTTTTGGTGCACATATATGGAAACCAAAAATTTGTATCTCGGTTAGTAAAAGAGCTACGACTTTGGGAATAGTCTCGTTGGATTCAGAACGTCGAAACTAAGACAAGACCGTTGGATTTTTAAAGCTAGTACTTATAGAAGCCGAGATATAGACTTCCAAACTTTTGGTTTTTGGTGCACATATATGGAAACCAAAAGTTTGTATCTCGGTTAGTAGAAGAGCTACGACTTTGGGAATAGTCTCGTTGGATTCAGAACGTCGAAACTAAGACAAAACCGTTGGATTTTTAAAGCTAGTACTTATAGAAGCCGAGATACAGACTTCCAAACTTTTGGATTTTGGTGCACATATATGGAAACCAAAAATTTGTATCTCGGTTAGTAAAAGAGCTACGACTTTGGGAATAGTCTCGTTGGATTCAGAACGTCGAAACTAAGACAAAACCGTTGGATTTTTAAAGCTAGTACTTATAGAAGCCGAGATACAGACTTCCAAACTTTTGGTTTTTGGTGCACATATATGGAAACCAAAAATTTGTATCTCGGTTAGTAACAGAGCTACGACTTTGGGAATAGTCTCGTTGGATTTAGAACGTCGAAACTAAGACAAAACCGTTGGATTTTTAAAGCTAGTACTTATAGAAGCCGAGATACAGACTTCCAAACTTTTGGTTTTTGGTGCACATATATGGAAACCAAAAATTTGTATCTCGTTTAGTAAAAAAGCTACGACTTTGGGAATAGTCTCGTTGGATTCAGAACGTCGAAACTAAGACAAAACCGTTGGATTTTTAAAGCTAGTACTTATAGAAGCCGAGATACAGACTTCCAAACTTTTGGTTTTTGGTGCACATATATGGAAACCAAAAATTTGTATCTCGGTTAGTAACAGAGCTACGACTTTGGGAATAGTCTCGTTGGATTTAGAACGTCGAAACTAAGACAAAACCGTTGGATTTTTAAAGCTAGTACTTATAGAAGCCGAGATACAGACTTCCAAACTTTTGGTTTTTGGTGCACATATATGGAAACCAAAAATTTGTATCTCGGTTAGTAACAGAGCTACGACTTTGGGAATAGTCTCGTTGGATTTAGAACGTCGAAACTAAGACAAAACCGTTGGAGTTTTAAAGCTAGTACTTATAGAAGCCGAGATACAGACTTCCAAACTTTTGGTTTTTGGTGCACATATATGGAAACCAAAAATTTGTATCTCGGTTAGTAAAAGAGCTACGACTTTGGGAATAGTCTCGTTGGATTCAGAACGTCGAAACTAAGACAAAACCGTTGGATTTTTAAAGCTAGTACTTATAGAAGCCGAGATACAGACTTCCAAACTTTTGGTTTTTGGTGCACATATATGGAAACCAAAAATTTGTATCTCGGTTAGTAACAGAGCTACGACTTTGGGAATAGTCTCGTTGGATTTAGAACGTCGAAACTAAGACAAAACCGTTGGATTTTTAAAGCTAGTACTTATAGAAGCCGAGATACAGACTTCCAAACTTTTGGATTTTGGTGCACATATATGGAAACCAAAAATTTGTATCTCGGTTAGTAAAAGAGCTACGACTTTGGGAATAGTCTCGTTGGATTCAGAACGTCGAAACTAAGACAAAACCGTTGGATTTTTAAAGCTAGTACTTATAGAAGCCGAGATACAGACTTCCAAACTTTTGGTTTTTGGTGCACATATATGGAAACCAAAAATTTGTATCTCGGTTAGTAAAAGAGCTACGACTTTGGGAATAGTCTCGTTGGATTCAGAACGTCGAAACTAAGACAAGACCGTTGGATTTTTAAAGCTAGTACTTATAGACGCCGAGATACAGACTTCCAAACTTTTGGTTTTTGGTGCACATATATGGAAACCAAAAATTTGTATCTCGGTTAGTAAAAGAGCTACGACTTTGGGAATAGTCTCGTTGGATTCAGAACGTCGAAACTAAGACAAAACCGTTGGATTTTTAAAGCTAGTACTTATAGAAGCCGAGATACAGACTTCCAAACTTTTGGTTTTTGGTGCACATATATGGAAACCAAAAATTTGTATCTCGGTTAGTAAAAGAGCTACGACTTTGGGAATAGTCTCGTTGGATTCAGAACGTCGAAACTAAGACAAGACCGTTGGATTTTTAAAGCTAGTACTTATAGACGCCGAGATACAGACTTCCAAACTTTTGGTTTTTGGTGCACATATATGGAAACCAAAAATTTGTATCTCGGTTAGTAAAAGAGCTACGACTTTGGAAATAGTCTCGTTGGATTTAGAACGTCATAACTAAGACAAAACCGTTGGATTTTTAAAGCTAGTACTTACAGAAGCCGAGATACAGACTTCCAAACTTTGGGTTTTTGGTGCACATATATGGAAACCAAAAATTTGTATCTCGGTTAGTAAAAGAGCTACGACTTTGGGAATAGTCTTGTTGGATTCAGAACGTCGAAACTAAGACAAAACCGTTGGATTTTTAAAGCTAGTACTTATAGAAGCCGAGATACAGACTTCCAAACTTTTGGTTTTTGGTGCACATATATGGAAACCAAAAATTTGTATCTCGTTTAGTAAAAGAGCTACGACTTTGGGAATAGTCTCGTTGGATTCAGAACGTCGAAACTAAGACAAAACCGTTGGATTTTTAAAGCTAGTACTTATAGAAGCCGAGATACAGACTTCCAAACTTTTGGTTTTTGGTGCACATATATGGAAACCAAAAATTTGTATCTCGGTTAGTAACAGAGCTACGACTTTGGGAATAGTCTCGTTGGATTTAGAACGTCGAAACTAAGACAAAACCGTTGGATTTTTAAAGCTAGTACTTATAGAAGCCGAGATACAGACTTCCAAACTTTTGGATTTTGGTGCACATATATGGAAACCAAAAATTTGTATCTCGGTTAGTAAAAGAGCTACGACTTTGGGAATAGTCTCGTTGGATTCAGAACGTCGAAACTAAGACAAGACCGTTGGATTTTTAAAGCTAGTACTTATAGACGCCGAGATACAGACTTCCAAACTTTTGGTTTTTGGTGCACATATATGGAAACCAAAAATTTGTATCTCGGTTAGTAAAAGAGCTACGACTTTGGGAATAGTCTCGTTGGATTCAGAACGTCGAAACTAAGACAAAACCGTTGGATTTTTAAAGCTAGTACTTACAGAAGCCGAGATACAGACTTCCAAACTTTTGGTTTTTGGTGCACATATATGGAAACCAAAAATTTGTATCTCGGTTAGTAAAAGAGCTACGACTTTGGGAATAGTCTCGTTGGATTCAGAACGTCGAAACTAAGACAAGACCGTTGGATTTTTAAAGCTAGTACTTATAGAAGCCGAGATATAGACTTCCAAACTTTTGGTTTTTGGTGCACATATATGGAAACCAAAAGTTTGTATCTCGGTTAGTAGAAGAGCTACGACTTTGGGAATAGTCTCGTTGGATTCAGAACGTCGAAACTAAGACAAAACCGTTGGATTTTTAAAGCTAGTACTTATAGAAGCCGAGATACAGACTTCCAAACTTTTGGATTTTGGTGCACATATATGGAAACCAAAAATTTGTATCTCGGTTAGTAAAAGAGCTACGACTTTGGGAATAGTCTCGTTGGATTCAGAACGTCGAAACTAAGACAAAACCGTTGGATTTTTAAAGCTAGTACTTATAGAAGCCGAGATACAGACTTCCAAACTTTTGGTTTTTGGTGCACATATATGGAAACCAAAAATTTGTATCTCGGTTAGTAACAGAGCTACGACTTTGGGAATAGTCTCGTTGGATTTAGAACGTCGAAACTAAGACAAAACCGTTGGATTTTTAAAGCTAGTACTTATAGAAGCCGAGATACAGACTTCCAAACTTTTGGTTTTTGGTGCACATATATGGAAACCAAAAATTTGTATCTCGTTTAGTAAAAAAGCTACGACTTTGGGAATAGTCTCGTTGGATTCAGAACGTCGAAACTAAGACAAAACCGTTGGATTTTTAAAGCTAGTACTTATAGAAGCCGAGATACAGACTTCCAAACTTTTGGTTTTTGGTGCACATATATGGAAACCAAAAATTTGTATCTCGGTTAGTAACAGAGCTACGACTTTGGGAATAGTCTCGTTGGATTTAGAACGTCGAAACTAAGACAAAACCGTTGGATTTTTAAAGCTAGTACTTATAGAAGCCGAGATACAGACTTCCAAACTTTTGGTTTTTGGTGCACATATATGGAAACCAAAAATTTGTATCTCGGTTAGTAACAGAGCTACGACTTTGGGAATAGTCTCGTTGGATTTAGAACGTCGAAACTAAGACAAAACCGTTGGAGTTTTAAAGCTAGTACTTATAGAAGCCGAGATACAGACTTCCAAACTTTTGGTTTTTGGTGCACATATATGGAAACCAAAAATTTGTATCTCGGTTAGTAAAAGAGCTACGACTTTGGGAATAGTCTCGTTGGATTCAGAACGTCGAAACTAAGACAAGACCGTTGGATTTTTAAAGCTAGTACTTATAGAAGCCGAGATATAGACTTCCAAACTTTTGGTTTTTGGTGCACATATATGGAAACCAAAAGTTTGTATCTCGGTTAGTAGAAGAGCTACGACTTTGGGAATAGTCTCGTTGGATTCAGAACGTCGAAACTAAGACAAAACCGTTGGATTTTTAAAGCTAGTACTTATAGAAGCCGAGATACAGACTTCCAAACTTTTGGATTTTGGTGCACATATATGGAAACCAAAAATTTGTATCTCGGTTAGTAAAAGAGCTACGACTTTGGAAATAGTCTCGTTGGATTCAGAACGTCGAAACTAAGACAAAACCGTTGGATTTTTAAAGCTAGTACTTATAGAAGCCGAGATACAGACTTCCAAACTTTTGGTTTTTGGTGCACATATATGGAAACCAAAAATTTGTATCTCGGTTAGTAAAAGAGCTACGACTTTGGGAATAGTCTCGTTGGATTCAGAACGTCGAAACTAAGACAAAACCGTTGGATTTTTAAAGCTAGTACTTATAGAAGCCGAGATACAGACTTCCAAACTTTTGGTTTTTGGTGCACATATATGGAAACCAAAAATTTGTATCTCGGTTAGTAACAGAGCTACGACTTTGGGAATAGTCTCGTTGGATTCAGAACGTCGAAACTAAGACAAGACCGTTGGATTTTTAAAGCTAGTACTTATAGACGCCGAGATACAGACTTCCAAACTTTTGGTTTTTGGTGCACATATATGGAAACCAAAAATTTGTATCTCGGTTAGTAAAAGAGCTACGACTTTGGGAATAGTCTCGTTGGATTCAGAACGTCGAAACTAAGACAAAACCGTTGGATTTTTAAAGCTAGTACTTACAGAAGCCGAGATACAGACTTCCAAACTTTTGGTTTTTGGTGCACATATATGGAAACCAAAAATTTGTATCTCGGTTAGTAAAAGAGCTACGACTTTGGGAATAGTCTCGTTGGATTCAGAACGTCGAAACTAAGACAAGACCGTTGGATTTTTAAAGCTAGTACTTATAGAAGCCGAGATACAGACTTCCAAACTTTTGGATTTTGGTGCACATATATGGAAACCAAAAATTTGTATCTCGGTTAGTAAAAGAGCTACGACTTTGGGAATAGTCTCGTTGGATTCAGAACGTCGAAACTAAGACAAAACCGTTGGATTTTTAAAGCTAGTACTTATAGAAGCCGAGATACAGACTTCCAAACTTTTGGTTTTTGGTGCACATATATGGAAACCAAAAATTTGTATCTCGGTTAGTAACAGAGCTACGACTTTGGGAATAGTCTCGTTGGATTTAGAACGTCGAAACTAAGACAAAACCGTTGGATTTTTAAAGCTAGTACTTATAGAAGCCGAGATACAGACTTCCAAACTTTTGGTTTTTGGTGCACATATATGGAAACCAAAAATTTGTATCTCGTTTAGTAAAAAAGCTACGACTTTGGGAATAGTCTCGTTGGATTCAGAACGTCGAAACTAAGACAAAACCGTTGGATTTTTAAAGCTAGTACTTATAGAAGCCGAGATACAGACTTCCAAACTTTTGGTTTTTGGTGCACATATATGGAAACCAAAAATTTGTATCTCGGTTAGTAACAGAGCTACGACTTTGGGAATAGTCTCGTTGGATTTAGAACGTCGAAACTAAGACAAAACCGTTGGATTTTTAAAGCTAGTACTTATAGAAGCCGAGATACAGACTTCCAAACTTTTGGTTTTTGGTGCACATATATGGAAACCAAAAATTTGTATCTCGGTTAGTAACAGAGCTACGACTTTGGGAATAGTCTCGTTGGATTTAGAACGTCGAAACTAAGACAAAACCGTTGGATTTTTAAAGCTAGTACTTATAGAAGCCGAGATACAGACTTCCAAACTTTTGGTTTTTGGTGCACATATATGGAAACCAAAAATTTGTATCTCGGTTAGTAAAAGAGCTACGACTTTGGGAATAGTCTCGTTGGATTCAGAACGTCGAAACTAAGACAAGACCGTTGGATTTTTAAAGCTAGTACTTATAGAAGCCGAGATATAGACTTCCAAACTTTTGGTTTTTGGTGCACATATATGGAAACCAAAAGTTTGTATCTCGGTTAGTAGAAGAGCTACGACTTTGGGAATAGTCTCGTTGGATTCAGAACGTCGAAACTAAGACAAAACCGTTGGATTTTTAAAGCTAGTACTTATAGAAGCCGAGATACAGACTTCCAAACTTTTGGATTTTGGTGCACATATATGGAAACCAAAAGTTTGTATCTCGGTTAGTAGAAGAGCTACGACTTTGGGAATAGTCTCGTTGGATTCAGAACGTCGAAACTAAGACAAAACCGTTGGATTTTTAAAGCTAGTACTTATAGAAGCCGAGATACAGACTTCCAAACTTTTGGATTTTGGTGCACATATATGGAAACCAAAAATTTGTATCTCGGTTAGTAAAAGAGCTACGACTTTGGGAATAGTCTCGTTGGATTCAGAACGTCGAAACTAAGACAAAACCGTTGGATTTTTTAAGCTAGTACTTATAGAAGCCGAGATACAGACTTCCAAACTTTTGGTTTTTGGTGCACATATATGGAAACCAAAAATTTGTATCTCGGTTAGTAACAGAGCTACGACTTTGGGAATAGTCTCGTTGGATTTAGAACGTCGAAACTAAGACAAAACCGTTGGATTTTTAAAGCTAGTACTTATAAAAGCCGAGATACAGACTTCCAAACTTTTGGTTTTTGGTGCACATATATGGAAACCAAAAATTTGTATCTCGGTTAGTAAAAGAGCTACGACTTTGGGAATAGTCTCGTTGGATTCAGAACGTCGAAACTAAGACAAAACCGTTGGATTTTTAAAGCTAGTACTTATAGAAGCCGAGATACAGACTTCCAAACTTTTGGATTTTGGTGCACATATATGGAAACCAAAAATTTGTATCTCGGTTAGTAAAAGAGCTACGACTTTGGGAATAGTCTCGTTGGATTCAGAACGTCGAAACTAAGACAAAACCGTTGGATTTTTAAAGCTAGTACTTATAGAAGCCGAGATACAGACTTCCAAACTTTTGGATTTTGGTGCACATATATGGAAGCCAAAAATTTGTATCTCGGTTAGTAACAGAGCTACGACTTTGGAAATAGTCTCGTTGGATTTAGAACGTCGAAACTAAGACAAAACCGTTGGATTTTTAAAGCTAGTACTTACAGAAGCCGAGATACAGACTTCCAAACTTTGGGTTTTTGGTGCACATATATGGAAACCAAAAATTTGTATCTCGGTTAGTAAAAGAGCTACGACTTTGGGAATAGTCTTGTTGGATTCAGAACGTCGAAACTAAGACAAAACCGTTGGATTTTTAAAGCTAGTACTTATAGAAGCCGAGATACAGACTTCCAAACTTTTGGTTTTTGGTGCACATATATGGAAACCAAAAATTTGTATCTCGTTTAGTAAAAGAGCTACGACTTTGGGAATAGTCTCGTTGGATTCAGAACGTCGAAACTAAGACAAAACCGTTGGATTTTTAAAGCTAGTACTTATAGAAGCCGAGATACAGACTTCCAAACTTTTGGTTTTTGGTGCACATATATGGAAACCAAAAATTTGTATCTCGGTTAGTAACAGAGCTACGACTTTGGGAATAGTCTCGTTGGATTTAGAACGTCGAAACTAAGACAAAACCGTTGGATTTTTAAAGCTAGTACTTATAGAAGCCGAGATACAGACTTCCAAACTTTTGGATTTTGGTGCACATATATGGAAACCAAAAATTTGTATCTCGGTTAGTAAAAGAGCTACGACTTTGGGAATAGTCTCGTTGGATTCAGAACGTCGAAACTAAGACAAGACCGTTGGATTTTTAAAGCTAGTACTTATAGACGCCGAGATACAGACTTCCAAACTTTTGGTTTTTGGTGCACATATATGGAAACCAAAAATTTGTATCTCGGTTAGTAAAAGAGCTACGACTTTGGGAATAGTCTCGTTGGATTCAGAACGTCGAAACTAAGACAAAACCGTTGGATTTTTAAAGCTAGTACTTACAGAAGCCGAGATACAGACTTCCAAACTTTTGGTTTTTGGTGCACATATATGGAAACCAAAAATTTGTATCTCGGTTAGTAAAAGAGCTACGACTTTGGGAATAGTCTCGTTGGATTCAGAACGTCGAAACTAAGACAAGACCGTTGGATTTTTAAAGCTAGTACTTATAGAAGCCGAGATATAGACTTCCAAACTTTTGGTTTTTGGTGCACATATATGGAAACCAAAAGTTTGTATCTCGGTTAGTAGAAGAGCTACGACTTTGGGAATAGTCTCGTTGGATTCAGAACGTCGAAACTAAGACAAAACCGTTGGATTTTTAAAGCTAGTACTTATAGAAGCCGAGATACAGACTTCCAAACTTTTGGATTTTGGTGCACATATATGGAAACCAAAAATTTGTATCTCGGTTAGTAAAAGAGCTACGACTTTGGGAATAGTCTCGTTGGATTCAGAACGTCGAAACTAAGACAAAACCGTTGGATTTTTAAAGCTAGTACTTATAGAAGCCGAGATACAGACTTCCAAACTTTTGGTTTTTGGTGCACATATATGGAAACCAAAAATTTGTATCTCGGTTAGTAACAGAGCTACGACTTTGGGAATAGTCTCGTTGGATTTAGAACGTCGAAACTAAGACAAAACCGTTGGATTTTTAAAGCTAGTACTTATAGAAGCCGAGATACAGACTTCCAAACTTTTGGTTTTTGGTGCACATATATGGAAACCAAAAATTTGTATCTCGTTTAGTAAAAAAGCTACGACTTTGGGAATAGTCTCGTTGGATTCAGAACGTCGAAACTAAGACAAAACCGTTGGATTTTTAAAGCTAGTACTTATAGAAGCCGAGATACAGACTTCCAAACTTTTGGTTTTTGGTGCACATATATGGAAACCAAAAATTTGTATCTCGGTTAGTAACAGAGCTACGACTTTGGGAATAGTCTCGTTGGATTTAGAACGTCGAAACTAAGACAAAACCGTTGGATTTTTAAAGCTAGTACTTATAGAAGCCGAGATACAGACTTCCAAACTTTTGGTTTTTGGTGCACATATATGGAAACCAAAAATTTGTATCTCGGTTAGTAACAGAGCTACGACTTTGGGAATAGTCTCGTTGGATTTAGAACGTCGAAACTAAGACAAAACCGTTGGATTTTTAAAGCTAGTACTTATAGAAGCCGAGATACAGACTTCCAAACTTTTGGTTTTTGGTGCACATATATGGAAACCAAAAATTTGTATCTCGGTTAGTAACAGAGCTACGACTTTGGGAATAGTCTCGTTGGATTTAGAACGTCGAAACTAAGACAAAACCGTTGGATTTTTAAAGCTAGTACTTATAGAAGCCGAGATACAGACTTCCAAACTTTTGGTTTTTGGTGCACATATATGGAAACCAAAAATTTGTATCTCGGTTAGTAAAAGAGCTACAACTTTGGGAATAGTCTCGTTGGATTCAGAACGTCGAAACTAAGACAAGACCGTTGGATTTTTAAAGCTAGTACTTATAGAAGCCGAGATATAGACTTCCAAACTTTTGGTTTTTGGTGCACATATATGGAAACCAAAAGTTTGTATCTCGGTTAGTAGAAGAGCTACGACTTTGGGAATAGTCTCGTTGGATTCAGAACGTCGAAACTAAGACAAAACCGTTGGATTTTTAAAGCTAGTACTTATAGAAGCCGAGATACAGACTTCCAAACTTTTGGATTTTGGTGCACATATATGGAAACCAAAAATTTGTATCTCGGTTAGTAAAAGAGCTACGACTTTGGGAATAGTCTCGTTGGATTCAGAACGTCGAAACTAAGACAAAACCGTTGGATTTTTAAAGCTAGTACTTATAGAAGCCGAGATACAGACTTCCAAACTTTTGGTTTTTGGTGCACATATATGGAAACCAAAAATTTGTATCTCGGTTAGTAAAAGAGCTACGACTTTGGGAATAGTCTCGTTGGATTCAGAACGTCGAAACTAAGACAAAACCGTTGGATTTTTAAAGCTAGTACTTATAGACGCCGAGATACAGACTTCCAAACTTTTGGTTTTTGGTGCACATATATGGAAACCAAAAATTTGTATCTCGGTTAGTAACAGAGCTACGACTTTGGGAATAGTCTCGTTGGATTCAGAACGTCGAAACTAAGACAAAACCGTTGGATTTTTAAAGCTAGTACTTATAGAAGCCGAGATACAGACTTCCAAACTTTTGGTTTTTGGTGCACATATATGGAAACCAAAAATTTGTATCTCGGTTAGTAACAGAGCTACGACTTTGGGAATAGTCTCGTTGGATTTAGAACGTCGAAACTAAGACAAAACCGTTGGATTTTTAAAGCTAGTACTTATAGAAGCCGAGATACAGACTTCCAAACTTTTGGATTTTGGTGCACATATATGGAAACCAAAAATTTGTATCTCGGTTAGTAAAAGAGCTACGACTTTGGGAATAGTCTCGTTGGATTCAGAACGTCGAAACTAAGACAAGACCGTTGGATTTTTAAAGCTAGTACTTATAGAAGCCGAGATATAGACTTCCAAACTTTTGGTTTTTGGTGCACATATATGGAAACCAAAAGTTTGTATCTCGGTTAGTAGAAGAGCTACGACTTTGGGAATAGTCTCGTTGGATTCAGAACGTCGAAACTAAGACAAAACCGTTGGATTTTTAAAGCTAGTACTTATAGAAGCCGAGATACAGACTTCCAAACTTTTGGATTTTGGTGCACATATATGGAAACCAAAAATTTGTATCTCGGTTAGTAAAAGAGCTACGACTTTGGGAATAGTCTCGTTGGATTCAGAACGTCGAAACTAAGACAAAACCGTTGGATTTTTAAAGCTAGTACTTATAGAAGCCGAGATACAGACTTCCAAACTTTTGGTTTTTGGTGCACATATATGGAAACCAAAAATTTGTATCTCGGTTAGTAAAAGAGCTACGACTTTGGGAATAGTCTCGTTGGATTCAGAACGTCGAAACTAAGACAAGACCGTTGGATTTTTAAAGCTAGTACTTATAGAAGCCGAGATATAGACTTCCAAACTTTTGGTTTTTGGTGCACATATATGGAAACCAAAAGTTTGTATCTCGGTTAGTAGAAGAGCTACGACTTTGGGAATAGTCTCGTTGGATTCAGAACGTCGAAACTAAGACAAAACCGTTGGATTTTTAAAGCTAGTACTTATAGAAGCCGAGATACAGACTTCCAAACTTTTGGATTTTGGTGCACATATATGGAAACCAAAAATTTGTATCTCGGTTAGTAAAAGAGCTACGACTTTGGGAATAGTCTCGTTGGATTCAGAACGTCGAAACTAAGACAAAACCGTTGGATTTTTAAAGCTAGTACTTATAGAAGCCGAGATACAGACTTCCAAACTTTTGGTTTTTGGTGCACATATATGGAAACCAAAAATTTGTATCTCGGTTAGTAAAAGAGCTACGACTTTGGGAATAGTCTCGTTGGATTCAGAACGTCGAAACTAAGACAAAACCGTTGGATTTTTAAAGCTAGTACTTATAGACGCCGAGATACAGACTTCCAAACTTTTGGTTTTTGGTGCACATATATGGAAACCAAAAATTTGTATCTCGGTTAGTAACAGAGCTACGACTTTGGGAATAGTCTCGTTGGATTCAGAACGTCGAAACTAAGACAAAACCGTTGGATTTTTAAAGCTAGTACTTATAGAAGCCGAGATACAGACTTCCAAACTTTTGGTTTTTGGTGCACATATATGGAAACCAAAAATTTGTATCTCGGTTAGTAACAGAGCTACGACTTTGGGAATAGTCTCGTTGGATTTAGAACGTCGAAACTAAGACAAAACCGTTGGATTTTTAAAGCTAGTACTTATAGAAGCCGAGATACAGACTTCCAAACTTTTGGATTTTGGTGCACATATATGGAAACCAAAAATTTGTATCTCGGTTAGTAAAAGAGCTACGACTTTGGGAATAGTCTCGTTGGATTCAGAACGTCGAAACTAAGACAAGACCGTTGGATTTTTAAAGCTAGTACTTATAGAAGCCGAGATATAGACTTCCAAACTTTTGGTTTTTGGTGCACATATATGGAAACCAAAAGTTTGTATCTCGGTTAGTAGAAGAGCTACGACTTTGGGAATAGTCTCGTTGGATTCAGAACGTCGAAACTAAGACAAAACCGTTGGATTTTTAAAGCTAGTACTTATAGAAGCCGAGATACAGACTTCCAAACTTTTGGATTTTGGTGCACATATATGGAAACCAAAAATTTGTATCTCGGTTAGTAAAAGAGCTACGACTTTGGGAATAGTCTCGTTGGATTCAGAACGTCGAAACTAAGACAAAACCGTTGGATTTTTAAAGCTAGTACTTATAGAAGCCGAGATACAGACTTCCAAACTTTTGGTTTTTGGTGCACATATATGGAAACCAAAAATTTGTATCTCGGTTAGTAAAAGAGCTACGACTTTGGGAATAGTCTCGTTGGATTCAGAACGTCGAAACTAAGACAAAACCGTTGGATTTTTAAAGCTAGTACTTATAGACGCCGAGATACAGACTTCCAAACTTTTGGTTTTTGGTGCACATATATGGAAACCAAAAATTTGTATCTCGGTTAGTAACAGAGCTACGACTTTGGGAATAGTCTCGTTGGATTCAGAACGTCGAAACTAAGACAAAACCGTTGGATTTTTAAAGCTAGTACTTATAGAAGCCGAGATACAGACTTCCAAACTTTTGGTTTTTGGTGCACATATATGGAAACCAAAAATTTGTATCTCGGTTAGTAACAGAGCTACGACTTTGGGAATAGTCTCGTTGGATTTAGAACGTCGAAACTAAGACAAAACCGTTGGATTTTTAAAGCTAGTACTTATAGAAGCCGAGATACAGACTTCCAAACTTTTGGATTTTGGTGCACATATATGGAAACCAAAAATTTGTATCTCGGTTAGTAAAAGAGCTACGACTTTGGGAATAGTCTCGTTGGATTCAGAACGTCGAAACTAAGACAAAACCGTTGGATTTTTAAAGCTAGTACTTATAGAAGCCGAGATACAGACTTCCAAACTTTTGGTTTTTGGTGCACATATATGGAAACCAAAAATTTGTATCTCGGTTAGTAAAAGAGCTACGACTTTGGGAATAGTCTCGTTGGATTCAGAACGTCGAAACTAAGACAAGACCGTTGGATTTTTAAAGCTAGTACTTATAGACGCCGAGATACAGACTTCCAAACTTTTGGTTTTTGGTGCACATATATGGAAACCAAAAATTTGTATCTCGGTTAGTAAAAGAGCTACGACTTTGGAAATAGTCTCGTTGGATTTAAAACGTCGAAACTAAGACAAAACCGTTGGATTTTTAAAGCTAGTACTTACAGAAGCCGAGATACAGACTTCCAAACTTTGGGTTTTTGGTGCACATATATGGAAACCAAAAATTTGTATCTCGGTTAGTAAAAGAGCTACGACTTTGGGAATAGTCTTGTTGGATTCAGAACGTCGAAACTAAGACAAAACCGTTGGATTTTTAAAGCTAGTACTTATAGAAGCCGAGATACAGACTTCCAAACTTTTGGTTTTTGGTGCACATATATGGAAACCAAAAATTTGTATCTCGTTTAGTAAAAGAGCTACGACTTTGGGAATAGTCTCGTTGGATTCAGAACGTCGAAACTAAGACAAAACCGTTGGATTTTTAAAGCTAGTACTTATAGAAGCCGAGATACAGACTTCCAAACTTTTGGTTTTTGGTGCACATATATGGAAACCAAAAATTTGTATCTCGGTTAGTAACAGAGCTACGACTTTGGGAATAGTCTCGTTGGATTTAGAACGTCGAAACTAAGACAAAACCGTTGGATTTTTAAAGCTAGTACTTATAGAAGCCGAGATACAGACTTCCAAACTTTTGGATTTTGGTGCACATATATGGAAACCAAAAATTTGTATCTCGGTTAGTAAAAGAGCTACGACTTTGGGAATAGTCTCGTTGGATTCAGAACGTCGAAACTAAGACAAGACCGTTGGATTTTTAAAGCTAGTACTTATAGACGCCGAGATACAGACTTCCAAACTTTTGGTTTTTGGTGCACATATATGGAAACCAAAAATTTGTATCTCGGTTAGTAAAAGAGCTACGACTTTGGGAATAGTCTCGTTGGATTCAGAACGTCGAAACTAAGACAAAACCGTTGGATTTTTAAAGCTAGTACTTACAGAAGCCGAGATACAGACTTCCAAACTTTTGGTTTTTGGTGCACATATATGGAAACCAAAAATTTGTATCTCGGTTAGTAAAAGAGCTACGACTTTGGGAATAGTCTCGTTGGATTCAGAACGTCGAAACTAAGACAAGACCGTTGGATTTTTAAAGCTAGTACTTATAGAAGCCGAGATATAGACTTCCAAACTTTTGGTTTTTGGTGCACATATATGGAAACCAAAAGTTTGTATCTCGGTTAGTAGAAGAGCTACGACTTTAGGAATAGTCTCGTTGGATTCAGAACGTCGAAACTAAGACAAAACCGTTGGATTTTTAAAGCTAGTACTTATAGAAGCCGAGATACAGACTTCCAAACTTTTGGATTTTGGTGCACATATATGGAAACCAAAAATTTGTATCTCGGTTAGTAAAAGAGCTACGACTTTGGGAATAGTCTCGTTGGATTCAGAACGTCGAAACTAAGACAAAACCGTTGGATTTTTAAAGCTAGTACTTATAGAAGCCGAGATACAGACTTCCAAACTTTTGGTTTTTGGTGCACATATATGGAAACCAAAAATTTGTATCTCGGTTAGTAACAGAGCTACGACTTTGGGAATAGTCTCGTTGGATTTAGAACGTCGAAACTAAGACAAAACCGTTGGATTTTTAAAGCTAGTACTTATAGAAGCCGAGATACAGACTTCCAAACTTTTGGTTTTTGGTGCACATATATGGAAACCAAAAATTTGTATCTCGTTTAGTAAAAAAGCTACGACTTTGGGAATAGTCTCGTTGGATTCAGAACGTCGAAACTAAGACAAAACCGTTGGATTTTTAAAGCTAGTACTTATAGAAGCCGAGATACAGACTTCCAAACTTTTGGTTTTTGGTGCACATATATGGAAACCAAAAATTTGTATCTCGGTTAGTAACAGAGCTACGACTTTGGGAATAGTCTCGTTGGATTTAGAACGTCGAAACTAAGACAAAACCGTTGGATTTTTAAAGCTAGTACTTATAGAAGCCGAGATACAGACTTCCAAACTTTTGGTTTTTGGTGCACATATATGGAAACCAAAAATTTGTATCTCGGTTAGTAACAGAGCTACGACTTTGGGAATAGTCTCGTTGGATTTAGAACGTCGAAACTAAGACAAAACCGTTGGATTTTTAAAGCTAGTACTTATAGAAGCCGAGATACAGACTTCCAAACTTTTGGTTTTTGGTGCACATATATGGAAACCAAAAATTTGTATCTCGGTTAGTAAAAGAGCTACGACTTTGGGAATAGTCTCGTTGGATTCAGAACGTCGAAACTAAGACAAGACCGTTGGATTTTTAAAGCTAGTACTTATAGAAGCCGAGATATAGACTTCCAAACTTTTGGTTTTTGGTGCACATATATGGAAACCAAAAGTTTGTATCTCGGTTAGTAGAAGAGCTACGACTTTGGGAATAGTCTCGTTGGATTCAGAACGTCGAAACTAAGACAAAACCGTTGGATTTTTAAAGCTAGTACTTATAGAAGCCGAGATACAGACTTCCAAACTTTTGGATTTTGGTGCACATATATGGAAACCAAAAATTTGTATCTCGGTTAGTAAAAGAGCTACGACTTTGGGAATAGTCTCGTTGGATTCAGAACGTCGAAACTAAGACAAAACCGTTGGATTTTTAAAGCTAGTACTTATAGAAGCCGAGATACAGACTTCCAAACTTTTGGTTTTTGGTGCACATATATGGAAACCAAAAATTTGTATCTCGGTTAGTAAAAGAGCTACGACTTTGGGAATAGTCTCGTTGGATTCAGAACGTCGAAACTAAGACAAAACCGTTGGATTTTTAAAGCTAGTACTTATAGAAGCCGAGATACAGACTTCCAAACTTTTGGTTTTTGGTGCACATATATGGAAACCAAAAATTTGTATCTCGGTTAGTAACAGAGCTACGACTTTGGGAATAGTCTCGTTGGATTTAGAACGTCGAAACTAAGACAAAACCGTTGGATTTTTAAAGCTAGTACTTATAGAAGCCGAGATACAGACTTCCAAACTTTTGGATTTTGGTGCACATATATGGAAACCAAAAATTTGTATCTCGGTTAGTAAAAGAGCTACGACTTTGGGAATAGTCTCGTTGGATTCAGAACGTCGAAACTAAGACAAGACCGTTGGATTTTTAAAGCTAGTACTTATAGACGCCGAGATACAGACTTCCAAACTTTTGGTTTTTGGTGCACATATATGGAAACCAAAAATTTGTATCTCGGTTAGTAAAAGAGCTACGACTTTGGGAATAGTCTCGTTGGATTCAGAACGTCGAAACTAAGACAAAACCGTTGGATTTTTAAAGCTAGTACTTACAGAAGCCGAGATACAGACTTCCAAACTTTTGGTTTTTGGTGCACATATATGGAAACCAAAAATTTGTATCTCGGTTAGTAAAAGAGCTACGACTTTGGGAATAGTCTCGTTGGATTCAGAACGTCGAAACTAAGACAAGACCGTTGGATTTTTAAAGCTAGTACTTATAG
The DNA here is from genome assembly GCF_022605725.1 of Anthonomus grandis grandis. Classification (NCBI taxonomy): domain Eukaryota; kingdom Metazoa; phylum Arthropoda; class Insecta; order Coleoptera; family Curculionidae; genus Anthonomus; species Anthonomus grandis. The sequence goes on along the minus strand of NW_026088451.1, from coordinate 89,617 downwards.
AAGCCGAGATATAGACTTCCAAACTTTTGGTTTTTGGTGCACATATATGGAAACCAAAAGTTTGTATCTCGGTTAGTAGAAGAGCTACGACTTTGGGAATAGTCTCGTTGGATTCAGAACGTCGAAACTAAGACAAAACCGTTGGATTTTTAAAGCTAGTACTTATAGAAGCCGAGATACAGACTTCCAAACTTTTGGATTTTGGTGCACATATATGGAAACCAAAAATTTGTATCTCGGTTAGTAAAAGAGCTACGACTTTGGGAATAGTCTCGTTGGATTCAGAACGTCGAAACTAAGACAAAACCGTTGGATTTTTAAAGCTAGTACTTATAGAAGCCGAGATACAGACTTCCAAACTTTTGGTTTTTGGTGCACATATATGGAAACCAAAAATTTGTATCTCGGTTAGTAACAGAGCTACGACTTTGGGAATAGTCTCGTTGGATTTAGAACGTCGAAACTAAGACAAAACCGTTGGATTTTTAAAGCTAGTACTTATAGAAGCCGAGATACAGACTTCCAAACTTTTGGTTTTTGGTGCACATATATGGAAACCAAAAATTTGTATCTCGTTTAGTAAAAAAGCTACGACTTTGGGAATAGTCTCGTTGGATTCAGAACGTCGAAACTAAGACAAAACCGTTGGATTTTTAAAGCTAGTACTTATAGAAGCCGAGATACAGACTTCCAAACTTTTGGTTTTTGGTGCACATATATGGAAACCAAAAATTTGTATCTCGGTTAGTAACAGAGCTACGACTTTGGGAATAGTCTCGTTGGATTTAGAACGTCGAAACTAAGACAAAACCGTTGGATTTTTAAAGCTAGTACTTATAGAAGCCGAGATACAGACTTCCAAACTTTTGGTTTTTGGTGCACATATATGGAAACCAAAAATTTGTATCTCGGTTAGTAACAGAGCTACGACTTTGGGAATAGTCTCGTTGGATTTAGAACGTCGAAACTAAGACAAAACCGTTGGATTTTTAAAGCTAGTACTTATAGAAGCCGAGATACAGACTTCCAAACTTTTGGTTTTTGGTGCACATATATGGAAACCAAAAATTTGTATCTCGGTTAGTAAAAGAGCTACGACTTTGGGAATAGTCTCGTTGGATTCAGAACGTCGAAACTAAGACAAGACCGTTGGATTTTTAAAGCTAGTACTTATAGAAGCCGAGATATAGACTTCCAAACTTTTGGTTTTTGGTGCACATATATGGAAACCAAAAGTTTGTATCTCGGTTAGTAGAAGAGCTACGACTTTGGGAATAGTCTCGTTGGATTCAGAACGTCGAAACTAAGACAAAACCGTTGGATTTTTAAAGCTAGTACTTATAGAAGCCGAGATACAGACTTCCAAACTTTTGGATTTTGGTGCACATATATGGAAACCAAAAATTTGTATCTCGGTTAGTAAAAGAGCTACGACTTTGGGAATAGTCTCGTTGGATTCAGAACGTCGAAACTAAGACAAAACCGTTGGATTTTTAAAGCTAGTACTTATAGAAGCCGAGATACAGACTTCCAAACTTTTGGTTTTTGGTGCACATATATGGAAACCAAAAATTTGTATCTCGGTTAGTAAAAGAGCTACGACTTTGGGAATAGTCTCGTTGGATTCAGAACGTCGAAACTAAGACAAAACCGTTGGATTTTTAAAGCTAGTACTTATAGACGCCGAGATACAGACTTCCAAACTTTTGGTTTTTGGTGCACATATATGGAAACCAAAAATTTGTATCTCGGTTAGTAACAGAGCTACGACTTTGGGAATAGTCTCGTTGGATTCAGAACGTCGAAACTAAGACAAAACCGTTGGATTTTTAAAGCTAGTACTTATAGAAGCCGAGATACAGACTTCCAAACTTTTGGTTTTTGGTGCACATATATGGAAACCAAAAATTTGTATCTCGGTTAGTAACAGAGCTACGACTTTGGGAATAGTCTCGTTGGATTTAGAACGTCGAAACTAAGACAAAACCGTTGGATTTTTAAAGCTAGTACTTATAGAAGCCGAGATACAGACTTCCAAACTTTTGGATTTTGGTGCACATATATGGAAACCAAAAATTTGTATCTCGGTTAGTAAAAGAGCTACGACTTTGGGAATAGTCTCGTTGGATTCAGAACGTCGAAACTAAGACAAGATTGTTGGATTTTTAAAGCTAGTACTTATAGAAGCCGAGATATAGACTTCCAAACTTTTGGTTTTTGGTGCACATATATGGAAACCAAAAGTTTGTATCTCGGTTAGTAGAAGAGCTACGACTTTGGGAATAGTCTCGTTGGATTCAGAACGTCGAAACTAAGACAAAACCGTTGGATTTTTAAAGCTAGTACTTATAGAAGCCGAGATACAGACTTCCAAACTTTTGGATTTTGGTGCACATATATGGAAACCAAAAATTTGTATCTCGGTTAGTAAAAGAGCTACGACTTTGGGAATAGTCTCGTTGGATTCAGAACGTCGAAACTAAGACAAAACCGTTGGATTTTTAAAGCTAGTACTTATAGAAGCCGAGATACAGACTTCCAAACTTTTGGTTTTTGGTGCACATATATGGAAACCAAAAATTTGTATCTCGGTTAGTAAAAGAGCTACGACTTTGGGAATAGTCTCGTTGGATTCAGAACGTCGAAACTAAGACAAAACCGTTGGATTTTTAAAGCTAGTACTTATAGACGCCGAGATACAGACTTCCAAACTTTTGGTTTTTGGTGCACATATATGGAAACCAAAAATTTGTATCTCGGTTAGTAACAGAGCTACGACTTTGGGAATAGTCTCGTTGGATTCAGAACGTCGAAACTAAGACAAAACCGTTGGATTTTTAAAGCTAGTACTTATAGAAGCCGAGATACAGACTTCCAAACTTTTGGTTTTTGGTGCACATATATGGAAACCAAAAATTTGTATCTCGGTTAGTAACAGAGCTACGACTTTGGGAATAGTCTCGTTGGATTTGGAACGTCGAAACTAAGACAAAACCGTTGGATTTTTAAAGCTAGTACTTATAGAAGCCGAGATACAGACTTCCAAACTTTTGGATTTTGGTGCACATATATGGAAACCAAAAATTTGTATCTCGGTTAGTAAAAGAGCTACGACTTTGGGAATAGTCTCGTTGGATTCAGAACGTCGAAACTAAGACAAAACCGTTGGATTTTTAAAGCTAGTACTTATAGAAGCCGAGATACAGACTTCCAAACTTTTGGTTTTTGGTGCACATATATGGAAACCAAAAATTTGTATCTCGGTTAGTAAAAGAGCTACGACTTTGGGAATAGTCTCGTTGGATTCAGAACGTCGAAACTAAGACAAGACCGTTGGATTTTTAAAGCTAGTACTTATAGACGCCGAGATACAGACTTCCAAACTTTTGGTTTTTGGTGCACATATATGGAAACCAAAAATTTGTATCTCGGTTAGTAAAAGAGCTACGACTTTGGGAATAGTCTCGTTGGATTCAGAACGTCGAAACTAAGACAAAACCGTTGGATTTTTAAAGCTAGTACTTATAGAAGCCGAGATACAGACTTCCAAACTTTTGGTTTTTGGTGCACATATATGGAAACCAAAAATTTGTATCTCGGTTAGTAAAAGAGCTACGACTTTGGGAATAGTCTCGTTGGATTCAGAACGTCGAAACTAAGACAAGACCGTTGGATTTTTAAAGCTAGTACTTATAGAAGCCGAGATATAGACTTCCAAACTTTTGGTTTTTGGTGCACATATATGGAAACCAAAAGTTTGTATCTCGGTTAGTAGAAGAGCTACGACTTTGGGAATAGTCTCGTTGGATTCAGAACGTCGAAACTAAGACAAAACCGTTGGATTTTTAAAGCTAGTACTTATAGAAGCCGAGATACAGACTTCCAAACTTTTGGATTTTGGTGCACATATATGGAAACCAAAAATTTGTATCTCGGTTAGTAAAAGAGCTACGACTTTGGGAATAGTCTCGTTGGATTCAGAACGTCGAAACTAAGACAAAACCGTTGGATTTTTAAAGCTAGTACTTATAGAAGCCGAGATACAGACTTCCAAACTTTTGGTTTTTGGTGCACATATATGGAAACCAAAAATTTGTATCTCGGTTAGTAACAGAGCTACGACTTTGGGAATAGTCTCGTTGGATTTAGAACGTCGAAACTAAGACAAAACCGTTGGATTTTTAAAGCTAGTACTTATAGAAGCCGAGATACAGACTTCCAAACTTTTGGTTTTTGGTGCACATATATGGAAACCAAAAATTTGTATCTCGGTTAGTAACAGAGCTACGACTTTGGGAATAGTCTCGTTGGATTTAGAACGTCGAAACTAAGACAAAACCGTTGGATTTTTAAAGCTAGTACTTATAGAAGCCGAGATACAGACTTCCAAACTTTTGGTTTTTGGTGCACATATATGGAAACCAAAAATTTGTATCTCGGTTAGTAAAAAAGCTACGACTTTGGGAATAGTCTCGTTGGATTCAGAACGTCGAAACTAAGACAAAACCGTTGGATTTTTAAAGCTAGTACTTATAGAAGCCGAGATACAGACTTCCAAACTTTTGGTTTTTGGTGCACATATATGGAAACCAAAAATTTGTATCTCGGTTAGTAACAGAGCTACGACTTTGGGAATAGTCTCGTTGGATTTAGAACGTCGAAACTAAGACAAAACCGTTGGATTTTTAAAGCTAGTACTTATAGAAGCCGAGATACAGACTTCCAAACTTTTGGATTTTGGTGCACATATATGGAAACCAAAAATTTGTATCTCGGTTAGTAAAAGAGCTACGACTTTGGGAATAGTCTCGTTGGATTCAGAACGTCGAAACTAAGACAAGATTGTTGGATTTTTAAAGCTAGTACTTATAGAAGCCGAGATATAGACTTCCAAACTTTTGGTTTTTGGTGCACATATATGGAAACCAAAAGTTTGTATCTCGGTTAGTAGAAGAGCTACGACTTTGGGAATAGTCTCGTTGGATTCAGAACGTCGAAACTAAGACAAAACCGTTGGATTTTTAAAGCTAGTACTTATAGAAGCCGAGATACAGACTTCCAAACTTTTGGATTTTGGTGCACATATATGGAAACCAAAAATTTGTATCTCGGTTAGTAAAAGAGCTACGACTTTGGGAATAGTCTCGTTGGATTCAGAACGTCGAAACTAAGACAAAACCGTTGGATTTTTAAAGCTAGTACTTATAGAAGCCGAGATACAGACTTCCAAACTTTTGGTTTTTGGTGCACATATATGGAAACCAAAAATTTGTATCTCGGTTAGTAAAAGAGCTACGACTTTGGGAATAGTCTCGTTGGATTCAGAACGTCGAAACTAAGACAAAACCGTTGGATTTTTAAAGCTAGTACTTATAGACGCCGAGATACAGACTTCCAAACTTTTGGTTTTTGGTGCACATATATGGAAACCAAAAATTTGTATCTCGGTTAGTAACAGAGCTACGACTTTGGGAATAGTCTCGTTGGATTCAGAACGTCGAAACTAAGACAAAACCGTTGGATTTTTAAAGCTAGTACTTATAGAAGCCGAGATACAGACTTCCAAACTTTTGGTTTTTGGTGCACATATATGGAAACCAAAAATTTGTATCTCGGTTAGTAACAGAGCTACGACTTTGGGAATAGTCTCGTTGGATTTGGAACGTCGAAACTAAGACAAAACCGTTGGATTTTTAAAGCTAGTACTTATAGAAGCCGAGATACAGACTTCCAAACTTTTGGATTTTGGTGCACATATATGGAAACCAAAAATTTGTATCTCGGTTAGTAAAAGAGCTACGACTTTGGGAATAGTCTCGTTGGATTCAGAACGTCGAAACTAAGACAAAACCGTTGGATTTTTAAAGCTAGTACTTATAGAAGCCGAGATACAGACTTCCAAACTTTTGGTTTTTGGTGCACATATATGGAAACCAAAAATTTGTATCTCGGTTAGTAAAAGAGCTACGACTTTGGGAATAGTCTCGTTGGATTCAGAACGTCGAAACTAAGACAAGACCGTTGGATTTTTAAAGCTAGTACTTATAGACGCCGAGATACAGACTTCCAAACTTTTGGTTTTTGGTGCACATATATGGAAACCAAAAATTTGTATCTCGGTTAGTAAAAGAGCTACGACTTTGGGAATAGTCTCGTTGGATTCAGAACGTCGAAACTAAGACAAAACCGTTGGATTTTTAAAGCTAGTACTTATAGAAGCCGAGATACAGACTTCCAAACTTTTGGTTTTTGGTGCACATATATGGAAACCAAAAATTTGTATCTCGGTTAGTAAAAGAGCTACGACTTTGGGAATAGTCTCGTTGGATTCAGAACGTCGAAACTAAGACAAGACCGTTGGATTTTTAAAGCTAGTACTTATAGAAGCCGAGATATAGACTTCCAAACTTTTGGTTTTTGGTGCACATATATGGAAACCAAAAGTTTGTATCTCGGTTAGTAGAAGAGCTACGACTTTGGGAATAGTCTCGTTGGATTCAGAACGTCGAAACTAAGACAAAACCGTTGGATTTTTAAAGCTAGTACTTATAGAAGCCGAGATACAGACTTCCAAACTTTTGGATTTTGGTGCACATATATGGAAACCAAAAATTTGTATCTCGGTTAGTAAAAGAGCTACGACTTTGGGAATAGTCTCGTTGGATTCAGAACGTCGAAACTAAGACAAAACCGTTGGATTTTTAAAGCTAGTACTTATAGAAGCCGAGATACAGACTTCCAAACTTTTGGTTTTTGGTGCACATATATGGAAACCAAAAATTTGTATCTCGGTTAGTAACAGAGCTACGACTTTGGGAATAGTCTCGTTGGATTTAGAACGTCGAAACTAAGACAAAACCGTTGGATTTTTAAAGCTAGTACTTATAGAAGCCGAGATACAGACTTCCAAACTTTTGGTTTTTGGTGCACATATATGGAAACCAAAAATTTGTATCTCGGTTAGTAACAGAGCTACGACTTTGGGAATAGTCTCGTTGGATTTAGAACGTCGAAACTAAGACAAAACCGTTGGATTTTTAAAGCTAGTACTTATAGAAGCCGAGATACAGACTTCCAAACTTTTGGTTTTTGGTGCACATATATGGAAACCAAAAATTTGTATCTCGGTTAGTAAAAAAGCTACGACTTTGGGAATAGTCTCGTTGGATTCAGAACGTCGAAACTAAGACAAAACCGTTGGATTTTTAAAGCTAGTACTTATAGAAGCCGAGATACAGACTTCCAAACTTTTGGTTTTTGGTGCACATATATGGAAACCAAAAATTTGTATCTCGGTTAGTAACAGAGCTACGACTTTGGGAATAGTCTCGTTGGATTTAGAACGTCGAAACTAAGACAAAACCGTTGGATTTTTAAAGCTAGTACTTATAGAAGCCGAGATACAGACTTCCAAACTTTTGGTTTTTGGTGCACATATATGGAAACCAAAAATTTGTATCTCGGTTAGTAAAAGAGCTACGACTTTGGGAATAGTCTCGTTGGATTCAGAACGTCGAAACTAAGACAAAACCGTTGGATTTTTAAAGCTAGTACTTATAGAAGCCGAGATACAGACTTCCAAACTTTTGGATTTTGGTGCACATATATGGAAACCAAAAATTTGTATCTCGGTTAGTAAAAGAGCTACGACTTTGGGAATAGTCTCGTTGGATTCAGAACGTCGAAACTAAGACAAAACCGTTGGATTTTTAAAGCTAGTACTTATAGAAGCCGAGATATAGACTTCCAAACTTTTGGTTTTTGGTGCACATATATGGAAACCAAAAGTTTGTATCTCGGTTAGTAGAAGAGCTACGACTTTGGGAATAGTCTCGTTGGATTCAGAACGTCGAAACTAAGACAAAACCGTTGGATTTTTAAAGCTAGTACTTATAGAAGCCGAGATACAGACTTCCAAACTTTTGGATTTTGGTGCACATATATGGAAACCAAAAATTTGTATCTCGGTTAGTAAAAGAGCTACGACTTTGGGAATAGTCTCGTTGGATTCAGAACGTCGAAACTAAGACAAAACCGTTGGATTTTTAAAGCTAGTACTTATAGAAGCCGAGATACAGACTTCCAAACTTTTGGTTTTTGGTGCACATATATGGAAACCAAAAATTTGTATCTCGGTTAGTAACAGAGCTACGACTTTGGGAATAGTCTCGTTGGATTTAGAACGTCGAAACTAAGACAAAACCGTTGGATTTTTAAAGCTAGTACTTATAGAAGCCGAGATACAGACTTCCAAACTTTTGGTTTTTGGTGCACATATATGGAAACCAAAAATTTGTATCTCGTTTAGTAAAAGAGCTACGACTTTGGGAATAGTCTCGTTGGATTCAGAACGTCAAAACTAAGACAAAACCGTTGGATTTTTAAAGCTAGTACTTATAGAAGCCGAGATACAGACTTCCAAACTTTTGGTTTTTGGTGCACATATATGGAAACCAAAAATTTGTATCTCGGTTAGTAACAGAGCTACGACTTTGGGAATAGTCTCGTTGGATTTAGAACGTCGAAACTAAGACAAAACCGTTGGATTTTTAAAGCTAGTACTTATAGAAGCCGAGATACAGACTTCCAAACTTTTGGTTTTTGGTGCACATATATGGAAACCAAAAATTTGTATCTCGGTTAGTAACAGAGCTACGACTTTGGGAATAGTCTCGTTGGATTAAGAACGTCGAAACTAAGACAAAACCGTTGGATTTTTAAAGCTAGTACTTATAGAAGCCGAGATACAGACTTCCAAACTTTTGGTTTTTGGTGCACATATATGGAAACCAAAAATTTGTATCTCGGTTAGTAAAAGAGCTACGACTTTGGGAATAGTCTCGTTGGATTCAGAACGTCAAAACTAAGACAAGACCGTTGGATTTTTAAAGCTAGTACTTATAGAAGCCGAGATATAGACTTCCAAACTTTTGGTTTTTGGTGCACATATATGGAAACCAAAAGTTTGTATCTCGGTTAGTAGAAGAGCTACGACTTTGGGAATAGTCTCGTTGGATTCAGAACGTCGAAACTAAGACAAAACCGTTGGATTTTTAAAGCTAGTACTTATAGAAGCCGAGATACAGACTTCCAAACTTTTGGATTTTGGTGCACATATATGGAAACCAAAAATTTGTATCTCGGTTAGTAAAAGAGCTACGACTTTGGGAATAGTCTCGTTGGATTCAGAACGTCGAAACTAAGACAAAACCGTTGGATTTTTAAAGCTAGTACTTATAGAAGCCGAGATACAGACTTCCAAACTTTTGGTTTTTGGTGCACATATATGGAAACCAAAAATTTGTATCTCGGTTAGTAAAAGAGCTACGACTTTGGGAATAGTCTCGTTGGATTTAGAACGTCGAAACTAAGACAAAACCGTTGGATTTTTAAAGCTAGTACTTATAGAAGCCGAGATACAGACTTCCAAACTTTTGGTTTTTGGTGCACATATATGGAAACCAAAAATTTGTATCTCGGTTAGTAACAGAGCTACGACTTTGGGAATAGTCTCGTTGGATTTAGAACGTCGAAACTAAGACAAAACCGTTGGATTTTTAAAGCTAGTACTTATAGAAGCCGAGATACAGACTTCCAAACTTTTGGATTTTGGTGCACATATATGGAAACCAAAAATTTGTATCTCGGTTAGTAAAAGAGCTACGACTTTGGGAATAGTCTCGTTGGATTCAGAACGTCGAAACTAAGACAAAACCGTTGGATTTTTAAAGCTAGTACTTATAGAAGCCGAGATACAGACTTCCAAACTTTTGGTTTTTGGTGCACATATATGGAAACCAAAAATTTGTATCTCGGTTAGTAAAAGAGCTACGACTTTGGGAATAGTCTCGTTGGATTCAGAACGTCGAAACTAAGACAAGACCGTTGGATTTTTAAAGCTAGTACTTATAGACGCCGAGATACAGACTTCCAAACTTTTGGTTTTTGGTGCACATATATGGAAACCAAAAATTTGTATCTCGGTTAGTAAAAGAGCTACGACTTTGGGAATAGTCTCGTTGGATTCAGAACGTCGAAACTAAGACAAAACCGTTGGATTTTTAAAGCTAGTACTTATAGAAGCCGAGATACAGACTTCCAAACTTTTAGTTTTTGGTGCACATATATGGAAACCAAAAATTTGTATCTCGGTTAGTAAAAGAGCTACGACTTTGGGAATAGTCTCGTTGGATTCAGAACGTCGAAACTAAGACAAGACCGTTGGATTTTTAAAGCTAGTACTTATAGAAGCCGAGATATAGACTTCCAAACTTTTGGTTTTTGGTGCACATATATGGAAACCAAAAGTTTGTATCTCGGTTAGTAGAAGAGCTACGACTTTGGGAATAGTCTCGTTGGATTCAGAACGTCGAAACTAAGACAAAACCGTTGGATTTTTAAAGCTAGTACTTATAGAAGCCGAGATACAGACTTCCAAACTTTTGGATTTTGGTGCACATATATGGAAACCAAAAATTTGTATCTCGGTTAGTAAAAGAGCTACGACTTTGGGAATAGTCTCGTTGGATTTAGAACGTCGAAACTAAGACAAAACCGTTGGATTTTTAAAGCTAGTACTTATAGAAGCCGAGATACAGACTTCCAAACTTTTGGTTTTTGGTGCACATATATGGAAACCAAAAATTTGTATCTCGGTTAGTAACAGAGCTACGACTTTGGGAATAGTCTCGTTGGATTTAGAACGTCGAAACTAAGACAAAACCGTTGGATTTTTAAAGCTAGTACTTATAGAAGCCGAGATACAGACTTCCAAACTTTTGGTTTTTGGTGCACATATATGGAAACCAAAAATTTGTATCTCGGTTAGTAACAAAGCTACGACTTTGGGAATAGTCTCGTTGGATTTAGAACGTCGAAACTAAGACAAAACCGTTGGATTTTTAAAGCTAGTACTTATAGAAGCCGAGATACAGACTTCCAAACTTTTGGTTTTTGGTGCACATATATGGAAACCAAAAATTTGTATCTCGGTTAGTAACAGAGCTACGACTTTGGGAATAGTCTCGTTGGATTTAGAACGTCGAAACTAAGACAAAACCGTTGGATTTTTAAAGCTAGTACTTATAGAAGCCGAGATACAGACTTCCAAACTTTTGGTTTTTGGTGCACATATATGGAAACCAAAAATTTGTATCTCGGTTAGTAGAAGAGCTACGACTTTGGGAATAGTCTCGTTGGATTCAGAACGTCGAAACTAAGACAAGACCGTTGGATTTTTAAAGCTAGTACTTATAGAAGCCGAGATATAGACTTCCAAACTTTTGGTTTTTGGTGCACATATATGGAAACCAAAAGTTTGTATCTCGGTTAGTAGAAGAGCTACGACTTTGGGAATAGTCTCGTTGGATTCAGAACGTCGAAACTAAGACAAAACCGTTGGATTTTTAAAGCTAGTACTTATAGAAGCCGAGATACAGACTTCCAAACTTTTGGTTTTTGGTGCACATATATGGAAACCAAAAATTTGTATCTCGGTTAGTAACAGAGCTACGACTTTGGGAATAGTCTCGTTGGATTCAGAACGTCGAAACTAAGACAAAACCGTTGGATTTTTAAAGCTAGTACTTATAGAAGCCGAGATACAGACTTCCAAACTTTTGGTTTTTGGTGCACATATATGGAAACCAAAAATTTGTATCTCGGTTAGTAACAGAGCTACGACTTTGGGAATAGTCTCGTTGGATTCAGAACGTCGAAACTAAGACAAAACCGTTGGATTTTTAAAGCTAGTACTTATAGAAGCCGAGATACAGACTTCCAAACTTTTAGTTTTTGGTGCACATATATGGAAACCAAAAATTTGTATCTCGGTTAGTAAAAGAGCTACGACTTTGGGAATAGTCTCGTTGGATTCAGAACGTCGAAACTAAGACAAGACCGTTGGATTTTTAAAGCTAGTACTTATAGAAGCCGAGATATAGACTTCCAAACTTTTGGTTTTTGGTGCACATATATGGAAACCAAAAGTTTGTATCTCGGTTAGTAGAAGAGCTACGACTTTGGGAATAGTCTCGTTGGATTCAGAACGTCGAAACTAAGACAAAACCGTTGGATTTTTAAAGCTAGTACTTATAGAAGCCGAGATACAGACTTCCAAACTTTTGGATTTTGGTGCACATATATGGAAACCAAAAATTTGTATCTCGGTTAGTAAAAGAGCTACGACTTTGGGAATAGTCTCGTTGGATTCAGAACGTCGAAACTAAGACAAAACCGTTGGATTTTTAAAGCTAGTACTTATAGAAGCCGAGATACAGACTTCCAAACTTTTGGTTTTTGGTGCACATATATGGAAACCAAAAATTTGTATCTCGGTTAGTAACAGAGCTACGACTTTGGGAATAGTCTCGTTGGATTTAGAACGTCGAAACTAAGACAAAACCGTTGGATTTTTAAAGCTAGTACTTATAGAACCCGAGATACAGACTTCCAAACTTTTGGTTTTTGGTGCACATATATGGAAACCAAAAATTTGTATCTCGTTTAGTAAAAAAGCTACGACTTTGGGAATAGTCTCGTTGGATTCAGAACGTCGAAACTAAGACAAAACCGTTGGATTTTTAAAGCTAGTACTTATAGAAGCCGAGATACAGACTTCCAAACTTTTGGTTTTTGGTGCACATATATGGAAACCAAAAATTTGTATCTCGTTTAGTAAAAGAGCTACGACTTTGGGAATAGTCTCGTTGGATTCAGAACGTCGAAACTAAGACAAAACCGTTGGATTTTTAAAGCTAGTACTTATAGAAGCCGAGATACAGACTTCCAAACTTTTGGTTTTTGGTGCACATATATGGAAACCAAAAATTTGTATCTCGGTTAGTAACAGAGCTACGACTTTGGGAATAGTCTCGTTGGATTTAGAACGTCGAAACTAAGACAAAACCGTTGGATTTTTAAAGCTAGTACTTATAGAAGCCGAGATACAGACTTCCAAACTTTTGGATTTTGGTGCACATATATGGAAACCAAAAATTTGTATCTCGGTTAGTAAAAGAGCTACGACTTTGGGAATAGTCTCGTTGGATTCAGAACGTCGAAACTAAGACAAGACCGTTGGATTTTTAAAGCTAGTACTTATAGACGCCGAGATACAGACTTCCAAACTTTTGGTTTTTGGTGCACATATATGGAAACCAAAAATTTGTATCTCGGTTAGTAAAAGAGCTACGACTTTGGGAATAGTCTCGTTGGATTCAGAACGTCGAAACTAAGACAAAACCGTTGGATTTTTAAAGCTAGTACTTATAGAAGCCGAGATACAGACTTCCAAACTTTTGGTTTTTGGTGCACATATATGGAAACCAAAAATTTGTATCTCGGTTAGTAAAAGAGCTACGACTTTGGGAATAGTCTCGTTGGATTCAGAACGTCGAAACTAAGACAAGACCGTTGGATTTTTAAAGCTAGTACTTATAGAAGCCGAGATATAGACTTCCAAACTTTTGGTTTTTGGTGCACATATATGGAAACCAAAAGTTTGTATCTCGGTTAGTAGAAGAGCTACGACTTTGGGAATAGTCTCGTTGGATTCAGAACGTCGAAACTAAGACAAAACCGTTGGATTTTTAAAGCTAGTACTTATAGAAGCCGAGATACAGACTTCCAAACTTTTGGATTTTGGTGCACATATATGGAAACCAAAAATTTGTATCTCGGTTAGTAAAAGAGCTACGACTTTGGGAATAGTCTCGTTGGATTCAGAACGTCGAAACTAAGACAAAACCGTTGGATTTTTAAAGCTAGTACTTATAGAAGCCGAGATACAGACTTCCAAACTTTTGGTTTTTGGTGCACATATATGGAAACCAAAAATTTGTATCTCGGTTAGTAACAGAGCTACGACTTTGGGAATAGTCTCGTTGGATTTAGAACGTCGAAACTAAGACAAAACCGTTGGATTTTTAAAGCTAGTACTTATAGAAGCCGAGATACAGACTTCCAAACTTTTGGTTTTTGGTGCACATATATGGAAACCAAAAATTTGTATCTCGTTTAGTAAAAAAGCTACGACTTTGGGAATAGTCTCGTTGGATTCAGAACGTCGAAACTAAGACAAAACCGTTGGATTTTTAAAGCTAGTACTTATAGAAGCCGAGATACAGACTTCCAAACTTTTGGTTTTTGGTGCACATATATGGAAACCAAAAATTTGTATCTCGGTTAGTAACAGAGCTACGACTTTGGGAATAGTCTCGTTGGATTTAGAACGTCGAAACTAAGACAAAACCGTTGGATTTTTAAAGCTAGTACTTATAGAAGCCGAGATACAGACTTCCAAACTTTTGGTTTTTGGTGCACATATATGGAAACCAAAAATTTGTATCTCGGTTAGTAACAGAGCTACGACTTTGGGAATAGTCTCGTTGGATTTAGAACGTCGAAACTAAGACAAAACCGTTGGATTTTTAAAGCTAGTACTTATAGAAGCCGAGATACAGACTTCCAAACTTTTGGTTTTTGGTGCACATATATGGAAACCAAAAATTTGTATCTCGGTTAGTAAAAGAGCTACGACTTTGGGAATAGTCTCGTTGGATTCAGAACGTCGAAACTAAGACAAGACCGTTGGATTTTTAAAGCTAGTACTTATAGAAGCCGAGATATAGACTTCCAAACTTTTGGTTTTTGGTGCACATATATGGAAACCAAAAGTTTGTATCTCGGTTAGTAGAAGAGCTACGACTTTGGGAATAGTCTCGTTGGATTCAGAACGTCGAAACTAAGACAAAACCGTTGGATTTTTAAAGCTAGTACTTATAGAAGCCGAGATACAGACTTCCAAACTTTTGGATTTTGGTGCACATATATGGAAACCAAAAATTTGTATCTCGGTTAGTAAAAGAGCTACGACTTTGGGAATAGTCTCGTTGGATTCAGAACGTCGAAACTAAGACAAAACCGTTGGATTTTTAAAGCTAGTACTTATAGAAGCCGAGATACAGACTTCCAAACTTTTGGTTTTTGGTGCACATATATGGAAACCAAAAATTTGTATCTCGGTTAATAAAAGAGCTACGACTTTGGGAATAGTCTCGTTGGATTCAGAACGTCGAAACTAAGACAAAACCGTTGGATTTTTAAAGCTAGTACTTATAGACGCCGAGATACAGACTTCCAAACTTTTGGTTTTTGGTGCACATATATGGAAACCAAAAATTTGTATCTCGGTTAGTAACAGAGCTACGACTTTGGGAATAGTCTCGTTGGATTCAGAACGTCGAAACTAAGACAAAACCGTTGGATTTTTAAAGCTAGTACTTATAGAAGCCGAGATACAGACTTCCAAACTTTTGGTTTTTGGTGCACATATATGGAAACCAAAAATTTGTATCTCGGTTAGTAACAGAGCTACGACTTTGGGAATAGTCTCGTTGGATTTAGAACGTCGAAACTAAGACAAAACCGTTGGATTTTTAAAGCTAGTACTTATAGAAGCCGAGATACAGACTTCCAAACTTTTGGATTTTGGTGCACATATATGGAAACCAAAAATTTGTATCTCGGTTAGTAAAAGAGCTACGACTTTGGGAATAGTCTCGTTGGATTCAGAACGTCGAAACTAAGACAAGACCGTTGGATTTTTAAAGCTAGTACTTATAGAAGCCGAGATATAGACTTCCAAACTTTTGGTTTTTGGTGCACATATATGGAAACCAAAAGTTTGTATCTCGGTTAGTAGAAGAGCTACGACTTTGGGAATAGTCTCGTTGGATTCAGAACGTCGAAACTAAGACAAAACCGTTGGATTTTTAAAGCTAGTACTTATAGAAGCCGAGATACAGACTTCCAAACTTTTGGATTTTGGTGCACATATATGGAAACCAAAAATTTGTATCTCGGTTAGTAAAAGAGCTACGACTTTGGGAATAGTCTCGTTGGATTCAGAACGTCGAAACTAAGACAAAACCGTTGGATTTTTAAAGCTAGTACTTATAGAAGCCGAGATACAGACTTCCAAACTTTTGGTTTTTGGTGCACATATATGGAAACCAAAAATTTGTATCTCGGTTAGTAAAAGAGCTACGACTTTGGGAATAGTCTCGTTGGATTCAGAACGTCGAAACTAAGACAAAACCGTTGGATTTTTAAAGCTAGTACTTATAGACGCCGAGATACAGACTTCCAAACTTTTGGTTTTTGGTGCACATATATGGAAACCAAAAATTTGTATCTCGGTTAGTAACAGAGCTACGACTTTGGGAATAGTCTCGTTGGATTTAGAACGTCGAAACTAAGACAAAACCGTTGGATTTTTAAAGCTAGTACTTATAGAAGCCGAGATACAGACTTCCAAACTTTTGGTTTTTGGTGCACATATATGGAAACCAAAAATTTGTATCTCGGTTAGTAAAAGAGCTACGACTTTGGGAATAGTCTCGTTGGATTCAGAACGTCGAAACTAAGACAAAACCGTTGGATTTTTAAAGCTAGTACTTATAGAAGCCGAGATACAGACTTCCAAACTTTTGGATTTTGGTGCACATATATGGAAACCAAAAATTTGTATCTCGGTTAGTAAAAGAGCTACGACTTTGGGAATAGTCTCGTTGGATTCAGAACGTCGAAACTAAGACAAAACCGTTGGATTTTTAAAGCTAGTACTTATAGAAGCCGAGATACAGACTTCCAAACTTTTGGATTTTGGTGCACATATATGGAAACCAAAAATTTGTATCTCGGTTAGTAAAAGAGCTACGACTTTGGGAATAGTCTTGTTGGATTCAGAACGTCGAAACTAAGACAAAACCGTTGGATTTTTAAAGCTAGTACTTATAGAAGCCGAGATACAGACTTCCAAACTTTTGGTTTTTGGTGCACATATATGGAAACCAAAAATTTGTATCTCGGTTAGTAACAGAGCTACGACTTTGGGAATAGTCTCGTTGGATTTAGAACGTCGAAACTAAGACAAAACCGTTGGATTTTTAAAGCTAGTACTTATAGAAGCCGAGATACAGACTTCCAAACTTTTGGTTTTTGGTGCACATATATGGAAACCAAAAATTTGTATCTCGTTTAGTAAAAGAGCTACGACTTTGGGAATAGTCTCGTTGGATTCAGAACGTCGAAACTAAGACAAAACCGTTGGATTTTTAAAGCTAGTACTTATAGAAGCCGAGATACAGACTTCCAAACTTTTGGTTTTTGGTGCACATATATGGAAACCAAAAATTTGTATCTCGGTTAGTAACAAAGCTACGACTTTGGGAATAGTCTCGTTGGATTTAGAACGTCGAAACTAAGACAAAACCGTTGGATTTTTAAAGCTAGTACTTATAGAAGCCGAGATACAGACTTCCAAACTTTTGGTTTTTGGTGCACATATATGGAAACCAAAAATTTGTATCTCGGTTAGTAACAGAGCTACGACTTTGGGAATAGTCTCGTTGGATTTAGAACGTCGAAACTAAGACAAAACCGTTGGATTTTTAAAGCTAGTACTTATAGAAGCCGAGATACAGACTTCCAAACTTTTGGTTTTTGGTGCACATATATGGAAACCAAAAATTTGTATCTCGGTTAGTAGAAGAGCTACGACTTTGGGAATAGTCTCGTTGGATTCAGAACGTCGAAACTAAGACAAAACCGTTGGATTTTTAAAGCTAGTACTTATAGAAGCCGAGATATAGACTTCCAAACTTTTGGTTTTTGGTGCACATATATGGAAACCAAAAGTTTGTATCTCGGTTAGCAGAAGAGCTACGACTTTGGGAATAGTCTCGTTGGATTCAGAACGTCGAAACTAAGACAAAACCGTTGGATTTTTAAAGCTAGTACTTATAGAAGCCGAGATACAGACTTCCAAACTTTTGGATTTTGGTGCACATATATGGAAACCAAAAATTTGTATCTCGGTTAGTAAAAGAGCTACGACTTTGGGAATAGTCTCGTTGGATTCAGAACGTCGAAACTAAGACAAAACCGTTGGATTTTTAAAGCTAGTACTTATAGAAGCCGAGATACAGACTTCCAAACTTTTGGTTTTTGGTGCACATATATGGAAACCAAAAATTTGTATCTCGGTTAGTAAAAGAGCTACGACTTTGGGAATAGTCTCGTTGGATTCGGAACGTCGAAACTAAGACAAAACCGTTGGATTTTTAAAGCTAGTACTTATAGACGCCGAGATACAGACTTCCAAACTTTTGGTTTTTGGTGCACATATATGGAAACCAAAAATTTGTATCTCGGTTAGTAACAGAGCTACGACTTTGGGAATTGTCTCGTTGGATTCAGAACGTCGAAACTAAGACAAAACCGTTGGATTTTTAAAGCTAGTACTTATAGAAGCCGAGATACAGACTTCCAAACTTTTGGTTTTTGGTGCACATATATGGAAACCAAAAATTTGTATCTCGGTTAGTAACAGAGCTACGACTTTGGGAATAGTCTCGTTGGATTTAGAACGTCGGAACTAAGACAAAACCGTTGGATTTTTAAAGCTAGTACTTATAGAAGCCGAGATACAGACTTCCAAACTTTTGGATTTTGGTGCACATATATGGAAACCAAAAATTTGTATCTCGGTTAGTAAAAGAGCTACGACTTTGGGAATAGTCTCGTTGGATTCAGAACGTCGAAACTAAGACAAAACCGTTGGATTTTTAAAGCTAGTACTTATAGAAGCCGAGATACAGACTTCCAAACTTTTGGTTTTTGGTGCACATATATGGAAACCAAAAATTTGTATCTCGGTTAGTAAAAGAGCTACGACTTTGGGAATAGTCTCGTTGGATTCAGAACGTCGAAACTAAGACAAGACCGTTGGATTTTTAAAGCTAGTACTTATAGACGCCGAGATACAGACTTCCAAACTTTTGGTTTTTGGTGCACATATATGGAAACCAAAAATTTGTATCTCGGTTAGTAAAAGAGCTACGACTTTGGGAATAGTCTCGTTGGATTCAGAACGTCGAAACTAAGACAAAACCGTTGGATTTTTAAAGCTAGTACTTATAGAAGCCGAGATACAGACTTCCAAACTTTTGGTTTTTGGTGCACATATATGGAAACCAAAAATTTGTATCTCGGTTAGTAAAAGAGCTACGACTTTGGGAATAGTCTCGTTGGATTCAGAACGTCGAAACTAAGACAAGACCGTTGGATTTTTAAAGCTAGTACTTATAGAAGCCGAGATAAAGACTTCCAAACTTTTGGTTTTTGGTGCACATATATGGAAACCAAAAGTTTGTATCTCGGTTAGTAGAAGAGCTACGACTTTGGGAATAGTCTCGTTGGATTCAGAACGTCGAAACTAAGACAAAACCGTTGGATTTTTAAAGCTAGTACTTATAGAAGCCGAGATACAGACTTCCAAACTTTTGGATTTTGGTGCACATATATGGAAACCAAAAATTTGTATCTCGGTTAGTAAAAGAGCTACGACTTTGGGAATAGTCTCGTTGGATTCAGAACGTCGAAACTAAGACAAAACCGTTGGATTTTTAAAGCTAGTACTTATAGAAGCCGAGATACAGACTTCCAAACTTTTGGTTTTTGGTGCACATATATGGAAACCAAAAATTTGTATCTCGGTTAGTAAAAGAGCTACGACTTTGGGAATAGTCTCGTTGGATTCAGAACGTCGAAACTAAGACAAGACCGTTGGATTTTTAAAGCTAGTACTTATAGACGCCGAGATACAGACTTCCAAACTTTTGGTTTTTGGTGCACATATATGGAAACCAAAAATTTGTATCTCGGTTAGTAAAAGAGCTACGACTTTGGGAATAGTCTCGTTGGATTCAGAACGTCGAAACTAAGACAAAACCGTTGGATTTTTAAAGCTAGTACTTATAGAAGCCGAGATACAGACTTCCAAACTTTTGGTTTTTGGTGCACATATATGGAAACCAAAAATTTGTATCTCGGTTAGTAACAGAGCTACGACTTTGGGAATAGTCTCGTTGGATTTAGAACGTCGAAACTAAGACAAAACCGTTGGATTTTTAAAGCTAGTACTTATAGAAGCCGAGATACAGACTTCCAAACTTTTGGTTTTTGGTGCACATATATGGAAACCAAAAATTTGTATCTCGTTTAGTAAAAGAGCTACGACTTTGGGAATAGTCTCGTTGGATTCAGAACGTCGAAACTAAGACAAAACCGTTGGATTTTTAAAGCTAGTACTTATAGAAGCCGAGATACAGACTTCCAAACTTTTGGTTTTTGGTGCACATATATGGAAACCAAAATATTGTATCTCGGTTAGTAAAAGAGCTACGACTTTGGGAATAGTCTCGTTGGATTCAGAACGTCGAAACTAAGACAAGACCGTTGGATTTTTAAAGCTAGTACTTATAGACGCCGAGATACAGACTTCCAAACTTTTGGTTTTTGGTGCACATATATGGAAACCAAAATATTGTATCTCGGTTAGTAAAAGAGCTACGACTTTGGGAATAGTCTCGTTGGATTCAGAACGTCGAAACTAAGACAAGACCGTTGGATTTTTAAAGCTAGTACTTATAGAAGCCGAGATATAGACTTCCAAACTTTTGGTTTTTGGTGCACATATATGGAAACCAAAAGTTTGTATCTCGGTTAGTAGAAGAGCTACGACTTTGGGAATAGTCTTGTTGGATTCAGAACGTCGAAACTAAGACAAAACCGTTGGATTTTTAAAGCTAGTACTTATAGAAGCCGAGATACAGACTTCCAAACTTTTGGTTTTTGGTGCACATATATGGAAACCAAAAATTTGTATCTCGTTTAGTAAAAGAGCTACGACTTTGGGAATAGTCTCGTTGGATTCAGAACGTCGAAACTAAGACAAGACCGTTGGATTTTTAAAGCTAGTACTTATAGAAGCCGAGATACAGACTTCCAAACTTTTGGTTTTTGGTGCACATATATGGAAACCAAAAATTTGTATCTCGGTTAGTAACAGAGCTACGACTTTGGGAATAGTCTCGTTGGATTCAGAACGTCGAAACTAAGACAAGACCGTTGGATTTTTAAAGCTAGTACTTATAGACGCCGAGATACAGACTTCCAAACTTTTGGTTTTTGGTGCACATATATGGAAACCAAAAATTTGTATCTCGGTTAGTAAAAGAGCTACGACTTTGGGAATAGTCTCGTTGGATTCAGAACGTCGAAACTAAGACAAAACCGTTGGATTTTTAAAGCTAGTACTTATAGAAGCCGAGATACAGACTTCCAAACTTTTGGTTTTTGGTGCACATATATGGAAACCAAAAATTTGTATCTCGGTTAGTAAAAGAGCTACGACTTTGGGAATAGTCTCGTTGGATTCAGAACGTCGAAACTAAG
Organism: Anthonomus grandis grandis; assembly: GCF_022605725.1. Classification (NCBI taxonomy): domain Eukaryota; kingdom Metazoa; phylum Arthropoda; class Insecta; order Coleoptera; family Curculionidae; genus Anthonomus; species Anthonomus grandis. The sequence goes on along the minus strand of NW_026088451.1, from coordinate 68,317 downwards.
ACAAGACCGTTGGATTTTTAAAGCTAGTACTTATAGAAGCCGAGATATAGACTTCCAAACTTTTGGTTTTTGGTGCACATATATGGAAACCAAAAGTTTGTATCTCGGTTAGTAGAAGAGCTACGACTTTGGGAATAGTCTCGTTGGATTCAGAACGTCGAAACTAAGACAAAACCGTTGGATTTTTAAAGCTAGTACTTATAGAAGCCGAGATACAGACTTCCAAACTTTTGGATTTTGGTGCACATATATGGAAACCAAAAATTTGTATCTCGGTTAGTAAAAGAGCTACGACTTTGGGAATAGTCTCGTTGGATTCAGAACGTCGAAACTAAGACAAAACCGTTGGATTTTTAAAGCTAGTACTTATAGAAGCCGAGATACAGACTTCCAAACTTTTGGTTTTTGGTGCACATATATGGAAACCAAAAATTTGTATCTCGGTTAGTAACAGAGCTACGACTTTGGGAATAGTCTCGTTGGATTTAGAACGTCGAAACTAAGACAAAACCGTTGGATTTTTAAAGCTAGTACTTATAGAAGCCGAGATACAGACTTCCAAACTTTTGGTTTTTGGTGCACATATATGGAAACCAAAAATTTGTATCTCGTTTAGTAAAAGAGCTACGACTTTGGGAATAGTCTCGTTGGATTCAGAACGTCGAAACTAAGACAAAACCGTTGGATTTTTAAAGCTAGTACTTATAGAAGCCGAGATACAGACTTCCAAACTTTTGGTTTTTGGTGCACATATATGGAAACCAAAAATTTGTATCTCGGTTAGTAACAGAGCTACGACTTTGGGAATAGTCTCGTTGGATTTAGAACGTCGAAACTAAGACAAAACCGTTGGATTTTTAAAGCTAGTACTTATAGAAGCCGAGATACAGACTTCCAAACTTTTGGTTTTTGGTGCACATATATGGAAACCAAAAATTTGTATCTCGGTTAGTAACAGAGCTACGACTTTGGGAATAGTCTCGTTGGATTTAAAACGTCGAAACTAAGACAAAACCGTTGGATTTTTAAAGCTAGTACTTATAGAAGCCGAGATACAGACTTCCAAACTTTTGGTTTTTGGTGCACATATATGGAAACCAAAAATTTGTATCTCGGTTAGTAAAAGAGCTACGACTTTGGGAATAGTCTCGTTGGATTCAGAACGTCGAAACTAAGACAAGACCGTTGGATTTTTAAAGCTAGTACTTGTAGAAGCCGAGATATAGACTTCCAAACTTTTGGTTTTTGGTGCACATATATGGAAACCAAAAGTTTGTATCTCGGTTAGTAGAAGAGCTACGACTTTGGGAATAGTCTCGTTGGATTCAGAACGTCGAAACTAAGACAAAACCGTTGGATTTTTAAAGCTAGTACTTATAGAAGCCGAGATACAGACTTCCAAACTTTTGGATTTTGGTGCACATATATGGAAACCAAAAATTTGTATCTCGGTTAGTAAAAGAGCTACGACTTTGGGAATAGTCTCGTTGGATTCAGAACGTCGAAACTAAGACAAAACCGTTGGATTTTTAAAGCTAGTACTTATAGAAGCCGAGATACAGACTTCCAAACTTTTGGTTTTTGGTGCACATATATGGAAACCAAAAATTTGTATCTCGGTTAGTAAAAGAGCTACGACTTTGGGAATAGTCTCGTTGGATTCAGAGCAATAAAACTAAGACAAAACCGTTGGATTTTTAAAGCTAGTACTTATAGAAGCCGAGATATAGACTTCCAAACTTTTGGTTTTTGGTGCACATATATGGAAACCAAAAGTTTGTATCTCGGTTAGTAGAAGAGCTACGACTTTGGGAATAGTCTCGTTGGATTCAGAACGTCGAAACTAAGACAAGACCGTTGGATTTTTAAAGCTAGTACTTATAGAAGCCGAGATACAGACTTCCAAACTTTTGGTTTTTGGTGCACATATATGGAAACCAAAAATTTGTATCTCGGTTAGTAACAGAGCTACGACTTTGGGAATAGTCTCGTTGGATTTAAAACGTCGAAACTAAGACAAAACCGTTGGATTTTTAAAGCTAGTACTTATAGAAGCCGAGATACAGACTTCCAAACTTTTGGTTTTTGGTGCACATATATGGAAACCAAAAATTTGTATCTCGGTTAGTAAAAGAGCTACGACTTTGGGAATAGTCTCGTTGGATTCAGAACGTCGAAACTAAGACAAGACCGTTGGATTTTTAAAGCTAGTACTTATAGAAGCCGAGATATAGACTTCCAAACTTTTGGTTTTTGGTGCACATATATGGAAACCAATAGTTTGTATCTCGGTTAGTAGAAGAGCTACGACTTTGGGAATAGTCTCGTTGGATTCAGAACGTCGAAACTAAGACAAAACCGTTGGATTTTTAAAGCTAGTACTTATAGAAGCCGAGATACAGACTTCCAAACTTTTGGATTTTGGTGCACATATATGGAAACCAAAAATTTGTATCTCGGTTAGTAAAAGAGCTACGACTTTACGAATAGTCTCGTTGGATTCAGAGCAATGAAACTAAGACAAAACCGTTAGATTTTTAAAGCTAGTACTTATAGAAGCCGAGATACAGATTTCCAAACTTTTGGTTTTTGGTGCACATATATGGAAACCAATAATTTGTATCTCGGTTAGTAAAAGAGCTACGACTTTGGGAATAGTCTCGTTGGATTTAGAACGTCAAAACTAAGACAAAACCGTTGGATTTTTTAAGCTAGTACTTATAGAAGCCGAGATACAGACTTCCAAACTTTTGGTTTTTGGTGCACATATATGGAAACCAAAAATTTGTATCTCGGTTAGTAAAAGAGCTACGACTTTGGGAATAGTCTCGTTAAATTCAGAACGTCGAAACTAAGACAAAACCGTTGGATTTTTAAAGCTAGTACTTACAGAAGCCGAGATACAGACTTCCAAACTTTTGGTTTTTGGTGCACATATATGGAAACCAAAAATTTGTATCTCGGTTAGTAAAAGAGCTACGACTTTGGGAATAGTCTCGTTATATTTAGAACGTCGAAACTAAGACAAAACCGTTGGATTTTTAAAGCTAGTACTTATAGAAGCCGAGATATAGACTTCCAAACTTTTGGTTTTTGGTGCACATATATGGAAACCAAAAGTTTGTATCTCGGTTAGTAAAAGAGCTACGACTTTGGGAATAGTCTCGTTGGATTCAGAACGTCGAAACTAAGACAAAACCGTTGGATTTTTAAAGCTAGTACTTATAGAAGCCGAGATATAGACTTCCAAACTTTTGGTTGTTGGTGCACATATATGGAAACCAAAAATTTGTATCTCGGTTAGTAAAAGAGCTACGACTTTGGGAATAGTCTCGTTGGATTCAGAACATCGAAACTAAGACAAAACCGTTGGATTTTTAAAGCTAGTACTTATGAAAGCCGAGATATAGACTTCCAAACTTTTGGTTTTTGGTGCACATATATGGAAACCAAAAGTTTGTATCTCGGTTAGTAAAAGAGCTACGACTTTGGGAATAGTCTCATTGGATTTAGAACGTCGAAACTAAGACAAAACCGTTGGATTTTTAAAGCTAGTACTTATAGAAGCCGAGATATAGACTTCCAAACTTTTGGTTTTTGGTGCACATATATGGAAACCAAAAGTTTGTATCTCGGTTAGTAAAAGAGCTACGACTTTGGGAATAGTCTCGTTGGATTTAGAACGTCGAAGCTAAGACAAAACCGTTGGATTTTTAAAGCTAGTACTTATAGAAGCCGAGATATAGACTTCCAAACTTTTGGTTTTTGGTGCACATATATGGAAACCAAAAGTTTGTATCTCGGTTAGTAGAAGAGCTACGACTTTGGGAATAGTCTCGTTGGATTCAGAACGTCGAAACTAAGACAAGACCGTTGGACTTTTAAAGCTAGTACTTATAGAAGCCGAGATACAGACTTCCAAACTTTGGGTTTTTGGTGCACATATATGGAAACCAAAAATTTGTATCTCGGTTAGTAAAAGAGCTACGACTTTGAGAATAGTCTCGTTGGATTGAGAACGTCGAAACTAAGACAAAACCGTTGGATTTTTAAAGCTAGTACTTATAGAAGCCGAGATACAGACTTCCAAACTTTTGGATTTTGGTGCACATATATGGAAACCAAAAGTTTGTATCTCGGTTAGTAAAAGAGCTACGACTTTGGGAATAGTCTCGTTGGATTCAGAACGTCGAAACTAAGACAAGACCGTTGGATTTTTAAAGCTAGTACTTATAGAAGCCGAGATACAGACTTCCAAACTTTGGGTTTTTGGTGCACATATATGGAAACCAAAAATTTGTATCTCGGTTAGTAAAAGAGCTACGACTTTGAGAATAGTCTCGTTGGATTCAGAACGTCGAAACTAAGACAAAACCGTTGGATTTTTTAAGCTAGTACTTATAGAAGCCGAGATACAGACTTCCAAACTTTTGGTTTTTGGTGCACATATATGGAAACCAAAAATTTGTATCTCGGTTAGTAACAGAGCTACGACTTTGGGAATAGTCTCGTTGGATTAAGAACGTCGAAACTAAGATAAAACCGTTGGATTTTTAAAGCTAGTACTTATAGAAGCCGAGATACAGACTTCCAAACTTTTGGTTTTTGGTGCACATATATGGAAACCAAAAATTTGTATCTCGGTTAGTAACAGAGCTACGACTTTGGGAATAGTCTCGTTGGATTAAGAACGTCGAAACTAAGATAAAACCGTTGGATTTTTAAAGCTAGTACTTATAGAAGCCGAGATACAGACTTCCAAACTTTTGGTTTTTGGTGCACATATATGGAAACCAAAAATTTGTATCTCGGTTAGTAACAGAGCTACGACTTTGGGAATAGTCTCGTTGGATTAAGAACGTCGAAACTAAGATAAAACCGTTGGATTTTTAAAGCTAGTACTTATAGAAGCCGAGATACAGACTTCCAAACTTTTGGTTTTTGGTGCACATATATGGAAACCAAAAATTTGTATCTCGGTTAGTAAAAGAGCTACGACTTTAAGAATAGTCTCGTTGGATTCAGAACGTCGAAACTAAGACAAAACCGTTGGATTTTTAAAGCTAGTACTTATAGAAGCCGAGATATAGACTTCCAAACTTTTGGTTTTTGGTGCACATATATGGAAACCAAAAGTTTGTATCTCGGTTAGTAAAAGAGCTACGACTTTGGGAATAGTCTCGTTGGATTCAGAACGTCGAAACTAAGACAAAACCGTTGGATTTTTAAAGCTAGTACTTATAGAAGCCGAGATATAGACTTCCAAACTTTTGGTTTTTGGTGCACATATATGGAAACCAAAAGTTTGTATCTCGGTTAGTAAAAGAGCTACGACTTTGGGAATAGTCTCGTTGGATTTAGAACATCGAAACTAAGACAAAACCGTTGGATTTTTAAAGCTAGTACTTATAGAAGCCGAGATATAGACTTCCAAACTTTTGGTTTTTGGTGCACATATATGGAAACCAAAAATTTGTATCTCGGTTAGTAAAAGAGCTACGACTTTGGGAATAGTCTCGTTAGATTCAGAACGTCGAAACTAAGACAAAACCGTTGGATTTTTAAAGCTAGTACTTATAGAAGCCGAGATATAGACTTCCAAACTTTTGGTTTTTGGTGCACATATATGGAAACCAAAAATTTGTATCTCGGTTAGTAAAAGAGCTACGACTTTGGGAATAGTCTCGTTGGATTCAGAGCATTGAAACTAAGACAAAACCGTTAGAGTTTTAAAGCTAGTACTTATAGAAGCCGAGATACAGATTTCCAAACTTTTGGTTTTTGGTGCACATATATGGAAACCAAAAATTTGTATCTCGGTTAGTAAAAGAGCTACGACTTTGGGAATAGTCTCGTTGGATTTAGAACGTCAAAACTAAGACAAAACCGTTGGATTTTTTAAGCTAGTACTTATAGAAGCCGAGATACAGACTTCCAAACTTTTGGTTTTTGGTGCACATATATGGAAACCAAAAATTTGTATCTCGGTTAGTAAAAGAGCTACGACTTTGGGAATAGTCTCGTTAAATTCAGAACGTCGAATCTAAGACAAAACCGTTGGATTTTTAAAGCTAGTACTTACAGAAGCCGAGATACAGACTTCCAAACTTTTGGTTTTTGGTGCACATATATGGAAACCAAAAATTTGTATCTCGGTTAGTAAAAGAGCTACGACTTTGGGAATAGTCTCGTTATATTTAGAACGTCGAAACTAAGACAAAACCGTTGGATTTTTAAAGCTAGTACTTATAGAAGCCGAGATATAGACTTCCAAACTTTTGGTTTTTGGTGCACATATATGGAAACCAAAAGTTTGTATCTCGGTTAGTAAAAGAGCTACGACTTTGGGAATAGTCTCGTTGGATTCAGAACGTCGAAACTAAGACAAAACCGTTGGATTTTTAAAGCTAGTACTTATAGAAGCCGAGATATAGACTTCCAAACTTTTGGTTTTTGGTGCACATATATGGAAACCAAAAGTTTGTATCTCGGTTAGTAAAAGAGCTACGACTTTGGGAATAGTCTCGTTGGATTCAGAACGTCGAAACTAAGACAAAACCGTTGGATTTTTAAAGCTAGTACTTATAGAAGCCGAGATATAGACTTCCAAACTTTTGGTTTTTGGTGCACATATATGGAAACCAAAAGTTTGTATCTCGGTTAGTAAAAGAGCTACGACTTTGGGAATAGTCTCGTTGGATTTAGAACATCGAAACTAAGACAAAACCGTTGGATTTTTAAAGCTAGTACTTATAGAAGCCGAGATATAGACTTCAAAACTTTTGGTTTTTGGTGCACATATATGGAAACCAAAAATTTGTATCTCGGTTAGTAAAAGAGCTACGACTTTGGGAATAGTCTCGTTGGATTCAGAGCAATAAAACTAAGACAAAACCGTTGGATTTTTAAAGCTAGTACTTATAGAAGCCGAGATATAGACTTCCAAACTTTTGGTTTTTGGTGCACATATATGGAAACCAAAAATTTGTATCTCGGTTAGTAAAAGAGCTACGACTTTGGGAATAGTCTCGTTGGATTCAGAGCATTGAAACTAAGACAAAACCGTTAGAGTTTTAAAGCTAGTACTTATAGAAGCCGAGATACAGATTTCCAAACTTTTGGTTTTTGGTGCACATATATGGAAACCAAAAATTTGTATCTCGGTTAGTAAAAGAGCTACGACTTTGGGAATAGTCTCGTTGGATTTAGAACGTCAAAACTAAGACAAAACCGTTGGATTTTTTAAGCTAGTACTTATAGAAGCCGAGATACAGACTTCCAAACTTTTGGTTTTTGGTGCACATATATGGAAACCAAAAATTTGTATCTCGGTTAGTAAAAGAGCTACGACTTTGGGAATAGTCTCGTTAAATTCAGAACGTCGAATCTAAGACAAAACCGTTGGATTTTTAAAGCTAGTACTTACAGAAGCCGAGATACAGACTTCCAAACTTTTGGTTTTTGGTGCACATATATGGAAACCAAAAATTTGTATCTCGGTTAGTAAAAGAGCTACGACTTTGGGAATAGTCTCGTTATATTTAGAACGTCGAAACTAAGACAAAACCGTTGGATTTTTAAAGCTAGTACTTATAGAAGCCGAGATATAGACTTCCAAACTTTTGGTTTTTGGTGCACATATATGGAAACCAAAAGTTTGTATCTCGGTTAGTAAAAGAGCTACGACTTTGGGAATAGTCTCGTTGGATTCAGAACGTCGAAACTAAGACAAAACCGTTGGATTTTTAAAGCTAGTACTTATAGAAGCCGAGATATAGACTTCCAAACTTTTGGTTTTTGGTGCACATATATGGAAACCAAAAGTTTGTATCTCGGTTAGTAAAAGAGCTACGACTTTGGGAATAGTCTCGTTGGATTCAGAACGTCGAAACTAAGACAAAACCGTTGGATTTTTAAAGCTAGTACTTATAGAAGCCGAGATATAGACTTCCAAACTTTTGGTTTTTGGTGCACATATATGGAAACCAAAAGTTTGTATCTCGGTTAGTAAAAGAGCTACGACTTTGGGAATAGTCTCGTTGGATTTAGAACATCGAAACTAAGACAAAACCGTTGGATTTTTAAAGCTAGTACTTATAGAAGCCGAGATATAGACTTCAAAACTTTTGGTTTTTGGTGCACATATATGGAAACCAAAAATTTGTATCTCGGTTAGTAAAAGAGCTACGACTTTGGGAATAGTCTCGTTGGATTCAGAGCAATAAAACTAAGACAAAACCGTTGGATTTTTAAAGCTAGTACTTATAGAAGCCGAGATATAGACTTCCAAACTTTTGGTTTTTGGTGCACATATATGGAAACCAAAAATTTGTATCTCGGTTAGTAAAAGAGCTACGACTTTGGGAATAGTCTCGTTAGATTCAGAACGTCGAAACTAAGACAAAACAGTTGGATTTTTAAAGCTAGTACTTATAGAAGCCGAGATATAGACTTCCAAACTTTTGGTTTTTGGTGCACATATATGGAAACCAAAAATTTGTATCTCGGTTAGTAAAAGAGCTACGACTTTGGGAATAGTCTCGTTGGATTCAGAGCATTGAAACTAAGACAAAACCGTTAGATTTTTAAAGCTAGTACTTATAGAAGCCGAGATATAGACTTCCAAACTTTTGGTTTTTGGTGCACATATATGGAAACCAAAAGTTTGTATCTCGGTTAGTAAAAGAGCTACGACTTTGGGAATAGTCTCGTTGGATTTAGAACGTCAAAACTAAGACAAAACCGTTGGATTTTTTAAGCTAGTACTTATAGAAGCCGAGATACAGACTTCCAAACTTTTGGTTTTTGGTGCACATATATGGAAACCAAAAATTTGTATCTCGGTTAGTAAAAGAGCTACGACTTTGGGAATAGTCTCGTTAAATTCAGAACGTCGAAACTAAGACAAAACCGTTGGATTTTTAAAGCTAGTACTTACAGAAGCCGAGATACAGACTTCCAAACTTTTGGTTTTTGGTGCACATATATGGAAACCAAAAATTTGTATCTCGGTTAGTAAAAGAGCTACGACTTTGGGAATAGTCTCGTTATATTTAGAACGTCGAAACTAAGACAAAACCGTTGGATTTTTAAAGCTAGTACTTATAGAAGCCGAGATATAGACTTCCAAACTTTTGGTTTTTGGTGCACATATATGGAAACCAAAAGTTTGTATCTCGGTTAGTAAACGAGCTACGACTTTGGGAATAGTCTCGTTGGATCCAAAACGTCGAAACTAAGACAAAACCGTTGGATTTTTAAAGCTAGTACTTACAGAAGCCGAGATACAGACTTCCAAACTTTGGGTTTTTGGTGCACATATATGGAAACCAAAAATTTGTATCTCGGTTAGTAAAAGAGCTACGACTTTGGGAATAGTCTTGTTGGATTCAGAACGTCGAAACTAAGACAAAACCGTTGGATTTTTAAAGCTAGTACTTATAGAAGCCGAGATATAGACTTCCAAACTTTTGGTTGTTGGTGCACATATATGGAAACCAAAAATTTGTATCTCGGTTAGTAAAAGAGCTACGACTTTGGGAATAGTCTTGTTGGATTCAGAACGTCGAAACTAAGACAAAACCGTTGGATTTTTAAAGCTAGTACTTATAGAAGCCGAGATACAGACTTCTAAACTTTTGGTTGTTGGTGCACATATATGGAAACCAAAAATTTGTATCTCGGTTAGTGAAAGAGCTACGACTTTGGGAATAGTCTCGTTGGATTCAGAGCAATGAAACTAAGACAAAACCGTTGGATTTTTAAAGCTAGTACTTATAGAAGCCGAGATATAGACTTCCAAACTTTTGGTTTTTGGTGCACATATATGGAAACCAAAAGTTTGTATCTCGGTTAGTAAAAGAGCTACGACTTTGGGAATAGTCTCGTTGGATTCAGAACGTCGAAACTAAGACAAAACCGTTGGATTTTTAAAGCTAGTACTTATAGAAGCCGAGATATAGACTTCCAAACTTTTGGTTGTTGGTGCACATATATGGAAACCAAAAATTTGTATCTCGGTTAGTAAAAGAGCTACGACTTTGGGAATAGTCTCGTTGGATTTAGAACGTCGAAACTAAGACAAAACCGTTGGATTTTTAAAGCTAGTACTTATAGAAGCCGAGATATAGACTTCCAAACTTTTGGTTGTTGGTGCACATATATGGAAACCAAAAGTTTGTATCTCGGTTAGTAAAAGAGCTACGACTTTGGGAATAGTCTCGTTGGATTTAGAACGTCGAAACTAAGACAAAACCGTTGGATTTTTAAAGCTAGTACTTATAGAAGCCGAGATATAGACTTCCAAACTTTTGGTTTTTGGTGCACATATATGGAAACCAAAAGTTTGTATCTCGGTTAGTAAAAGAGCTACGACTTTGGGAATAGTCTCGTTGGATTTAGAACGTCGAAACTAAGACAAAACCGTTGGATTTTTAAAGCTAGTACTTATAGAAGCCGAGATATAGACTTCCAAACTTTTGGTTTTTGGTGCACATATATGGAAACCAAAAGTTTGTATCTCGGTTAGTAGAAGAGCTACGACTTTGGGAATAGTCTCGTTGGATTCAGAACGTCGAAACTAAGACAAGACCGTTGGATTTTTAAAGCTAGTACTTATAGAAGCCGAGATACAGACTTCCAAACTTTGGGTTTTTGGTGCACATATATGGAAACCAAAAATTTGTATCTCGGTTAGTAAAAGAGCTACGACTTTGGGAATAGTCTCGTTGGATTCAGAACGTCGAAACTAAGACAAAACCGTTGGATTTTTAAAGCTAGTACTTATAGAAGCCGAGATACAGACTTCCAAACTTTTGGATTTTGGTGCACATATATGGAAACCAAAAGTTTGTATCTCGGTTAGTAAAAGAGCTACGACTTTGGGAATAGTCTCGTTGGATTTAGAACGTCGAAACTAAGACAAAACCGTTGGACTTTTAAAGCTAGTACTTATAGAAGCCGAGATACAGACTTCCAAACTTTTGGTTTTTGGTGCACATATATGGAAACCAAAAATTTGTATCTCGGTTAGTAACAGAGCTACGACTTTGGGAATAGTCTCGTTGGATTAAGAACGTCGAAACTAAGATAAAACCGTTGGATTTTTAAAGCTAGTACTTATAGAAGCCGAGATACAGACTTCCAAACTTTTGGTTTTTGGTGCACATATATGGAAACCAAAAATTTGTATCTCGGTTAGTAAAAGAGCTACGACTTTGGGAATAGTCTCGTTGGATTCAGAACGTCGAAACTAAGACAAAACCGTTGGATTTTTAAAGCTAGTACTTATAGAAGCCGAGATATAGACTTCCAAACTTTTGGTTTTTGGTGCACATATATGGAAACCAAAAGTTTGTATCTCGGTTAGTAAAAGAGCTACGACTTTGGGAATAGTCTCGTTGGATTCAGAACGTCGAAACTAAGACAAAACCGTTGGATTTTTAAAGCTAGTACTTATAGAAGCCGAGATATAGACTTCCAAACTTTTGGTTTTTGGTGCACATATATGGAAACCAAAAGTTTGTATCTCGGTTAGTAAAAGAGCTACGACTTTGGGAATAGTCTCGTTGGATTTAGAACATCGAAACTAAGACAAAACCGTTGGATTTTTAAAGCTAGTACTTATAGAAGCCGAGATATAGACTTCCAAACTTTTGGTTTTTGGTGCACATATATGGAAACCAAAAGTTTGTATCTCGGTTAGTAGAAGAGCTACGACTTTGGGAATAGTCTCGTTGGATTCAGAACGTCGAAACTAAGACAAGACCGTTGGATTTTTAAAGCTAGTACTTATAGAAGCCGAGATACAGACTTCCAAACTTTGGGTTTTTGGTGCACATATATGGAAACCAAAAATTTGTATCTCGGTTAGTAAAAGAGCTACGACTTTGGGAATAGTCTCGTTGGATTCAGAACGTCGAAACTAAGACAAAACCGTTGGATTTTTAAAGCTAGTACTTATAGAAGCCGAGATACAGACTTCCAAACTTTTGGTTTTTGGTGCACATATATGGAAACCAAAAATTTGTATCTCGGTTAGTAAAAGAGCTACGACTTTGGGAATAGTCTCGTTGGATTCAGAGCAATAAAACTAAGACAAAACCGTTGGATTTTTAAAGCTAGTACTTATAGAAGCCGAGATATAGACTTCCAAACTTTTGGTTTTTGGTGCACATATATGGAAACCAAAAATTTGTATCTCGGTTAGTAAAAGAGCTACGACTTTGGGAATAGTCTCGTTGGATTCAGAGCAATAAAACTAAGACAAAACCGTTGGATTTTTAAAGCTAGTACTTATAGAAGCCGAGATACAGATTTCCAAACTTTTGGTTTTTGGTGCACATATATGGAAACCAAAAATTTGTATCTCGGTTAGTAAAAGAGCTACGACTTTGGGAATAGTCTCGTTGGATTTAGAACGTCAAAACTAAGACAAAACCGTTGGATTTTTTAAGCTAGTACTTATAGAAGCCGAGATACAGACTTCCAAACTTTTGGTTTTTGGTGCACATATATGGAAACCAAAAATTTGTATCTCGGTTAGTAAAAGAGCTACGACTTTGGGAATAGTCTCGTTAAATTCAGAACGTCGAAACTAAGACAAAACCGTTGGATTTTTAAAGCTAGTACTTACAGAAGCCGAGATACAGACTTCCAAACTTTTGGTTTTTGGTGCACATATATGGAAACCAAAAATTTGTATCTCGGTTAGTGAAAGAACTACGACTTTGGGAATAGTCTCGTTGGATTCAGAGCAATGAAACTAAGACAAAACCGTTGGATTTTTAAAGCTAGTACTTATAGAAGCCGAGATATAGACTTCCAAACTTTTGGTTTTTGGTGCACATATATGGAAACCAAAAGTTTGTATCTCGGTTAGTAAAAGAGCTACGACTTTGGGAATAGTCTCGTTGGATTCAGAACGTCGAAACTAAGACAAAACCGTTGGATTTTTAAAGCTAGTACTTATAGAAGCCGAGATATAGACTTCCAAACTTTTGGTTGTTGGTGCACATATATGGAAACCAAAAATTTGTATCTCGGTTAGTAAAAGAGCTACGGCTTTGGGAATAGTCTCGTTGGATTCAGAACGTCGAAACTAAGACAAAACCGTTGGATTTTTAAAGCTAGTACTTATAGAAGCCGAGATATAGACTTCCAAACTTTTGGTTTTTGGTGCACATATATGGAAACCAAAAGTTTGTATCTCGGTTAGTAAAAGAGCTACGACTTTGGGAATAGTCTCGTTGGATTTAGAACGTCGAAACTAAGACAAAACCGTTGGATTTTTAAAGCTAGTACTTATAGAAGCCGAGATATAGACTTCCAAACTTTTGGTTTTTGGTGCACATATATGGAAACCAAAAGTTTGTATCTCGGTTAGTAAAAGAGCTACGACTTTGGGAATAGTCTCGTTGGATTTAGAACGTCGAAACTAAGACAAAACCGTTGGATTTTTAAAGCTAGTACTTATAGAAGCCGAGATATAGACTTCCAAACTTTTGGTTTTTGGTGCACATATATGGAAATCAAAAGTTTGTATCTCGGTTAGTAGAAGAGCTACGACTTTGGGAATAGTCTCGTTGGATTCAGAACGTCGAAACTAAGACAAAACCGTTGGATTTTTAAAGCTAGTACTTATAGACGCCGAGATACAGACTTCCAAACTTTTGGTTTTTGGTGCACATATATGGAAACCAAAAATTTGTATCTCGGTTAGTAACAGAGCTACGACTTTGGGAATAGTCTCGTTGGATTTAGAACGTCGAAACTAAGACAAAACCGTTGGATTTTTAAAGCTAGTACTTATAGAAGCCGAGATACAGACTTCCAAACTTTTGGTTTTTGGTGCACATATATGGAAACCAAAAATTTGTATCTCGGTTAGTAAAAAAGCTACGACTTTGGGAATAGTCTCGTTGGATTCAGAACGTCGAAACTAAGACAAGACCGTTGGATTTTTAAAGCTAGTACTTATAGAAGCCGAGATACAGACTTCCAAACTTTGGGTTTTTGGTGCACATATATGGAAACCAAAAATTTGTATCTCGGTTAGTAAAAGAGCTACGACTTTGGGAATAGTCTCGTTGGATTCAGAACGTCGAAACTAAGACAAAACCGTTGGATTTTTAAAGCTAGTACTTATAGAAGCCGAGATACAGACTTCCAAACTTTTGGTTTTTGGTGCACATATATGGAAACCAAAAATTTGTATCTCGGTTAGTAAAAAAGCTACGACTTTGGGAATAGTCTCGTTGGATTCAGAGCAATGAAACTAAGACAAAACCGTTGGATTTTTAAAGCTAGTACTTATAGAAGCCGAGATATAGACTTCCAAACTTTTGGTTTTTGGTGCACATATATGGAAACCAAAAATTTGTATCTCGGTTAGTAACAGAGCTACGACTTTGGGAATAGTCTCGTTGGATTTAGAACGTCGAAACTAAGACAAAACCGTTGGATTTTTAAAGCTAGTACTTATAGAAGCCGAGATACAGACTTCCAAACTTTTGGTTTTTGGTGCACATATATGGAAACCAAAAATTTGTATCTCGGTTAGTAAAAGAGCTACGACTTTGGGAATAGTCTCGTTGGATTCAGAACGTCGAAACTAAGACAAGACCGTTGGATTTTTAAAGCTAGTACTTATAGAAGCCGAGATACAGACTTCCAAACTTTGGGTTTTTGGTGCACATATATGGAAACCAAAAATTTGTATCTCGGTTAGTAAAAGAGCTACGACTTTGGGAATAGTCTCGTTGGATTCAGAACGTCGAAACTAAGACAAGACCGTTGGATTTTTAAAGCTAGTACTTATAGAAGCCGAGATACAGACTTCCAAACTTTTGGTTTTTGGTGCACATATATGGAAACCAAAAATTTGTATCTCGGTTAGTAAAAAAGCTACGACTTTGGGAATAGTCTCGTTGGATTCAGAGCAATGAAACTAAGACAAAACCGTTGGATTTTTAAAGCTAGTACTTATAGAAGCCGAGATATAGACTTCCAAACTTTTGGTTTTTGGTGCACATATATGGAAACCAAAAATTTGTATCTCGGTTAGTAAAAGAGCTACGACTTTGGGAATAGTCTCGTTGGATTCAGAACGTCGAAACTAAGACAAAACCGTTGGATTTTTAAAGCTAGTACTTATAGAAGCCGAGATATAGACTTCCAAACTTTTGGTTTTTGGTGCACATATATGGAAACCAAAAGTTTGTATCTCGGTTAGTAAAAGAGCTACGACTTTGGGAATAGTCTCGTTGGATTCAGAACGTCGAAACTAAGACAAAACCGTTGGATTTTTAAAGCTAGTACTTATAGAAGCCGAGATATAGACTTCCAAACTTTTGGTTTTTGGTGCACATATATGGAAACCAAAAGTTTGTATCTCGGTTAGTAAAAGAGCTACGACTTTGGGAATAGTCTCGTTGGATTTAGAACATCGAAACTAAGACAAAACCGTTGGATTTTTAAAGCTAGTACTTATAGAAGCCGAGATATAGACTTCCAAACTTTTGGTTTTTGGTGCACATATATGGAAACCAAAAGTTTGTATCTCGGTTAGTAGAAGAGCTACGACTTTGGGAATAGTCTCGTTGGATTCAGAACGTCGAAACTAAGACAAGACCGTTGGATTTTTAAAGCTAGTACTTATAGAAGCCGAGATACAGACTTCCAAACTTTGGGTTTTTGGTGCACATATATGGAAACCAAAAATTTGTATCTCGGTTAGTAAAAGAGCTACGACTTTGGGAATAGTCTCGTTGGATTCAGAACGTCGAAACTAAGACAAAACCGTTGGATTTTTAAAGCTAGTACTTATAGAAGCCGAGATACAGACTTCCAAACTTTTGGTTTTTGGTGCACATATATGGAAACCAAAAATTTGTATCTCGGTTAGTAAAAGAGCTACGACTTTGGGAATAGTCTCGTTGGATTCAGAGCAATAAAACTAAGACAAAACCGTTGGATTTTTAAAGCTAGTACTTATAGAAGCCGAGATATAGACTTCCAAACTTTTGGTTTTTGGTGCACATATATGGAAACCAAAAATTTGTATCTCGGTTAGTAAAAGAGCTACGACTTTGGGAATAGTCTCGTTGGATTCAGAGCAATAAAACTAAGACAAAACCGTTGGATTTTTAAAGCTAGTACTTATAGAAGCCGAGATACAGATTTCCAAACTTTTGGTTTTTGGTGCACATATATGGAAACCAAAAATTTGTATCTCGGTTAGTAAAAGAGCTACGACTTTGGGAATAGTCTCGTTGGATTTAGAACGTCAAAACTAAGACAAAACCGTTGGATTTTTTAAGCTAGTACTTATAGAAGCCGAGATACAGACTTCCAAACTTTTGGTTTTTGGTGCACATATATGGAAACCAAAAATTTGTATCTCGGTTAGTAAAAGAGCTACGACTTTGGGAATAGTCTCGTTAAATTCAGAACGTCGAAACTAAGACAAAACCGTTGGATTTTTAAAGCTAGTACTTACAGAAGCCGAGATACAGACTTCCAAACTTTTGGTTTTTGGTGCACATATATGGAAACCAAAAATTTGTATCTCGGTTAGTGAAAGAACTACGACTTTGGGAATAGTCTCGTTGGATTCAGAGCAATGAAACTAAGACAAAACCGTTGGATTTTTAAAGCTAGTACTTATAGAAGCCGAGATATAGACTTCCAAACTTTTGGTTTTTGGTGCACATATATGGAAACCAAAAGTTTGTATCTCGGTTAGTAAAAGAGCTACGACTTTGGGAATAGTCTCGTTGGATTCAGAACGTCGAAACTAAGACAAAACCGTTGGATTTTTAAAGCTAGTACTTATAGAAGCCGAGATATAGACTTCCAAACTTTTGGTTGTTGGTGCACATATATGGAAACCAAAAATTTGTATCTCGGTTAGTAAAAGAGCTACGGCTTTGGGAATAGTCTCGTTGGATTCAGAACGTCGAAACTAAGACAAAACCGTTGGATTTTTAAAGCTAGTACTTATAGAAGCCGAGATATAGACTTCCAAACTTTTGGTTTTTGGTGCACATATATGGAAACCAAAAGTTTGTATCTCGGTTAGTAAAAGAGCTACGACTTT
Source organism: Anthonomus grandis grandis (assembly GCF_022605725.1). Taxonomy (NCBI): domain Eukaryota; kingdom Metazoa; phylum Arthropoda; class Insecta; order Coleoptera; family Curculionidae; genus Anthonomus; species Anthonomus grandis. The sequence continues at coordinate 51,219 of NW_026088451.1, read as the reverse complement.
GGGAATAGTCTCGTTGGATTTAGAACGTCGAAACTAAGACAAAACCGTTGGATTTTTAAAGCTAGTACTTATAGAAGCCGAGATATAGACTTCCAAACTTTTGGTTTTTGGTGCACATATATGGAAACCAAAAGTTTGTATCTCGGTTAGTAAAAGAGCTACGACTTTGGGAATAGTCTCGTTGGATTTAGAACGTCGAAACTAAGACAAAACCGTTGGATTTTTAAAGCTAGTACTTATAGAAGCCGAGATATAGACTTCCAAACTTTTGGTTTTTGGTGCACATATATGGAAATCAAAAGTTTGTATCTCGGTTAGTAGAAGAGCTACGACTTTGGGAATAGTCTCGTTGGATTCAGAACGTCGAAACTAAGACAAAACCGTTGGATTTTTAAAGCTAGTACTTATAGACGCCGAGATACAGACTTCCAAACTTTTGGTTTTTGGTGCACATATATGGAAACCAAAAATTTGTATCTCGGTTAGTAACAGAGCTACGACTTTGGGAATAGTCTCGTTGGATTTAGAACGTCGAAACTAAGACAAAACCGTTGGATTTTTAAAGCTAGTACTTATAGAAGCCGAGATACAGACTTCCAAACTTTTGGTTTTTGGTGCACATATATGGAAACCAAAAATTTGTATCTCGGTTAGTAAAAAAGCTACGACTTTGGGAATAGTCTCGTTGGATTCAGAACGTCGAAACTAAGACAAGACCGTTGGATTTTTAAAGCTAGTACTTATAGAAGCCGAGATACAGACTTCCAAACTTTGGGTTTTTGGTGCACATATATGGAAACCAAAAATTTGTATCTCGGTTAGTAAAAGAGCTACGACTTTGGGAATAGTCTCGTTGGATTCAGAACGTCGAAACTAAGACAAAACCGTTGGATTTTTAAAGCTAGTACTTATAGAAGCCGAGATACAGACTTCCAAACTTTTGGTTTTTGGTGCACATATATGGAAACCAAAAATTTGTATCTCGGTTAGTAAAAAAGCTACGACTTTGGGAATAGTCTCGTTGGATTCAGAGCAATGAAACTAAGACAAAACCGTTGGATTTTTAAAGCTAGTACTTATAGAAGCCGAGATATAGACTTCCAAACTTTTGGTTTTTGGTGCACATATATGGAAACCAAAAATTTGTATCTCGGTTAGTAACAGAGCTACGACTTTGGGAATAGTCTCGTTGGATTTAGAACGTCGAAACTAAGACAAAACCGTTGGATTTTTAAAGCTAGTACTTATAGAAGCCGAGATACAGACTTCCAAACTTTTGGTTTTTGGTGCACATATATGGAAACCAAAAATTTGTATCTCGGTTAGTAAAAGAGCTACGACTTTGGGAATAGTCTCGTTGGATTCAGAACGTCGAAACTAAGACAAGACCGTTGGATTTTTAAAGCTAGTACTTATAGAAGCCGAGATACAGACTTCCAAACTTTGGGTTTTTGGTGCACATATATGGAAACCAAAAATTTGTATCTCGGTTAGTAAAAGAGCTACGACTTTGGGAATAGTCTCGTTGGATTCAGAACGTCGAAACTAAGACAAGACCGTTGGATTTTTAAAGCTAGTACTTATAGAAGCCGAGATACAGACTTCCAAACTTTTGGTTTTTGGTGCACATATATGGAAACCAAAAATTTGTATCTCGGTTAGTAAAAAAGCTACGACTTTGGGAATAGTCTCGTTGGATTCAGAGCAATGAAACTAAGACAAAACCGTTGGATTTTTAAAGCTAGTACTTATAGAAGCCGAGATATAGACTTCCAAACTTTTGGTTTTTGGTGCACATATATGGAAACCAAAAATTTGTATCTCGGTTAGTAAAAGAGCTACGACTTTGGGAATAGTCTCGTTGGATTTAGAACGTCGAAACTAAGACAAAACCGTTGGATTTTTAAAGCTAGTACTTATAGAAGCCGAGATATAGACTTCCAAACTTTTGGTTTTTGGTGCACATATATGGAAACCAAAAGTTTGTATCTCGGTTAGTAAAAGAGCTACGACTTTGGGAATAGTCTCGTTGGATTCAGAACGTCGAAACTAAGACAAAACCGTTGGATTTTTAAAGCTAGTACTTATAGAAGCCGAGATATAGACTTCCAAACTTTTGGTTGTTGGTGCACATATATGGAAACCAAAAATTTGTATCTCGGTTAGTAAAAGAGCTACGACTTTGGGAATAGTCTTGTTGGATTCAGAACGTCGAAACTAAGACAAAACCGTTGGATTTTTAAAGCTAGTACTTATAGAAGCCGAGATACAGACTTCCAAACTTTTGGATTTTGGTGCACATATATGGAAACCAAAAGTTTGTATCTCGGTTAGTAAAAGAGCTACGACTTTGGGAATAGTCTCGTTGGATTTAGAACGTCGAAACTAAGACAAAACCGTTGGATTTTTAAAGCTAGTACTTATAGAAGCCGAGATACAGACTTCCAAACTTTTGGTTTTTGGTGCACATATATGGAAACCAAAAATTTGTATCTCGGTTAGTAACAGAGCTACGACTTTGGGAATAGTCTCGTTGGATTAAGAACGTCGGAACTAAGATAAAACCGTTGGATTTTTAAAGCTAGTACTTATAGAAGCCGAGATACAGACTTCCAAACTTTTGGTTTTTGGTGCACATATATGGAAACCAAAAATTTGTATCTCGGTTAGTAAATAAGCTACGACTTTGGGATTAATCTCGTTGGATTCAGAACGTCGAAACTAAGACAAAACCGTTGGATTTTTAAAGCTAGTACTTATAGAAGCCGAGATATAGACTTCCAAACTTTTGGTTTTTGGTGCACATATATGGAAACCAAAAGTTTGTATCTCGGTTAGTAAAACAGCTACGACTTTGGGAATAGTCTCGTTGGATTCAGAACGTCGAAACTAAGACAAAACCGTTGGATTTTTAAAGCTAGTACTTATAGACGCCGAGATACAGACTTCCAAACTTTTGGTTTTTGGTGCACATATATGGAAACCAAAAATTTGTATCTCGGTTAGTAACAGAGCTACGACTTTGGGAATAGTCTCGTTGGATTTAGAACGTCGAAACTAAGACAAAACCGTTGGATTTTTAAAGCTAGTACTTATAGAAGCCGAGATACAGACTTCCAAACTTTTGGTTTTTGGTGCACATATATGGAAACCAAAAATTTGTATCTCGGTTAGTAAAAAAGCTACGACTTTGGGAATAGTCTCGTTGGATTCAGAGCAATGAAACTAAGACAAGACCGTTGGATTTTTAAAGCTAGTACTTATAGAAGCCGAGATATAGACTTCCAAACTTTTGGTTTTTGGTGCACATATATGGAAACCAAAAATTTGTATCTCGGTTAGTAAAAGAGCTACGACTTTGGGAATAGTCTCGTTGGATTCAGAACGTCGAAACTAAGACAAAACCGTTGGATTTTTAAAGCTAGTACTTATAGAAGCCGAGATATAGACTTCCAAACTTTTGGTTTTTGGTGCACATATATGGAAACCAAAATTTTGTATCTCGGTTAGTAAAAGAGCTACGACTTTGGGAATAGTCTCGTTGGATTCAGAGCAATGAAACTAAGACAAAACCGTTAGATTTTTAAAGCTAGTACTTATAGAAGCCGAGATACAGATTTCCAAACTTTTGGTTTTTGGTGCACATATATGGAAACCAAAAATTTGTATCTCGGTTAGTAAAAGAGCTACGACTTTGGGAATAGTCTCGTTGGATTTAGAACGTCAAAACTAAGACAAAGCCGTTGGATTTTTTAAGCTAGTACTTATAGAAGCCGAGATACAGACTTCCAAACTTTTGGTTTTTGGTGCACATATATGGAAACCAAAAATTTGTATCTCGGTTAGTAAAAGAGCTACGACTTTGGGAATAGTCTCGTTAAATTCAGAACGTCGAAACTAAGACAAAACCGTTGGATTTTTAAAGCTAGTACTTACAGAAGCCGAGATACAGACTTCCAAACTTTTGGTTTTTGGTGCACATATATGGAAACCAAAAATTTGTATCTCGGTTAGTAAAAGAGCTACGACTTTGGGAATAGTCTCGTTATATTTAGAACGTCGAAACTAAGACAAAACCGTTGGATTTTTAAAGCTAGTACTTATAGAAGCCGAGATATAGACTTCCAAACTTTTGGTTTTTGGTGCACATATATGGAAACCAAAAGTTTGTATCTCGGTTAGTAAAAGAGCTACGACTTTAGGAATAGTCTCGTTGGATCCAAAACGTCGAAACTAAGACAAAACCGTTGGATTTTTAAAGCTAGTACTTACAGAAGTCGAGATACAGACTTCCAAACTTTGGGTTTTTGGTGCACATATATGGAAACCAAAAATTTGTATCTCGGTTAGTAAAAGAGCTACGACTTTGAGAATAGTCTTGTTGGATTCAGAACGTCGAAACTAAGACAAAACCGTTGGATTTTTAAAGCTAGTACTTATAGAAGCCGAGATATAGACTTCCAAACTTTTGGTTTTTGGTGCACATATATGGAAATCAAAAGTTTGTATCTCGGTTAGTAACAGAGCTACGACTTTGGGAATAGTCTCGTTGGATTTAGAACGTCGAAACTAAGACAAAACCGTTGGATTTTTAAAGCTAGTACTTATAGAAGCCGAGATACAGACTTCCAAACTTTTGGTTTTTGGTGCACATATATGGAAACCAAAAATTTGTATCTCGGTTAGTAAAAGAGCTACGACTTTGGGAATAGTCTCGTTGGATTCAGAACGTCGAAACTAAGACAAGACCGTTGGATTTTTAAAGCTAGTACTTATAGAAGCCGAGATACAGACTTCCAAACTTTGGGTTTTTGGTGCACATATATGGAAACCAAAAATTTGTATCTCGGTTAGTAAAAGAGCTACGACTTTGGGAATAGTCTCGTTGGATTCAGAACGTCGAAACTAAGACAAGACCGTTGGATTTTTAAAGCTAGTACTTATAGAAGCCGAGATACAGACTTCCAAACTTTGGGTTTTTGGTGCACATATATGGAAACCAAAAATTTGTATCTCGGTTAGTAAAAGAGCTACGACTTTGGGAATAGTCTCGTTGGATTCAGAACGTCGAAACTAAGACAAAACCGTTGGATTTTTAAAGCTAGTACTTATAGAAGCCGAGATACAGACTTCCAAACTTTTGGTTTTTGGTGCACATATATGGAAACCAAAAATTTGTATCTCGGTTAGTAAAAAAGCTACGACTTTGGGAATAGTCTCGTTGGATTCAGAGCAATGAAACTAAGACAAAACCGTTGGATTTTTAAAGCTAGTACTTATAGAAGCCGAGATATAGACTTCCAAACTTTTGGTTTTTGGTGCACATATATGGAAACCAAAAATTTGTATCTCGGTTAGTAAAAGAGCTACAACTTTGGGAATAGTCTCGTTGGATTTAGAACGTCAAAACTAAGACAAAACCGTTGGATTTTTTAAGCTAGTACTTATAGAAGCCGAGATATAGACTTCCAAACTTTTGGTTTTTGGTGCACATATATGGAAACCAAAAATTTGTATCTCGGTTAGTAAAAGAGCTACGACTTTGGGAATAGTCTCGTTGGATTCAGAACGTCGAAACTAAGACAAAACCGTTGGATTTTTAAAGCTAGTACTTATAGAAGCCGAGATATAGACTTCCAAACTTTTGGTTTTTGGTGCACATATATGGAAACCAAAAATTTGTATCTCGGTTAGTAAAAGAGCTACGACTTTGGGAATAGTCTCGTTGGATTCAGAGCAATGAAACTAAGACAAAACCGTTAGATTTTTAAAGCTAGTACTTATAGAAGCCGAGATACAGATTTCCAAACTTTTGGTTTTTGGTGCACATATATGGAAACCAAAAATTTGTATCTCGGTTAGTAAAAGAGCTACGACTTTGGGAATAGTCTCGTTGGATTTAGAACGTCAAAACTAAGACAAAACCGTTGGATTTTTTAAGCTAGTACTTATAGAAGCCGAGATACAGACTTCCAAACTTTTGGTTTTTGGTGCACATATATGGAAACCAAAAATTTGTATCTCGGTTAGTAAAAGAGCTACGACTTTGGGAATAGTCTCGTTAAATTCAGAACGTCGAAACTAAGACAAAACCGTTGGATTTTTAAAGCTAGTACTTACAGAAGCCGAGATACAGACTTCCAAACTTTTGGTTTTTGGTGCACATATATGGAAACCAAAAATTTGTATCTCGGTTAGTAAAAGAGCTACGACTTTGGGAATAGTCTCGTTATATTTAGAACGTCGAAACTAAGACAAAACCGTTGGATTTTTAAAGCTAGTACTTATAGAAGCCGAGATATAGACTTCCAAACTTTTGGTTTTTGGTGCACATATATGGAAACCAAAAGTTTGTATCTCGGTTAGTAAAAGAGCTACGACTTTGGGAATAGTCTCGTTGGATCCAAAACGTCGAAACTAAGACAAAACCGTTGGATTTTTAAAGCTAGTACTTATAGAAGCCGAGATACAGACTTCTAAACTTTTGGTTGTTGGTGCACATATATGGAAACCAAAAATTTGTATCTCGGTTAGTGAAAGAGCTACGACTTTGGGAATAGTCTCGTTGGATTCAGAGCAATGAAACTAAGACAAAACCGTTGGATTTTTAAAGCTAGTACTTATAGAAGCCGAGATATAGACTTCCAAACTTTTGGTTTTTGGTGCACATATATGGAAACCAAAAATTTGTATCTCGGTTAGTAAAAGAGCTACGACTTTGGGAATAGTCTCGTTGGATTTAGAACGTCAAAACTAAGACAAAGCCGTTGGATTTTTTAAGCTAGTACTTATAGAAGCCGAGATACAGACTTCCAAACTTTTGGTTTTTGGTGCACATATATGGAAACCAAAAATTTGTATCTCGGTTAGTAAAAGAGCTACGACTTTGGGAATAGTCTCGTTAAATTCAGAACGTCGAAACTAAGACAAAACCGTTGGATTTTTAAAGCTAGTACTTACAGAAGCCGAGATACAGACTTCCAAACTTTTGGTTTTTGGTGCACATATATGGAAACCAAAAATTTGTATCTCGGTTAGTAAAAGAGCTACGACTTTGGGAATAGTCTTGTTGGATTCAGAACGTCGAAACTAAGACAAAACCGTTGGATTTTTAAAGCTAGTACTTATAGAAGCCGAGATACAGACTTCCAAACTTTTGGATTTTGGTGCACATATATGGAAACCAAAAGTTTGTATCTCGGTTAGTAAAAGAGCTACGACTTTGGGAATAGTCTCGTTGGATTTAGAACGTCGAAACTAAGACAAAACCGTTGGATTTTTAAAGCTAGTACTTATAGAAGCCGAGATACAGACTTCCAAACTTTTGGTTTTTGGTGCACATATATGGAAACCAAAAATTTGTATCTCGGTTAGTAACAGAGCTACGACTTTGGGAATAGTCTCGTTGGATTAAGAACGTCGAAACTAAGATAAAACCGTTGGATTTTTAAAGCTAGTACTTATAGAAGCCGAGATACAGACTTCCAAACTTTTGGTTTTTGGTGCACATATATGGAAACCAAAAATTTGTATCTCGGTTAGTAAAAGAGCTACGACTTTGGGAATAGTCTCGTTGGATTCAGAACGTCGAAACTAAAACAAAACCGTTGGATTTTTAAAGCTAGTACTTATAGAAGCCGAGATACAGACTTCCAAACTTTTGGTTTTTGGTGCACATATATGGAAACCAAAAATTTGTATCTCGGTTAGTAAAAAAGCTACGACTTTGGGAATAGTCTCGTTGGATTCAGAGCAATGAAACTAAGACAAAACCGTTGGATTTTTAAAGCTAGTACTTATAGAAGCCGAGATATAGACTTCCAAACTTTTGGTTTTTGGTGCACATATATGGAAACCAAAAATTTGTATCTCGGTTAGTAAAAGAGCTACGACTTTGGGAATAGTCTTGTTGGATTCAGAACGTCGAAACTAAGACAAAACCGTTGGATTTTTAAAGCTAGTACTTATAGAAGCCGAGATACAGACTTCCAAACTTTTGGATTTTGGTGCACATATATGGAAACCAAAAGTTTGTATCTCGGTTAGTAAAAGAGCTACGACTTTGGGAATAGTCTCGTTGGATTTAGAACGTCGAAACTAAGACAAAACCGTTGGATTTTTAAAGCTAGTACTTATAGAAGCCGAGATACAGACTTCCAAACTTTTGGTTTTTGGTGCACATATATGGAAACCAAAAATTTGTATCTCGGTTAGTAACAGAGCTACGACTTTGGGAATAGTCTCGTTGGATTAAGAACGTCGAAACTAAGATAAAACCGTTGGATTTTTAAAGCTAGTACTTATAGAAGCCGAGATACAGACTTCCAAACTTTTGGTTTTTGGTGCACATATATGGAAACCAAAAATTTGTATCTCGGTTAGTAAAAGAGCTACGACTTTGGGAATAGTCTCGTTGGATTCAGAACGTCGAAACTAAAACAAAACCGTTGGATTTTTAAAGCTAGTACTTATAGAAGCCGAGATACAGACTTCCAAACTTTTGGTTTTTGGTGCACATATATGGAAACCAAAAATTTGTATCTCGGTTAGTAAAAAAGCTACGACTTTGGGAATAGTCTCGTTGGATTCAGAGCAATGAAACTAAGACAAAACCGTTGGATTTTTAAAGCTAGTACTTATAGAAGCCGAGATATAGACTTCCAAACTTTTGGTTTTTGGTGCACATATATGGAAACCAAAAATTTGTATCTCGGTTAGTAAAAGAGCTACGACTTTGGGAATAGTCTCGTTGGATTTAGAACGTCAAAACTAAGACAAAACCGTTGGATTTTTTAAGCTAGTACTTATAGAAGCCGAGATATAGACTTCCAAACTTTTGGTTTTTGGTGCACATATATGGAAACCAAAAATTTGTATCTCGGTTAGTAAAAGAGCTACGACTTTGGGAATAGTCTCGTTGGATTCAGAACGTCGAAACTAAGACAAAACCGTTGGATTTTTAAAGCTAGTACTTATAGAAGCCGAGATATAGACTTCCAAACTTTTGGTTTTTGGTGCACATATATGGAAACCAAAAATTTGTATCTCGGTTAGTAAAAGAGCTACGACTTTGGGAATAGTCTCGTTGGATTCAGAGCAATGAAACTAAGACAAAACCGTTAGATTTTTAAAGCTAGTACTTATAGAAGCCGAGATACAGATTTCCAAACTTTTGGTTTTTGGTGCACATATATGGAAACCAAAAATTTGTATCTCGGTTAGTAAAAGAGCTACGACTTTGGGAATAGTCTCGTTGGATTTAGAACGTCAAAACTAAGACAAAACCGTTGGATTTTTTAAGCTAGTACTTATAGAAGCCGAGATACAGACTTCCAAACTTTTGGTTTTTGGTGCACATATATGGAAACCAAAAATTTGTATCTCGGTTAGTAAAAGAGCTACGACTTTGGGAATAGTCTCGTTAAATTCAGAACGTCGAAACTAAGACAAAACCGTTGGATTTTTAAAGCTAGTACTTACAGAAGCCGAGATACAGACTTCCAAACTTTTGGTTTTTGGTGCACATATATGGAAACCAAAAATTTGTATCTCGGTTAGTAAAAGAGCTACGACTTTGGGAATAGTCTCGTTATATTTAGAACGTCGAAACTAAGACAAAACCGTTGGATTTTTAAAGCTAGTACTTATAGAAGCCGAGATATAGACTTCCAAACTTTTGGTTTTTGGTGCACATATATGGAAACCAAAAGTTTGTATCTCGGTTAGTAAAAGAGCTACGACTTTGGGAATAGTCTCGTTGGATTCAGAACGTCGAAACTAAGACAAAACCGTTGGATTTTTAAAGCTAGTACTTATAGAAGCCGAGATATAGACTTCCAAACTTTTGGTTGTTGGTGCACATATATGGAAACCAAAAATTTGTATCTCGGTTAGTAAAAGAGCTACGGCTTTGGGAATAGTCTCGTTGGATTCAGAACGTCGAAACTAAGACAAAACCGTTGGATTTTTAAAGCTAGTACTTATAGAAGCCGAGATATAGACTTCCAAACTTTTGGTTTTTGGTGCACATATATGGAAACCAAAAGTTTGTATCTCGGTTAGTAAAAGAGCTACGACTTTGGGAATAGTCTCGTTGGATTTAGAACGTCGAAACTAAGACAAAACCGTTGGATTTTTAAAGCTAGTACTTATAGAAGCCGAGATATAGACTTCCAAACTTTTGGTTTTTGGTGCACATATATGGAAACCAAAAGTTTGTATCTCGGTTAGTAAAAGAGCTACGACTTTGGGAATAGTCTCGTTGGATTTAGAACGTCGAAACTAAGACAAAACCGTTGGATTTTTAAAGCTAGTACTTATAGAAGCCGAGATATAGACTTCCAAACTTTTGGTTTTTGGTGCACATATATGGAAATCAAAAGTTTGTATCTCGGTTAGTAGAAGAGCTACGACTTTGGGAATAGTCTCGTTGGATTCAGAACGTCGAAACTAAGACAAAACCGTTGGATTTTTAAAGCTAGTACTTATAGACGCCGAGATACAGACTTCCAAACTTTTGGTTTTTGGTGCACATATATGGAAACCAAAAATTTGTATCTCGGTTAGTAACAGAGCTACGACTTTGGGAATAGTCTCGTTGGATTTAGAACGTCGAAACTAAGACAAAACCGTTGGATTTTTAAAGCTAGTACTTATAGAAGCCGAGATACAGACTTCCAAACTTTTGGTTTTTGGTGCACATATATGGAAACCAAAAATTTGTATCTCGGTTAGTAAAAAAGCTACGACTTTGGGAATAGTCTCGTTGGATTCAGAACGTCGAAACTAAGACAAAACCGTTGGATTTTTAAAGCTAGTACTTATAGAAGCCGAGATACAGACTTCCAAACTTTTGGTTTTTGGTGCACATATATGGAAACCAAAAATTTGTATCTCGGTTAGTAAAAAAGCTACGACTTTGGGAATAGTCTCGTTGGATTCAGAGCAATGAAACTAAGACAAAACCGTTGGATTTTTAAAGCTAGTACTTATAGAAGCCGAGATATAGACTTCCAAACTTTTGGTTTTTGGTGCACATATATGGAAACCAAAAATTTGTATCTCGGTTAGTAAAAGAGCTACGACTTTGGGAATAGTCTCGTTGGATTTAGAACGTCGAAACTAAGACAAAACCGTTGGATTTTTAAAGCTAGTACTTATAGAAGCCGAGATATAGACTTCCAAACTTTTGGTTTTTGGTGCACATATATGGAAACCAAAAGTTTGTATCTCGGTTAGTAAAAGAGCTACGACTTTGGGAATAGTCTCGTTGGATTCAGAACGTCGAAACTAAGACAAAACCGTTGGATTTTTAAAGCTAGTACTTATAGAAGCCGAGATATAGACTTCCAAACTTTTGGTTGTTGGTGCACATATATGGAAACCAAAAATTTGTATCTCGGTTAGTAAAAGAGCTACGACTTTGGGAATAGTCTTGTTGGATTCAGAACGTCGAAACTAAGACAAAACCGTTGGATTTTTAAAGCTAGTACTTATAGAAGCCGAGATACAGACTTCCAAACTTTTGGATTTTGGTGCACATATATGGAAACCAAAAGTTTGTATCTCGGTTAGTAAAAGAGCTACGACTTTGGGAATAGTCTCGTTGGATTTAGAACGTCGAAACTAAGACAAAACCGTTGGATTTTTAAAGCTAGTACTTATAGAAGCCGAGATACAGACTTCCAAACTTTTGGTTTTTGGTGCACATATATGGAAACCAAAAATTTGTATCTCGGTTAGTAACAGAGCTACGACTTTGGGAATAGTCTCGTTGGATTAAGAACGTCGGAACTAAGATAAAACCGTTGGATTTTTAAAGCTAGTACTTATAGAAGCCGAGATACAGACTTCCAAACTTTTGGTTTTTGGTGCACATATATGGAAACCAAAAATTTGTATCTCGGTTAGTAAAAGAGCTACGACTTTGGGATTAGTCTCGTTGGATTCAGAACGTCGAAACTAAGACAAAACCGTTGGATTTTTAAAGCTAGTACTTATAGAAGCCGAGATATAGACTTCCAAACTTTTGGTTTTTGGTGCACATATATGGAAACCAAAAGTTTGTATCTCGGTTAGTAAAACAGCTACGACTTTGGGAATAGTCTCGTTGGATTCAGAACGTCGAAACTAAGACAAAACCGTTGGATTTTTAAAGCTAGTACTTATAGACGCCGAGATACAGACTTCCAAACTTTTGGTTTTTGGTGCACATATATGGAAACCAAAAATTTGTATCTCGGTTAGTAACAGAGCTACGACTTTGGGAATAGTCTCGTTGGATTTAGAACGTCGAAACTAAGACAAAACCGTTGGATTTTTAAAGCTAGTACTTATAGAAGCCGAGATACAGACTTCCAAACTTTTGGTTTTTGGTGCACATATATGGAAACCAAAAATTTGTATCTCGGTTAGTAAAAAAGCTACGACTTTGGGAATAGTCTCGTTGGATTCAGAGCAATGAAACTAAGACAAGACCGTTGGATTTTTAAAGCTAGTACTTATAGAAGCCGAGATATAGACTTCCAAACTTTTGGTTTTTGGTGCACATATATGGAAACCAAAAATTTGTATCTCGGTTAGTAAAAGAGCTACGACTTTGGGAATAGTCTCGTTGGATTTAGAACGTCAAAACTAATACAAAGCCGTTGGATTTTTTAAGCTAGTACTTATAGAAGCCGAGATACAGACTTCCAAACTTTTGGTTTTTGGTGCACATATATGGAAACCAAAAATTTGTATCTCGGTTAGTAAAAGAGCTACGACTTTGGGAATAGTCTCGTTAAATTCAGAACGTCGAAACTAAGACAAAACCGTTGGATTTTTAAAGCTAGTACTTACAGAAGCCGAGATACAGACTTCCAAACTTTTGGTTTTTGGTGCACATATATGGAAACCAAAAATTTGTATCTCGGTTAGTAAAAGAGCTACGACTTTGGGAATAGTCTCGTTATATTTAGAACGTCGAAACTAAGACAAAACCGTTGGATTTTTAAAGCTAGTACTTATAGAAGCCGAGATATAGACTTCCAAACTTTTGGTTTTTGGTGCACATATATGGAAACCAAAAGTTTGTATCTCGGTTAGTAAAAGAGCTACGACTTTAGGAATAGTCTCGTTGGATCCAAAACGTCGAAACTAAGACAAAACCGTTGGATTTTTAAAGCTAGTACTTACAGAAGTCGAGATACAGACTTCCAAACTTTGGGTTTTTGGTGCACATATATGGAAACCAAAAATTTGTATCTCGGTTAGTAAAAGAGCTACGACTTTGAGAATAGTCTTGTTGGATTCAGAACGTCGAAACTAAGACAAAACCGTTGGATTTTTAAAGCTAGTACTTATAGAAGCCGAGATATAGACTTCCAAACTTTTGGTTTTTGGTGCACATATATGGAAATCAAAAGTTTGTATCTCGGTTAGTAGAAGAGCTACGACTTTGGGAATAGTCTCGTTGGATTCAGAACGTCGAAACTAAGACAAAACCGTTGGATTTTTAAAGCTAGTACTTATAGACGCCGAGATACAGACTTCCAAACTTTTGGTTTTTGGTGCACATATATGGAAACCAAAAATTTGTATCTCGGTTAGTAACAGAGCTACGACTTTGGGAATAGTCTCGTTGGATTTAGAACGTCGAAACTAAGACAAAATCGTTGGATTTTTAAAGCTAGTACTTATAGAAGCCGAGATACAGACTTCCAAACTTTTGGTTTTTGGTGCACATATATGGAAACCAAAAATTTGTATCTCGGTTAGTAAAAGAGCTACGACTTTGGGAATAGTCTCGTTGGATTCAGAACGTCGAAACTAAGACAAGACCGTTGGATTTTTAAAGCTAGTACTTATAGAAGCCGAGATACAGACTTCCAAACTTTGGGTTTTTGGTGCACATATATGGAAACCAAAAATTTGTATCTCGGTTAGTAAAAGAGCTACGACTTTGGGAATAGTCTCGTTGGATTCAGAACGTCGAAACTAAGACAAAACCGTTGGATTTTTAAAGCTAGTACTTATAGAAGCCGAGATACAGACTTCCAAACTTTTGGTTTTTGGTGCACATATATGGAAACCAAAAATTTGTATCTCGGTTAGTAAAAAAGCTACGACTTTGGGAATAGTCTCGTTGGATTCAGAGCAATGAAACTAAGACAAAACCGTTGGATTTTTAAAGCTAGTACTTATAGAAGCCGAGATATAGACTTCCAAACTTTTGGTTTTTGGTGCACATATATGGAAACCAAAAATTTGTATCTCGGTTAGTAACAGAGCTACGACTTTGGGAATAGTCTCGTTGGATTTAGAACGTCGAAACTAAGACAAAACCGTTGGATTTTTAAAGCTAGTACTTATAGAAGCCGAGATACAGACTTCCAAACTTTTGGATTTTGGTGCACATATGTGGAAACCAAAAGTTTGTATCTCGGTTAGTAAAAGAGCTACGACTTTGGGAATAGTCTCGTTGGATTTAGAACGTCGAAACTAAGACAAAACCGTTGGATTTTTAAAGCTAGTACTTATAGAAGCCGAGATACAGACTTCCAAACTTTTGGTTTTTGGTGCACATATATGGAAACCAAAAATTTGTATCTCGGTTAGTAACAGAGCTACGACTTTGGGAATAGTCTCGTTGGATTAAGAACGTCGGAACTAAGATAAAACCGTTGGATTTTTAAAGCTAGTACTTATAGAAGCCGAGATACAGACTTCCAAACTTTTGGTTTTTGGTGCACATATATGGAAACCAAAAATTTGTATCTCGGTTAGTAAAAGAGCTACGACTTTGGGATTAGTCTCGTTGGATTCAGAACGTCGAAACTAAGACAAAACCGTTGGATTTTTAAAGCTAGTACTTATAGAAGCCGAGATATAGACTTCCAAACTTTTGGTTTTTGGTGCACATATATGGAAACCAAAAGTTTGTATCTCGGTTAGTAAAACAGCTACGACTTTGGGAATAGTCTCGTTGGATTCAGAACGTCGAAACTAAGACAAAACCGTTGGATTTTTAAAGCTAGTACTTATAGACGCCGAGATACAGACTTCCAAACTTTTGGTTTTTGGTGCACATATATGGAAACCAAAAATTTGTATCTCGGTTAGTAACAGAGCTACGACTTTGGGAATAGTCTCGTTGGATTTAGAACGTCGAAACTAAGACAAAACCGTTAGATTTTTAAAGCTAGTACTTATAGAAGCCGAGATACAGACTTCCAAACTTTTGGTTTTTGGTGCACATATATGGAAACCAAAAATTTGTATCTCGGTTAGTAAAAAAGCTACGACTTTGGGAATAGTCTCGTTGGATTCAGAGCAATGAAACTAAGACAAGACCGTTGGATTTTTAAAGCTAGTACTTATAGAAGCCGAGATATAGACTTCCAAACTTTTGGTTTTTGGTGCACATATATGGAAACCAAAAATTTGTATCTCGGTTAGTAAAAGAGCTACGACTTTGGGAATAGTCTCGTTGGATTCAGAACGTCAAAACTAAGACAAAACCGTTGGATTTTTAAAGCTAGTACTTATAGAAGCCGAGATATAGACTTCCAAACTTTTGGTTTTTGGTGCACATATATGGAAACCAAAAATTTGTATCTCGGTTAGTAAAAGAGCTACGACTTTGGGAATAGTCTCGTTGGATTTAGAACGTCAAAACTAAGACAAAACCGTTGGATTTTTTAAGCTAGTACTTATAGAAGCCGAGATATAGACTTCCAAACTTTTGGTTTTTGGTGCACATATATGGAAACCAAAAATTTGTATCTCGGTTAGTAAAAGAGCTACGACTTTGGGAATAGTCTCGTTGGATTCAGAGCAATGAAACTAAGACAAAACCGTTAGATTTTTAAAGCTAGTACTTATAGAAGCCGAGATACAGATTTCCAAACTTTTGGTTTTTGGTGCACATATATGGAAACCAAAAATTTGTATCTCGGTTAGTAAAAGAGCTACGACTTTGGGAATAGTCTCGTTGGATTTAGAACGTCAAAACTAAGACAAAGCCGTTGGATTTTTTAAGCTAGTACTTATAGAAGCCGAGATACAGACTTCCAAACTTTTGGTTTTTGGTGCACATATATGGAAACCAAAAATTTGTATCTCGGTTAGTAAAAGAGCTACGACTTTGGGAATAGTCTCGTTAAATTCAGAACGTCGAAACTAAGACAAAACCGTTGGATTTTTAAAGCTAGTACTTACAGAAGCCGAGATACAGACTTCCAAACTTTTGGTTTTTGGTGCACATATATGGAAACCAAAAATTTGTATCTCGGTTAGTAAAAGAGCTACGACTTTGGGAATAGTCTCGTTATATTTAGAACGTCGAAACTAAGACAAAACCGTTGGATTTTTAAAGCTAGTACTTATAGAAGCCGAGATATAGACTTCCAAACTTTTGGTTTTTGGTGCACATATATGGAAACCAAAAGTTTGTATCTCGGTTAGTAAAAGAGCTACGACTTTGGGAATAGTCTCGTTGGATTCAGAACGTCGAAACTAAGACAAAACCGTTGGATTTTTAAAGCTAGTACTCATAGAAGCCGAGATATAGACTTCCAAACTTTTGGTTGTTGGTGCACATATATGGAAACCAAAAATTTGTATCTCGGTTAGTAAAAGAGCTACGACTTTGGGAATAGTCTTGTTGGATTCAGAACGTCGAAACTAAGACAAAACCGTTGGATTTTTAAAGCTAGTACTTATAGAAGCCGAGATACAGACTTCCAAACTTTTGGATTTTGGTGCACATATATGGAAACCAAAAGTTTGTATCTCGGTTAGTAAAAGAGCTACGACTTTGGGAATAGTCTCGTTGGATTTAGAACGTCGAAACTAAGACAAAACCGTTGGATTTTTAAAGCTAGTACTTATAGAAGCCGAGATACAGACTTCCAAACTTTTGGTTTTTGGTGCACATATATGGAAACCAAAAATTTGTATCTCGGTTAGTAACAGAGCTACGACTTTGGGAATAGTCTCGTTGGATTAAGAACGTCGAAACTAAGATAAAACCGTTGGATTTTTAAAGCTAGTACTTATAGAAGCCGAGATACAGACTTCCAAACTTTTGGTTTTTGGTGCACATATATGGAAACCAAAAATTTGTATCTCGGTTAGTAAAAGAGCTACGACTTTGGGATTAGTCTCGTTGGATTCAGAACGTCGAAACTAAGACAAAACCGTTGGATTTTTAAAGCTAGTACTTATAGAAGCCGAGATATAGACTTCCAAACTTTTGGTTTTTGGTGCACATATATGGAAACCAAAAGTTTGTATCTCGGTTAGTAAAACAGCTACGACTTTGGGAATAGTCTCGTTGGATTCAGAACGTCGAAACTAAGACAAAACCGTTGGATTTTTAAAGCTAGTACTTATAGACGCCGAGATACAGACTTCCAAACTTTTGGTTTTTGGTGCACATATATGGAAACCAAAAATTTGTATCTCGGTTAGTAACAGAGCTACGACTTTGGGAATAGTCTCGTTGGATTCAGAACGTCGAAACTAAGACAAGACCGTTGGATTTTTAAAGCTAGTACTTATAGAAGCCGAGATATAGACTTCCAAACTTTTGGTTTTTGGTGCACATATATGGAAACCAAAAATTTGTATCTCGGTTAGTAAAAGAGCTACGACTTTGGGAATAGTCTCGTTGGATTTAGAACGTCAAAACTAAGACAAAACCGTTGGATTTTTTAAGCTAGTACTTATAGAAGCCGAGATATAGACTTCCAAACTTTTGGTTTTTGGTGCACATATATGGAAACCAAAAATTTGTATCTCGGTTAGTAAAAGAGCTACGACTTTGGGAATAGTCTCGTTGGATTCAGAACGTCGAAACTAAGACAAAACCGTTGGATTTTTAAAGCTAGTACTTATAGAAGCCGAGATATAGACTTCCAAACTTTTGGTTTTTGGTGCACATATATGGAAACCAAAAATTTGTATCTCGGTTAGTAAAAGAGCTACGACTTTGGGAATAGTCTCGTTGGATTCAGAGCAATGAAACTAAGACAAAACCGTTAGATTTTTAAAGCTAGTACTTATAGAAGCCGAGATACAGATTTCCAAACTTTTGGTTTTTGGTGCACATATATGGAAACCAAAAATTTGTATCTCGGTTAGTAAAAGAGCTACGACTTTGGGAATAGTCTCGTTGGATTAAGAACGTCAAAACTAAGACAAAACCGTTGGATTTTTTAAGCTAGTACTTATAGAAGCCGAGATACAGACTTCCAAACTTTTGGTTTTTGGTGCACATATATGGAAACCAAAAATTTGTATCTCGGTTAGTAAAAGATCTACGACTTTGGGAATAGTCTCGTTAAATTCAGAACGTCGAAACTAAGACAAAACCGTTGGATTTTTAAAGCTAGTACTTACAGAAGCCGAGATACAGACTTCCAAACTTTTGGTTTTTGGTGCACATATATGGAAACCAAAAATTTGTATCTCGGTTAGTAAAAGAGCTACGACTTTGGGAATAGTCTCGTTATATTTAGAACGTCGAAACTAAGACAAAACCGTTGGATTTTTAAAGCTAGTACTTATAGAAGCCGAGATATAGACTTCCAAACTTTTGGTTTTTGGTGCACATATATGGAAACCAAAAGTTTGTATCTCGGTTAGTAAAAGAGCTACGACTTTGGGAATAGTCTCGTTGGATCCAAAACGTCGAAACTAAGACAAAACCGTTGGATTTTTAAAGCTAGTACTTATAGAAGCCGAGATACAGACTTCTAAACTTTTGGTTGTTGGTGCACATATATGGAAACCAAAAATTTGTATCTCGGTTAGTGAAAGAGCTACGACTTTGGGAATAGTCTCGTTGGATTCAGAGCAATGAAACTAAGACAAAACCGTTGGATTTTTAAAGCTAGTACTTATAGAAGCCGAGATATAGACTTCCAAACTTTTGGTTTTTGGTGCACATATATGGAAACCAAAAATTTGTATCTCGGTTAGTAAAAGAGCTACGACTTTGGGAATAGTCTCGTTGGATTTAGAACGTCAAAACTAAGACAAAGCCGTTGGATTTTTTAAGCTAGTACTTATAGAAGCCGAGATACAGACTTCCAAACTTTTGGTTTTTGGTGCACATATATGGAAACCAAAAATTTGTATCTCGGTTAGTAAAAGAGCTACGACTTTGGGAATAGTCTTGTTGGATTCAGAACGTCGAAACTAAGACAAAACCGTTGGATTTTTAAAGCTAGTACTTATAGAAGCCGAGATACAGACTTCCAAACTTTTGGATTTTGGTGCACATATATGGAAACCAAAAGTTTGTATCTCGGTTAGTAAAAGAGCTACGACTTTGGGAATAGTCTCGTTGGATTTAGAACGTCGAAACTAAGACAAAACCGTTGGATTTTTAAAGCTAGTACTTATAGAAGCCGAGATACAGACTTCCAAACTTTTGGTTTTTGGTGCACATATATGGAAACCAAAAATTTGTATCTCGGTTAGTAACAGAGCTACGACTTTGGGAATAGTCTCGTTGGATTAAGAACGTCGAAACTAAGATAAAACCGTTGGATTTTTAAAGCTAGTACTTATAGAAGCCGAGATACAGACTTCCAAACTTTTGGTTTTTGGTGCACATATATGGAAACCAAAAATTTGTATCTCGGTTAGTAAAAGAGCTACGACTTTGGGATTAGTCTCGTTGGATTCAGAACGTCGAAACTAAGACAAAACCGTTGGATTTTTAAAGCTAGTACTTATAGAAGCCGAGATATAGACTTCCAAACTTTTGGTTTTTGGTGCACATATATGGAAACCAAAAGTTTGTATCTCGGTTAGTAAAACAGCTACGACTTTGGGAATAGTCTCGTTGGATTCAGAACGTCGAAACTAAGACAAAACCGTTGGATTTTTAAAGCTAGTACTTATAGACGCCGAGATACAGACTTCCAAACTTTTGGTTTTTGGTGCACATATATGGAAACCAAAAATTTGTATCTCGGTTAGTAACAGAGCTACGACTTTGGGAATAGTCTCGTTGGATTTAGAACGTCGAAACTAAGACAAAACCGTTGGATTTTTAAAGCTAGTACTTATAGAAGCCGAGATACAGACTTCCAAACTTTTGGTTTTTGGTGCACATATATGGAAACCAAAAATTTGTATCTCGGTTAGTAAAAGAGCTACGACTTTGGGAATAGTCTCGTTGGATTCAGAACGTCGAAACTAAGACAAGACCGTTGGATTTTTAAAGCTAGTACTTATAGAAGCCGAGATACAGACTTCCAAACTTTGGGTTTTTGGTGCACATATATGGAAACCAAAAATTTGTATCTCGGTTAGTAAAAGAGCTACGACTTTGGGAATAGTCTCGTTGGATTCAGAACGTCGAAACTAAGACAAAACCGTTGGATTTTTAAAGCTAGTACTTATAGAAGCCGAGATACAGACTTCCAAACTTTTGGTTTTTGGTGCACATATATGGAAACCAAAAATTTGTATCTCGGTTAGTAAAAAAGCTACGACTTTGGGAATAGTCTCGTTGGATTCAGAGCAATGAAACTAAGACAAAACCGTTGGATTTTTAAAGCTAGTACTTATAGAAGCCGAGATATAGACTTCCAAACTTTTGGTTTTTGGTGCACATATATGGAAACCAAAAATTTGTATCTCGGTTAGTAAAAGAGCTACGACTTTGGGAATAGTCTCGTTGGATTTAGAACGTCAAAACTAAGACAAAACCGTTGGATTTTTTAAGCTAGTACTTATAGAAGCCGAGATATAGACTTCCAAACTTTTGGTTTTTGGTGCACATATATGGAAACCAAAAATTTGTATCTCGGTTAGTAAAAAAGCTACGACTTTGGGAATAGTCTCGTTGGATTCAGAGCAATGAAACTAAGACAAGACCGTTGGATTTTTAAAGCTAGTACTTATAGAAGCCGAGATATAGACTTCCAAACTTTTGGTTTTTGGTGCACATATATGGAAACCAAAAATTTGTATCTCGGTTAGTAAAAGAGCTACGACTTTGGGAATAGTCTCGTTGGATTCAGAACGTCAAAGCTAAGACAAAACCGTTGGATTTTTAAAGCTAGTACTTATAGAAGCCGAGATATAGACTTCCAAACTTTTGGTTTTTGGTGCACATATATGGAAACCAAAAATTTGTATCTCGGTTAGTAAAAGAGCTACGACTTTGGGAATAGTCTCGTTGGATTTAGAACGTCAAAACTAAGACAAAACCGTTGGATTTTTTAAGCTAGTACTTATAGAAGCCGAGATATAGACTTCCAAACTTTTGGTTTTTGGTGCACATATATGGAAACCAAAAATTTGTATCTCGGTTAGTAAAAGAGCTACGACTTTGGGAATAGTCTCGTTGGATTCAGAGCAATGAAACTAAGACAAAACCGTTAGATTTTTAAAGCTAGTACTTATAGAAGCCGAGATACAGATTTCCAAACTTTTGGTTTTTGGTGCACATATATGGAAACCAAAAATTTGTATCTCGGTTAGTAAAAGAGCTACGACTTTGGGAATAGTCTCGTTGGATTTAGAACGTCAAAACTAAGACAAAGCCGTTGGATTTTTTAAGCTAGTACTTATAGAAGCCGAGATACAGACTTCCAAACTTTGGGTTTTTGGTGCACATATATGGAAACCAAAAATTTGTATCTCGGTTAGTAAAAGAGCTACGACTTTGGGAATAGTCTCGTTGGATTCAGAACGTCGAAACTAAGACAAGACCGTTGGATTTTTAAAGCTAGTACTTATAGAAGCCGAGATACAGACTTCCAAACTTTGGGTTTTTGGTGCACATATATGGAAACCAAAAATTTGTATCTCGGTTAGTAAAAGAGCTACGACTTTGGGAATAGTCTCGTTGGATTCAGAACGTCGAAACTAAGACAAAACCGTTGGATTTTTAAAGCTAGTACTTATAGAAGCCGAGATACAGACTTCCAAACTTTTGGTTTTTGGTGCACATATATGGAAACCAAAAATTTGTATCTCGGTTAGTAAAAGAGCTACGACTTTGGGAATAGTCTCGTTATATTTAGAACGTCGAAACTAAGACAAAACCGTTGGATTTTTAAAGCTAGTACTTATAGAAGCCGAGATATAGACTTCCAAACTTTTGGTTTTTGGTGCACATATATGGAAACCAAAAGTTTGTATCTCGGTTAGTAAAAGAGCTACGACTTTGGGAATAGTCTCGTTGGATTCAGAACGTCGAAACTAAGACAAGACCGTTGGATTTTTAAAGCTAGTACTTATAGAAGCCGAGATATAGACTTCCAAACTTTTGGTTTTTGGTGCACATATATGGAAACCAAAAATTTGTATCTCGGTTAGTAAAAGAGCTACGACTTTGGGAATAGTCTCGTTGGATTTAGAACGTCAAAACTAAGACAAAACCGTTGGATTTTTTAAGCTAGTACTTATAGAAGCCGAGATATAGACTTCCAAACTTTTGGTTTTTGGTGCACATATATGGAAACCAAAAATTTGTATCTCGGTTAGTAAAAGAGCTACGACTTTGGGAATAGTCTCGTTGGATTCAGAACGTCGAAACTAAGACAAAACCGTTGGATTTTTAAAGCTAGTACTTATAGAAGCCGAGATATAGACTTCCAAACTTTTGGTTTTTGGTGCACATATATGGAAACCAAAAGTTTGTATCTCGGTTAGTAAAAGAGCTACGACTTTGGGAATAGTCTTGTTGGATTCAGAACGTCGAAACTAAGACAAAACCGTTGGATTTTTAAAGCTAGTACTTATAGAAGCCGAGATACAGACTTCCAAACTTTTGGATTTTGGTGCACATATATGGAAACCAAAAGTTTGTATCTCGGTTAGTAAAAGAGCTACGACTTTGGGAATAGTCTCGTTGGATTTAGAACGTCGAAACTAAGACAAAACCGTTGGATTTTTAAAGCTAGTACTTATAGAAGCCGAGATACAGACTTCCAAACTTTTGGTTTTTGGTGCACATATATGGAAACCAAAAATTTGTATCTCGGTTAGTAACAGAGCTACGACTTTGGGAATAGTCTCGTTGGATTAAGAACGTCGAAACTAAGATAAAACCGTTGGATTTTTAAAGCTAGTACTTATAGAAGCCGAGATACAGACTTCCAAACTTTTGGTTTTTGGTGCACATATATGGAAACCAAAAATTTGTATCTCGGTTAGTAAAAGAGCTACGACTTTGGGATTAGTCTCGTTGGATTCAGAACGTCGAAACTAAGACAAAACCGTTGGATTTTTAAAGCTAGTACTTATAGAAGCCGAGATATAGACTTCCAAACTTTTGGTTTTTGGTGCACATATATGGAAACCAAAAGTTTGTATCTCGGTTAGTAAAACAGCTACGACTTTGGGAATAGTCTCGTTGGATTCAGAACGTCGAAACTAAGACAAAACCGTTGGATTTTTAAAGCTAGTACTTATAGACGCCGAGATACAGACTTCCAAACTTTTGGTTTTTGGTGCACATATATGGAAACCAAAAATTTGTATCTCGGTTAGTAACAGAGCTACGACTTTGGGAATAGTCTCGTTGGATTCAGAACGTCGAAACTAAGACAAGACCGTTGGATTTTTAAAGCTAGTACTTATAGAAGCCGAGATATAGACTTCCAAACTTTTGGTTTTTGGTGCACATATATGGAAACCAAAAATTTGTATCTCGGTTAGTAAAAGAGCTACGACTTTGGGAATAGTCTCGTTGGATTTAGAACGTCAAAACTAAGACAAAACCGTTGGATTTTTTAAGCTAGTACTTATAGAAGCCGAGATATAGACTTCCAAACTTTTGGTTTTTGGTGCACATATATGGAAACCAAAAATTTGTATCTCGGTTAGTAAAAGAGCTACGACTTTGGGAATAGTCTCGTTGGATTCAGAACGTCGAAACTAAGACAAAACCGTTGGATTTTTAAAGCTAGTACTTATAGAAGCCGAGATATAGACTTCCAAACTTTTGGTTTTTGGTGCACATATATGGAAACCAAAAATTTGTATCTCGGTTAGTAAAAGAGCTACGACTTTGGGAATAGTCTCGTTGGATTCAGAGCAATGAAACTAAGACAAAACCGTTAGATTTTTAAAGCTAGTACTTATAGAAGCCGAGATACAGATTTCCAAACTTTTGGTTTTTGGTGCACATATATGGAAACCAAAAATTTGTATCTCGGTTAGTAAAAGAGCTACGACTTTGGGAATAGTCTCGTTGGATTAAGAACGTCAAAACTAAGACAAAACCGTTGGATTTTTTAAGCTAGTACTTATAGAAGCCGAGATACAGACTTCCAAACTTTTGGTTTTTGGTGCACATATATGGAAACCAAAAATTTGTATCTCGGTTAGTAAAAGATCTACGACTTTGGGAATAGTCTCGTTAAATTCAGAACGTCGAAACTAAGACAAAACCGTTGGATTTTTAAAGCTAGTACTTACAGAAGCCGAGATACAGACTTCCAAACTTTTGGTTTTTGGTGCACATATATGGAAACCAAAAATTTGTATCTCGGTTAGTAAAAGAGCTACGACTTTGGGAATAGTCTCGTTATATTTAGAACGTCGAAACTAAGACAAAACCGTTGGATTTTTAAAGCTAGTACTTATAGAAGCCGAGATATAGACTTCCAAACTTTTGGTTTTTGGTGCACATATATGGAAACCAAAAGTTTGTATCTCGGTTAGTAAAAGAGCTACGACTTTGGGAATAGTCTCGTTGGATCCAAAACGTCGAAACTAAGACAAAACCGTTGGATTTTTAAAGCTAGTACTTATAGAAGCCGAGATACAGACTTCTAAACTTTTGGTTGTTGGTGCACATATATGGAAACCAAAAATTTGTATCTCGGTTAGTGAAAGAGCTACGACTTTGGGAATAGTCTCGTTGGATTCAGAGCAATGAAACTAAGACAAAACCGTTGGATTTTTAAAGCTAGTACTTATAGAAGCCGAGATATAGACTTCCAAACTTTTGGTTTTTGGTGCACATATATGGAAACCAAAAATTTGTATCTCGGTTAGTAAAAGAGCTACGACTTTGGGAATAGTCTCGTTGGATTTAGAACGTCAAAACTAAGACAAAGCCGTTGGATTTTTTAAGCTAGTACTTATAGAAGCCGAGATACAGACTTCCAAACTTTTGGTTTTTGGTGCACATATATGGAAACCAAAAATTTGTATCTCGGTTAGTAAAAGAGCTACGACTTTGGGAATAGTCTTGTTGGATTCAGAACGTCGAAACTAAGACAAAACCGTTGGATTTTTAAAGCTAGTACTTATAGAAGCCGAGATACAGACTTCCAAACTTTTGGATTTTGGTGCACATATATGGAAACCAAAAGTTTGTATCTCGGTTAGTAAAAGAGCTACGACTTTGGGAATAGTCTCGTTGGATTTAGAACGTCGAAACTAAGACAAAACCGTTGGATTTTTAAAGCTAGTACTTATAGAAGCCGAGATACAGACTTCCAAACTTTTGGTTTTTGGTGCACATATATGGAAACCAAAAATTTGTATCTCGGTTAGTAACAGAGCTACGACTTTGGGAATAGTCTCGTTGGATTAAGAACGTCGAAACTAAGATAAAACCGTTGGATTTTTAAAGCTAGTACTTATAGAAGCCGAGATACAGACTTCCAAACTTTTGGTTTTTGGTGCACATATATGGAAACCAAAAATTTGTATCTCGGTTAGTAAAAGAGCTACGACTTTGGGATTAGTCTCGTTGGATTCAGAACGTCGAAACTAAGACAAAACCGTTGGATTTTTAAAGCTAGTACTTATAGAAGCCGAGATATAGACTTCCAAACTTTTGGTTTTTGGTGCACATATATGGAAACCAAAAGTTTGTATCTCGGTTAGTAAAACAGCTACGACTTTGGGAATAGTCTCGTTGGATTCAGAACGTCGAAACTAAGACAAAACCGTTGGATTTTTAAAGCTAGTACTTATAGACGCCGAGATACAGACTTCCAAACTTTTGGTTTTTGGTGCACATATATGGAAACCAAAAATTTGTATCTCGGTTAGTAACAGAGCTACGACTTTGGGAATAGTCTCGTTGGATTTAGAACGTCGAAACTAAGACAAAACCGTTGGATTTTTAAAGCTAGTACTTATAGAAGCCGAGATACAGACTTCCAAACTTTTGGTTTTTGGTGCACATATATGGAAACCAAAAATTTGTATCTCGGTTAGTAAAAGAGCTACGACTTTGGGAATAGTCTCGTTGGATTCAGAACGTCGAAACTAAGACAAGACCGTTGGATTTTTAAAGCTAGTACTTATAGAAGCCGAGATACAGACTTCCAAACTTTGGGTTTTTGGTGCACATATATGGAAACCAAAAATTTGTATCTCGGTTAGTAAAAGAGCTACGACTTTGGGAATAGTCTCGTTGGATTCAGAACGTCGAAACTAAGACAAAACCGTTGGATTTTTAAAGCTAGTACTTATAGAAGCCGAGATACAGACTTCCAAACTTTTGGTTTTTGGTGCACATATATGGAAACCAAAAATTTGTATCTCGGTTAGTAAAAAAGCTACGACTTTGGGAATAGTCTCGTTGGATTCAGAGCAATGAAACTAAGACAAAACCGTTGGATTTTTAAAGCTAGTACTTATAGAAGCCGAGATATAGACTTCCAAACTTTTGGTTTTTGGTGCACATATATGGAAACCAAAAATTTGTATCTCGGTTAGTAAAAGAGCTACGACTTTGGGAATAGTCTCGTTGGATTAAGAACGTCAAAACTAAGACAAAACCGTTGGATTTTTTAAGCTAGTACTTATAGAAGCCGAGATATAGACTTCCAAACTTTTGGTTTTTGGTGCACATATATGGAAACCAAAAATTTGTATCTCGGTTAGTAAAAAAGCTACGACTTTGGGAATAGTCTCGTTGGATTCAGAGCAATGAAACTAAGACAAGACCGTTGGATTTTTAAAGCTAGTACTTATAGAAGCCGAGATATAGACTTCCAAACTTTTGGTTTTTGGTGCACATATATGGAAACCAAAAATTTGTATCTCGGTTAGTAAAAGAGCTACGACTTTGGGAATAGTCTCGTTGGATTCAGAACGTCAAAGCTAAGACAAAACCGTTGGATTTTTAAAGCTAGTACTTATAGAAGCCGAGATATAGACTTCCAAACTTTTGGTTTTTGGTGCACATATATGGAAACCAAAAATTTGTATCTCGGTTAGTAAAAGAGCTACGACTTTGGGAATAGTCTCGTTGGATTTAGAACGTCAAAACTAAGACAAAACCGTTGGATTTTTTAAGCTAGTACTTATAGAAGCCGAGATATAGACTTCCAAACTTTTGGTTTTTGGTGCACATATATGGAAACCAAAAATTTGTATCTCGGTTAGTAAAAGAGCTACGACTTTGGGAATAGTCTCGTTGGATTCAGAGCAATGAAACTAAGACAAAACCGTTAGATTTTTAAAGCTAGTACTTATAGAAGCCGAGATACAGATTTCCAAACTTTTGGTTTTTGGTGCACATATATGGAAACCAAAAATTTGTATCTCGGTTAGTAAAAGAGCTACGACTTTGGGAATAGTCTCGTTGGATTTAGAACGTCAAAACTAAGACAAAGCCGTTGGATTTTTTAAGCTAGTACTTATAGAAGCCGAGATACAGACTTCCAAACTTTTGGTTTTTGGTGCACATATATGGAAACCAAAAATTTGTATCTCGGTTAGTAAAAGAGCTACGACTTTGGGAATAGTCTCGTTAAATTCAGAACGTCGAAACTAAGACAAAACCGTTGGATTTTTAAAGCTAGTACTTACAGAAGCCGAGATACAGACTTCCAAACTTTTGGTTTTTGGTGCACATATATGGAAACCAAAAATTTGTATCTCGGTTAGTAAAAGAGCTACGACTTTGGGAATAGTCTCGTTATATTTAGAACGTCGAAACTAAGACAAAACCGTTGGATTTTTAAAGCTAGTACTTATAGAAGCCGAGATATAGACTTCCAAACTTTTGGTTTTTGGTGCACATATATGGAAACCAAAAGTTTGTATCTCGGTTAGTAAAAGAGCTACGACTTTGGGAATAGTCTCGTTGGATTCAGAACGTCGAAACTAAGACAAAACCGTTGGATTTTTAAAGCTAGTACTCATAGAAGCCGAGATATAGACTTCCAAACTTTTGGTTGTTGGTGCACATATATGGAAACCAAAAATTTGTATCTCGGTTAGTAAAAGAGCTACGACTTTGGGAATAGTCTTGTTGGATTCAGAACGTCGAAACTAAGACAAAACCGTTGGATTTTTAAAGCTAGTACTTATAGAAGCCGAGATATAGACTTCCAAACTTTTGGTTTTTGGTGCACATATATGGAAACCAAAAGTTTGTATCTCGGTTAGTAAAAGAGCTACGACTTTGGGAATAGTCTCGTTGGATTCAGAACGTCGAAACTAAGACAAAACCGTTGGATTTTTAAAGCTAGTACTCATAGAAGCCGAGATATAGACTTCCAAACTTTTGGTTGTTGGTGCACATATATGGAAACCAAAAATTTGTATCTCGGTTAGTAAAAGAGCTACGACTTTGGGAATAGTCTTGTTGGATTCAGAACGTCGAAACTAAGACAAAACCGTTGGATTTTTAAAGCTAGTACTTATAGAAGCCGAGATACAGACTTCCAAACTTTTGGATTTTGGTGCACATATATGGAAACCAAAAGTTTGTATCTCGGTTAGTAAAAGAGCTACGACTTTGGGAATAGTCTCGTTGGATTTAGAACGTCGAAACTAAGACAAAACCGTTGGATTTTTAAAGCTAGTACTTATAGAAGCCGAGATACAGACTTCCAAACTTTTGGTTTTTGGTGCACATATATGGAAACCAAAAATTTGTATCTCGGTTAGTAACAGAGCTACGACTTTGGGAATAGTCTCGTTGGATTAAGAACGTCGAAACTAAGATAAAACCGTTGGATTTTTAAAGCTAGTACTTATAGAAGCCGAGATACAGACTTCCAAACTTTTGGTTTTTGGTGCACATATATGGAAACCAAAAATTTGTATCTCGGTTAGTAAAAGAGCTACGACTTTGGGATTAGTCTCGTTGGATTCAGAACGTCGAAACTAAGACAAAACCGTTGGATTTTTAAAGCTAGTACTTATAGAAGCCGAGATATAGACTTCCAAACTTTTGGTTTTTGGTGCACATATATGGAAACCAAAAGTTTGTATCTCGGTTAGTAAAACAGGTACGACTTTGGGAATAGTCTCGTTGGATTCAGAACGTCGAAACTAAGACAAAACCGTTGGATTTTTAAAGCTAGTACTTATAGACGCCGAGATACAGACTTCCAAACTTTTGGTTTTTGGTGCACATATATGGAAACCAAAAATTTGTATCTCGGTTAGTAACAGAGCTACGACTTTGGGAATAGTCTCGTTGGATTTAGAACGTCGAAACTAAGACAAAACCGTTGGATTTTTAAAGCTAGTACTTATAGAAGCCGAGATACAGACTTCCAAACTTTTGGTTTTTGGTGCACATATATGGAAACCAAAAATTTGTATCTCGGTTAGTAAAAGAGCTACGACTTTGGGAATAGTCTCGTTGGATTCAGAACGTCGAAACTAAGACAAGACCGTTGGATTTTTAAAGCTAGTACTTATAGAAGCCGAGATACAGACTTCCAAACTTTGGGTTTTTGGTGCACATATATGGAAACCAAAAATTTGTATCTCGGTTAGTAAAAGAGCTACGACTTTGGGAATAGTCTCGTTGGATTCAGAACGTCGAAACTAAGACAAAACCGTTGGATTTTTAAAGCTAGTACTTATAGAAGCCGAGATACAGACTTCCAAACTTTTGGTTTTTGGTGCACATATATGGAAACCAAAAATTTGTATCTCGGTTAGTAAAAAAGCTACGACTTTGGGAATAGTCTCGTTGGATTCAGAGCAATGAAACTAAGACAAAACCGTTGGATTTTTAAAGCTAGTACTTATAGAAGCCGAGATATAGACTTCCAAACTTTTGGTTTTTGGTGCACATATATGGAAACCAAAAATTTGTATCTCGGTTAGTAAAAGAGCTACGACTTTGGGAATAGTCTCGTTGGATTTAGAACGTCAAAACTAAGACAAAACCGTTGGATTTTTTAAGCTAGTACTTATAGAAGCCGAGATATAGACTTCCAAACTTTTGGTTTTTGGTGCACATATATGGAAACCAAAAATTTGTATCTCGGTTAGTAAAAGAGCTACGACTTTGGGAATAGTCTCATTGGATTCAGAACGTCGAAACTAAGACAAAACCGTTGGATTTTTAAAGCTAGTACTTATAGAAGCCGAGATATAGACTTCCAAACTTTTGGTTTTTGGTGCACATATATGGAAACCAAAAATTTGTATCTCGGTTAGTAAAAAAGCTACGACTTTGGGAATAGTCTCGTTGGATTCAGAGCAATGAAACTAAGACAAAACCGTTAGATTTTTAAAGCTAGTACTTATAGAAGCCGAGATACAGATTTCCAAACTTTTGGTTTTTGGTGCACATATATGGAAACCAAAAATTTGTATCTCGGTTAGTAAAAGAGCTACGACTTTGGGAATAGTCTCGTTGGATTTAGAACGTCAAAACTAAGACAAAACCGTTGGATTTTTTAAGCTAGTACTTATAGAAGCCGAGATACAGACTTCCAAACTTTTGGTTTTTGGTGCACATATATGGAAACCAAAAATTTGTATCTCGGTTAGTAAAAGAGCTACGACTTTGGGAATAGTCTCGTTAAATTCAGAACGTCGAAACTAAGACAAAACCGTTGGATTTTTAAAGCTAGTACTTACAGAAGCCGAGATACAGACTTCCAAACTTTTGGTTTTTGGTGCACATATATGGAAACCAAAAATTTGTATCTCGGTTAGTAAAAGAGCTACGACTTTGGGAATAGTCTCGTTATATTTAGAACGTCGAAACTAAGACAAAACCGTTGGATTTTTAAAGCTAGTACTTATAGAAGCCGAGATATAGACTTCCAAACTTTTGGTTTTTGGTGCACATATATGGAAACCAAAAGTTTGTATCTCGGTTAGTAAAAGAGCTACGACTTTGGGAATAGTCTCGTTGGATCCAAAACGTCGAAACTAAGACAAAACCGTTGGATTTTTAAAGCTAGTACTTATAGAAGCCGAGATACAGACTTCTAAACTTTTGGTTGTTGGTGCACATATATGGAAACCAAAAATTTGTATCTCGGTTAGTGAAAGAGCTACGACTTTGGGAATAGTCTCGTTGGATTCAGAGCAATGAAACTAAGACAAAACCGTTGGATTTTTAAAGCTAGTACTTATAGAAGCCGAGATATAGACTTCCAAACTTTTGGTTTTTGGTGCACATATATGGAAACCAAAAATTTGTATCTCGGTTAGTAAAAGAGCTACGACTTTGGGAATAGTCTCGTTGGATTTAGAACGTCAAAACTAAGACAAAGCCGTTGGATTTTTTAAGCTAGTACTTATAGAAGCCGAGATACAGACTTCCAAACTTTTGGTTTTTGGTGCACATATATGGAAACCAAAAATTTGTATCTCGGTTAGTAAAAGAGCTACGACTTTGGGAATAGTCTCGTTAAATTCAGAACGTCGAAACTAAGACAAAACCGTTGGATTTTTAAAGCTAGTACTTACAGAAGCCGAGATACAGACTTCCAAACTTTTGGTTTTTGGTGCACATATATGGAAACCAAAAATTTGTATCTCGGTTAGTAAAAGAGCTACGACTTTGGGAATAGTCTCGTTATATTTAGAACGTCGAAACTAAGACAAAACCGTTGGATTTTTAAAGCTAGTACTTATAGAAGCCGAGATATAGACTTCCAAACTTTTGGTTTTTGGTGCACATATATGGAAACCAAAAGTTTGTATCTCGGTTAGTAAAAGAGCTACGACTTTGGGAATAGTCTCGTTGGATTCAGAACGTCGAAACTAAGACAAAACCGTTGGATTTTTAAAGCTAGTACTCATAGAAGCCGAGATATAGACTTCCAAACTTTTGGTTGTTGGTGCACATATATGGAAACCAAAAATTTGTATCTCGGTTAGTAAAAGAGCTACGACTTTGGGAATAGTCTTGTTGGATTCAGAACGTCGAAACTAAGACAAAACCGTTGGATTTTTAAAGCTAGTACTTATAGAAGCCGAGATACAGACTTCCAAACTTTTGGATTTTGGTGCACATATATGGAAACCAAAAGTTTGTATCTCGGTTAGTAAAAGAGCTACGACTTTGGGAATAGTCTCGTTGGATTTAGAACGTCGAAACTAAGACAAAACCGTTGGATTTTTAAAGCTAGTACTTATAGAAGCCGAGATACAGACTTCCAAACTTTTGGTTTTTGGTGCACATATATGGAAACCAAAAATTTGTATCTCGGTTAGTAACAGAGCTACGACTTTGGGAATAGTCTCGTTGGATTAAGAACGTCGAAACTAAGATAAAACCGTTGGATTTTTAAAGCTAGTACTTATAGAAGCCGAGATACAGACTTCCAAACTTTTGGTTTTTGGTGCACATATATGGAAACCAAAAATTTGTATCTCGGTTAGTAAAAGAGCTACGACTTTGGGATTAGTCTCGTTGGATTCAGAACGTCGAAACTAAGACAAAACCGTTGGATTTTTAAAGCTAGTACTTATAGAAGCCGAGATATAGACTTCCAAACTTTTGGTTTTTGGTGCACATATATGGAAACCAAAAGTTTGTATCTCGGTTAGTAAAACAGCTACGACTTTGGGAATAGTCTCGTTGGATTCAGAACGTCGAAACTAAGACAAAACCGTTGGATTTTTAAAGCTAGTACTTATAGACGCCGAGATACAGACTTCCAAACTTTTGGTTTTTGGTGCACATATATGGAAACCAAAAATTTGTATCTCGGTTAGTAACAGAGCTACGACTTTGGGAATAGTCTCGTTGGATTTAGAACGTCGAAACTAAGACAAAACCGTTGGATTTTTAAAGCTAGTACTTATAGAAGCCGAGATACAGACTTCCAAACTTTTGGTTTTTGGTGCACATATATGGAAACCAAAAATTTGTATCTCGGTTAGTAAAAGAGCTACGACTTTGGGAATAGTCTCGTTGGATTCAGAACGTCGAAACTAAGACAAGACCGTTGGATTTTTAAAGCTAGTACTTATAGAAGCCGAGATACAGACTTCCAAACTTTGGGTTTTTGGTGCACATATATGGAAACCAAAAATTTGTATCTCGGTTAGTAAAAGAGCTACGACTTTGGGAATAGTCTCGTTGGATTCAGAACGTCGAAACTAAGACAAAACCGTTGGATTTTTAAAGCTAGTACTTATAGAAGCCGAGATACAGACTTCCAAACTTTTGGTTTTTGGTGCACATATATGGAAACCAAAAATTTGTATCTCGGTTAGTAAAAAAGCTACGACTTTGGGAATAGTCTCGTTGGATTCAGAGCAATGAAACTAAGACAAAACCGTTGGATTTTTAAAGCTAGTACTTATAGAAGCCGAGATATAGACTTCCAAACTTTTGGTTTTTGGTGCACATATATGGAAACCAAAAATTTGTATCTCGGTTAGTAAAAGAGCTACGACTTTGGGAATAGTCTCGTTGGATTTAGAACGTCAAAACTAAGACAAAACCGTTGGATTTTTTAAGCTAGTACTTATAGAAGCCGAGATATAGACTTCCAAACTTTTGGTTTTTGGTGCACATATATGGAAACCAAAAATTTGTATCTCGGTTAGTAAAAGAGCTACGACTTTGGGAATAGTCTCGTTGGATTCAGAACGTCGAAACTAAGACAAAACCGTTGGATTTTTAAAGCTAGTACTTATAGAAGCCGAGATATAGACTTCCAAACTTTTGGTTTTTGGTGCACATATATGGAAACCAAAAATTTGTATCTCGGTTAGTAAAAGAGCTACGACTTTGGGAATAGTCTCGTTGGATTCAGAGCAATGAAACTAAGACAAAACCGTTAGATTTTTAAAGCTAGTACTTATAGAAGCCGAGATACAGATTTCCAAACTTTTGGTTTTTGGTGCACATATATGGAAACCAAAAATTTGTATCTCGGTTAGTAAAAGAGCTACGACTTTGGGAATAGTCTCGTTGGATTTAGAACGTCAAAACTAAGACAAAACCGTTGGATTTTTTAAGCTAGTACTTATAGAAGCCGAGATACAGACTTCCAAACTTTTGGTTTTTGGTGCACATATATGGAAACCAAAAATTTGTATCTCGGTTAGTAAAAGAGCTACGACTTTGGGAATAGTCTCGTTAAATTCAGAACGTCGAAACTAAGACAAAACCGTTGGATTTTTAAAGCTAGTACTTACAGAAGCCGAGATACAGACTTCCAAACTTTTGGTTTTTGGTGCACATATATGGAAACCAAAAATTTGTATCTCGGTTAGTAAAAGAGCTACGACTTTGGGAATAGTCTCGTTATATTTAGAACGTCGAAACTAAGACAAAACCGTTGGATTTTTAAAGCTAGTACTTATAGAAGCCGAGATATAGACTTCCAAACTTTTGGTTTTTGGTGCACATATATGGAAACCAAAAGTTTGTATCTCGGTTAGTAAAAGAGCTACGACTTTGGGAATAGTCTCGTTGGATCCAAAACGTCGAAACTAAGACAAAACCGTTGGATTTTTAAAGCTAGTACTTATAGAAGCCGAGATACAGACTTCTAAACTTTTGGTTGTTGGTGCACATATATGGAAACCAAAAATTTGTATCTCGGTTAGTGAAAGAGCTACGACTTTGGGAATAGTCTCGTTGGATTCAGAGCAATGAAACTAAGACAAAACCGTTGGATTTTTAAAGCTAGTACTTATAGAAGCCGAGATATAGACTTCCAAACTTTTGGTTTTTGGTGCACATATATGGAAACCAAAAGTTTGTATCTCGGTTAGTAAAAGAGCTACGACTTTGGGAATAGTCTCGTTGGATTCAGAACGTCGAAACTAAGAAAAAACCGTTAGATTTTTAAAGCTAGTACTTATAGAAGCCGAGATATAGACTTCCAAACTTTTGGTTGTTGGTGCACATATATGGAAACCAAAAATTTGTATCTCGGTTAGTAAAAGAGCTACGACTTTGGGAATAGTCTCGTTGGATTCAGAACGTCGAAACTAAGACAAAACCGTTGGATTTTTAAAGCTAGTACTTATAGAAGCCGAGATATAGACTTCCAAACTTTTGGTTTTTGGTGCACATATATGGAAACCAAAAGTTTGTATCTCGGTTAGTAAAAGAGCTACGACTTTGGGAATAGTCTCGTTGGATTTAGAACGTCGAAACTAAGACAAAACCGTCGGATTTTTAAAGCTAGTACTTATAGAAGCCGAGATATAGACTTCCAAACTTTTGGTTGTTGGTGCACATATATGGAAACCAAAAATTTGTATCTCGGTTAGTAAAAGAGCTACGACTTTGGGAATAGTCTCGTTGGATTCAGAACGTCGAAACTAAGACAAAACCGTTGGATTTTTAAAGCTAGTACTTATAGAAGCCGAGATATAGACTTCCAAACTTTTGGTTTTTGGTGCACATATATGGAAACCAAAAATTTGTATCTCGGTTAGTAAAAGAGCTACGACTTTGGGAATAGTCTCGTTGGATTCAGAACGTCGAAACTAAGACAAGACCGTTGGATTTTTAAAGCTAGTACTTATAGAAGCCGAGATACAGACTTCCAAACTTTGGGTTTTTGGTGCACATATATGGAAACCAAAAATTTGTATCTCGGTTAGTAAAAGAGCTACGACTTTGGGAATAGTCTCGTTGGATTCAGAACGTCGAAGCTAAGACAAAACCGTTGGATTTTTAAAGCTAGTACTTATAGAAGCCGAGATATAGACTTCCAAACTTTTGGTTTTTGATGCACATATATGGAAACCAAAAATTTGTATCTCGGTTAGTAAAAAAGCTACGACTTTGGGAATAGTCTCGTTGGATTCAGAGCAATGAAACTAAGACAAAACCGTTGGATTTTTAAAGCTAGTACTTATAGAAGCCGAGATATAGACTTCCAAACTTTTGGTTTTTGGTGCACATATATGGAAACCAAAAATTTGTATCTCGGTTAGTAAAAGAGCTACGACTTTGGGAATAGTCTCGTTGGATTCAGAACGTCGAAACTAAGACAAAACCGTTGGATTTTTAAAGCTAGTACTTATAGAAGCCGAGATATAGACTTCCAAACTTTTGGTTTTTGGTGCACATATATGGAAACCAAAAGTTTGTATCTCGGTTAGTAAAAGAGCTACGACTTTGGGAATAGTCTCGTTGGATTTAGAACGTCGAAACTAAGACAAAACCGTTGGATTTTTAAAGCTAGTACTTATAGAAGCCGAGATATAGACTTCCAAACTTTTGGTTTTTGGTGCACATATATGGAAACCAAAAGTTTGTATCTCGGTTAGTAAAAGAGCTACGACTTTGGGAATAGTCTCGTTGGATTTAGAACGTCGAAACTAAGACAAAACCGTTGGATTTTTAAAGCTAGTACTTATAGAAGCCGAGATATAGACTTCCAAACTTTTGGTTTTTGGTGCACATATATGGAAACCAAAAGTTTGTATCTCGGTTAGTAGAAGAGCTACGACTTTGGGAATAGTCTCGTTGGATTCAGAACGTCGAAACTAAGACAAAACCGTTGGATTTTTAAAGCTAGTACTTATAGAAGCCGAGATACAGACTTCCAAACTTTTGGATTTTGGTGCACATATATGGAAACCAAAAGTTTGTATCTCGGTTAGTAAAAGAGCTACGACTTTGGGAATAGTCTCGTTGGATTTAGAACGTCGAAACTAAGACAAAACCGTTGGATTTTTAAAGCTAGTACTTATAGAAGCCGAGATACAGACTTCCAAACTTTTGGTTTTTGGTGCACATATATGGAAACCAAAAATTTGTATCTCGGTTAGTAACAGAGCTACGACTTTGGGAATAGTCTCGTTGGATTAAGAACGTCGAAACTAAGATAAAACCGTTGGATTTTTAAAGCTAGTACTTATAGAAGCCGAGATATAGACTTCCAAACTTTTGGTTTTTGGTGCACATATATGGAAACCAAAAATTTGTATCTCGGTTAGTAAAAGAGCTACGACTTTGGGAATAGTCTCGTTGGATTCAGAACGTCGAAACTAAGACAAAACCGTTGGATTTTTAAAGCTAGTACTTATAGAAGCCGAGATACAGACTTCCAAACTTTGGGTTTTTGGTGCACATATATGGAAACCAAAAATTTGTATCTCGGTTAGTAAAAGAGCTACGACTTTGGGAATAGTCTCGTTGGATTTAGAACGTCGAAACTAAGACAAAACCGTTGGATTTTTAAAGCTAGTACTTATAGAAGCCGAGATACAGACTTCCAAACTTTTGGTTTTTGGTGCACATATATGGAAACCAAAAATTTGTATCTCGGTTAGTAAAAGTGCTACGACTTTGGGAATAGTCTCGTTGGATTCAGAACGTCGAAACTAAGACAAAACCGTTGGATTTTTAAAGCTAGTACTTATAGAAGCCGAGATATAGACTTCCAAACTTTTGGTTTTTGGTGCACATATATGGAAACCAAAAGTTTGTATCTCGGTTAGTAAAACAGCTACGACTTTGGGAATAGTCTCGTTGGATTCAGAACGTCGAAACTAAGACAAAACCGTTGGATTTTTAAAGCTAGTACTTATAGACGCCGAGATACAGACTTCCAAACTTTTGGTTTTTGGTGCACATATATGGAAACCAAAAATTTGTATCTCGGTTAGTAACAGAGCTACGACTTTGGGAATAGTCTCGTTGGATTTAGAACGTCGAAACTAAGACAAAACCGTTGGATTTTTAAAGCTAGTACTTATAGAAGCCGAGATACAGACTTCCAAACTTTTGGTTTTTGGTGCACATATATGGAAACCAAAAATTTGTATCTCGGTTAGTAAAAGAACTACGACTTTGGGAATAGTCTCGTTGGATTCAGAACGTCGAAACTAAGACAAGACCGTTGGATTTTTAAAGCTAGTACTTATAGAAGCCGAGATACAGACTTCCAAACTTTGGGTTTTTGGTGCACATATATGGAAACCAAAAATTTGTATCTCGGTTAGTAAAAGAGCTACGACTTTGGGAATAGTCTCGTTGGATTCAGAACGTCGAAACTAAGACAAAACCGTTGGATTTTTAAAGCTAGTACTTATAGAAGCCGAGATACAGACTTCCAAACTTTTGGTTTTTGGTGCACATATATGGAAACCAAAAATTTGTATCTCGGTTAGTAAAAGAGCTACGACTTTGGGAATAGTCTCGTTGGATTCAGAGCAATGAAACTAAGACAAAACCGTTGGATTTTTAAAG
The DNA here is from genome assembly GCF_022605725.1 of Anthonomus grandis grandis. Classification (NCBI taxonomy): domain Eukaryota; kingdom Metazoa; phylum Arthropoda; class Insecta; order Coleoptera; family Curculionidae; genus Anthonomus; species Anthonomus grandis. The sequence continues at coordinate 12,854 of NW_026088451.1, read as the reverse complement.
CTAGTACTTATAGAAGCCGAGATATAGACTTCCAAACTTTTGGTTTTTGGTGCACATATATGGAAACCAAAAATTTGTATCTCGGTTAGTAAAAGAGCTACGACTTTGGGAATAGTCTCGTTGGATTTAGAACGTCAAAACTAAGACAAAACCGTTGGATTTTTTAAGCTAGTACTTATAGAAGCCGAGATACACACTTCCAAACTTTTGGTTTTTGGTGCACATATATGGAAACCAAAAATTTGTATCTCGGTTAGTAAAAGAGCTACGACTTTGGGAATAGTCTCGTTGGATTCAGAACGTCGAAACTAAGACAAAACCGTTGGATTTTTAAAGCTAGTACTTATAGAAGCCGAGATACAGATTTCCAAACTTTTGGTTTTTGGTGCACATATATGGAAACCAAAAATTTGTATCTCGGTTAGTAAAAGAGCTACGACTTTGGGAATAGTCTCGTTGGATTTAGAACGTCAAAACTAAGACAAAACCGTTGGATTTTTTAAGCTAGTACTTATAGAAGCCGAGATACAGACTTCCAAACTTTTGGTTTTTGGTGCACATATATGGAAACCAAAAGTTTGTATCTCGGTTAGTAAAAGAGCTACGACTTTGGGAATAGTCTCGTTATATTTAGAACGTCGAAACTAAGACAAAACCGTTGGATTTTTAAAGCTAGTACTTACAGAAGCCGAGATACAGACTTCCAAACTTTGGGTTTTTGGTGCACATATATGGAAACCAAAAATTTGTATCTCGGTTAGTAAAAGAGCTACGACTTTGGGAGTAGTCTTGTTGGATTCAGAACGTCGAAACTAAGACAAAACCGTTGGATTTTTAAAGCTAGTACTTATAGAAGCCGAGATACAGATTTCCAAACTTTTGGTTTTTGGTGCACATATATGGAAACCAAAAATTTGTATCTCGGTTAGTAAAAGAGCTACGACTTTGGGAATAGTCTCGTTGAATTCAGAACGTCGAAACTAAGACAAAACCGTTGGATTTTTAAAGCTAGTACTTACAGAAGCCGAGATACAGACTTCCAAACTTTTGGTTTTTGGTGCACATATATGGAAACCAAAAATTTGTATCTCGGTTAGTAAAAGAGCTACGACTTTGGGAATAGTCTCGTTATATTTAGAACGTCGAAACTAAGACAAAACCGTTGGATTTTTAAAGCTAGTACTTATAGAAGCCGAGATATAGACTTCCAAACTTTTGGTTTTTGGTGCACATATATGGAAACCAAAAGTTTGTATCTCGGTTAGTAAAAGAGCTACGACTTTGGGAATAGTCTTGTTGGATTCAGAACGTCGAAACTAAGACAAAACCGTTGGATTTTTAAAGCTAGTACTTATAGAAGCCGAGATACAGACTTCTAAACTTTTGGTTGTTGGTGCACATATATGGAAACCAAAAATTTGTATCTCGGTTAGTAAAAGAGCTACGACTTTGGGAATAGTCTCGTTGGATTCAGAGCAATGAAACTAAGACAAAACCGTTGGATTTTTAAAGCTAGTACTTATAGAAGCCGAGATATAGACTTCCAAACTTTTGGTTTTTGGTGCACATATATGGAAACCAAAAGTTTGTATCTCGGTTAGTAAAAGAGCTACGACTTTGGGAATAGTCTCGTTGGATTTAGAACGTCGAAACTAAGACAAAACCGTTGGATTTTTAAAGCTAGTACTTATAGAAGCCGAGATATAGACTTCCAAACTTTTGGTTTTTGGTGCACATATATGGAAACCAAAAGTTTGTATCTCGGTTAGTAAAACAGCTACGACTTTGGGAATAGTCTCGTTGGATTCAGAACGTCGAAACTAAGACAAAACCGTTGGATTTTTAAAGCTAGTACTTATAGACGCCGAGATACAGACTTCCAAACTTTTGGTTTTTGGTGCACATATATGGAAACCAAAAATTTGTATCTCGGTTAGTAACAGAGCTACGACTTTGGGAATAGTCTCGTTGGATTTAGAACGTCGAAACTAAGACAAAACCGTTGGATTTTTAAAGCTAGTACTTATAGAAGCCGAGATACAGACTTCCAAACTTTTGGTTTTTGGTGCACATATATGGAAACCAAAAATTTGTATCTCGGTTAGTAAAAGAGCTACGACTTTGGGAATAGTCTCGTTGGATTCAGAACGTCGAAACTAAGACAAAACCGTTGGATTTTTAAAGCTAGTACTTATAGAAGCCGAGATACAGACTTCCAAACTTTTGGTTTTTGGTGCACATATATGGAAACCAAAAATTTGTATCTCGGTTAGTAAAAGAGCTACGACTTTGGGAATAGTCTCGTTGGATTCAGAGCAATGAAACTAAGACAAAACCGTTGGATTTTTAAAGCTAGTACTTATAGAAGCCGAGATATAGACTTCCAAACTTTTGGTTTTTGGTGCATATATATGGAAACCAAAAATTTGTATCTCGGTTAGTAAAAGAGCTACTTTGGGAATAGTCTCGTTGGATTCAGAACGTCGAAACTAAGACAAAACCGTTGGATTTTTAAAGCTAGTACTTATAGAAGCCGAGATATAGACTTCCAAACTTTTGGTTTTTGGTGCACATATATGGAAACCAAAAATTTGTATCTCGGTTAGTAAAAGAGCTACGACTTTGGGAATAGTCTCGTTGGATTTAGAACGTCAAAACTAAGACAAAACCGTTGGATTTTTTAAGCTAGTACTTATAGAAGCCGAGATACAGACTTCCAAACTTTTGGTTTTTGGTGCACATATAAGGAAACCAAAAGTTTGTATCTCGGTTAGTAAAAGAGCTACGACTTTGGGAATAGTCTCGTTATATTTAGAACGTCGAAACTAAGACAAAACCGTTGGATTTTTAAAGCTAGTACTTACAGAAGCCGAGATACAGACTTCCAAACTTTGGGTTTTTGGTGCACATATATGGAAACCAAAAATTTGTATCTCGGTTAGTAAAAGAGCTACGACTTTGGGAATAGTCTCGTTGAATTCAGAACGTCGAAACTAAGACAAAACCGTTGGATTTTTAAAGCTAGTACTTACAGAAGCCGAGATACAGACTTCCAAACTTTTGGTTTTTGGTGCACATATATGGAAACCAAAAATTTGTATCTCGGTTAGTAAAAGAGCTACGACTTTGGGAATAGTCTCGTTGGATTCAGAGCAATGAAACTAAGACAAAACCGTTAGATTTTTAAAGCTAGTACTTATAGAAGCCGAGATACAGATTTCCAAACTTTTGGTTTTTGGTGCACATATATGGAAACCAAAAATTTGTATCTCGGTTAGTAAAAGAGCTACGACTTTGGGAATAGTCTCGTTGGATTTAGAACGTCAAAACTAAGACAAAACCGTTGGATTTTTTAAGCTAGTACTTATAGAAGCCGAGATACAGACTTCCAAACTTTTGGTTTTTGGTGCACATATATGGAAACCAAAAATTTGTATCTCGGTTAGTAAAAGAGCTACGACTTTGGGAATAGTCTCGTTAAATTCAGAACGTCGAAACTAAGACAAAACCGTTGGATTTTTAAAGCTAGTACTTACAGAAGCCGAGATACAGACTTCCAAACTTTTGGTTTTTGGTGCACATATATGGAAACCAAAAATTTGTATCTCGGTTAGTGAAAGAGCTACGACTTTGGGAATAGTCTCGTTGGATTCAGAGCAATGAAACTAAGACAAAACCGTTGGATTTTTAAAGCTAGTACTTATAGAAGCCGAGATATAGACTTCCAAACTTTTGGTTTTTGGTGCACATATATGGAAACCAAAAGTTTGTATCTCGGTTAGTAAAAGAGCTACGACTTTGGGAATAGTCTCGTTGGATTCAGAACGTCGAAACTAAGACAAAACCGTTGGATTTTTAAAGCTAGTACTTATAGAAGCCGAGATATAGACTTCCAAACTTTTGGTTGTTGGTGCACATATATGGAAACCAAAAATTTGTATCTCGGTTAGTAAAAGAGCTACGGCTTTGGGAATAGTCTCGTTGGATTCAGAACGTCGAAACTAAGACAAAACCGTTGGATTTTTAAAGCTAGTACTTATAGAAGCCGAGATATAGACTTCCAAACTTTTGGTTTTTGGTGCACATATATGGAAACCAAAAGTTTGTATCTCGGTTAGTAAAAGAGCTACGACTTTGGGAATAGTCTCGTTGGATTTAGAACGTCGAAACTAAGACAAAACCGTTGGATTTTTAAAGCTAGTACTTATAGAAGCCGAGATATAGACTTCCAAACTTTTGGTTTTTGGTGCACATATATGGAAACCAAAAGTTTGTATCTCGGTTAGTAAAAGAGCTACGACTTTGGGAATAGTCTCGTTGGATTTAGAACGTCGAAACTAAGACAAAACCGTTGGATTTTTAAAGCTAGTACTTATAGAAGCCGAGATATAGACTTCCAAACTTTTGGTTTTTGGTGCACATATATGGAAATCAAAAGTTTGTATCTCGGTTAGTAGAAGAGCTACGACTTTGGGAATAGTCTCGTTGGATTTAGAACGTCGAAACTAAGACAAAACCGTTGGATTTTTAAAGCTAGTACTTATAGAAGCCGAGATACAGACTTCCAAACTTTTGGTTTTTGGTGCACATATATGGAAACCAAAAATTTGTATCTCGGTTAGTAAAAAAGCTACGACTTTGGGAATAGTCTCGTTGGATTTAGAACGTCGAAACTAAGACAAAACCGTTGGATTTTTAAAGCTAGTACTTATAGAAGCCGAGATACAGACTTCCAAACTTTTGGTTTTTGGTGCACATATATGGAAACCAAAAATTTGTATCTCGGTTAGTAAAAAAGCTACGACTTTGGGAATAGTCTCGTTGGATTCAGAACGTCGAAACTAAGACAAGACCGTTGGATTTTTAAAGCTAGTACTTATAGAAGCCGAGATACAGACTTCCAAACTTTGGGTTTTTGGTGCACATATATGGAAACCAAAAATTTGTATCTCGGTTAGTAAAAGAGCTACGACTTTGGGAATAGTCTCGTTGGATTCAGAACGTCGAAACTAAGACAAAACCGTTGGATTTTTAAAGCTAGTACTTATAGAAGCCGAGATACAGACTTCCAAACTTTTGGTTTTTGGTGCACATATATGGAAACCAAAAATTTGTATCTCGGTTAGTAAAAAAGCTACGACTTTGGGAATAGTCTCGTTGGATTCAGAGCAATGAAACTAAGACAAAACCGTTGGATTTTTAAAGCTAGTACTTATAGAAGCCGAGATATAGACTTCCAAACTTTTGGTTTTTGGTGCACATATATGGAAACCAAAAATTTGTATCTCGGTTAGTAACAGAGCTACGACTTTGGGAATAGTCTCGTTGGATTTAGAACGTCGAAACTAAGACAAAACCGTTGGATTTTTAAAGCTAGTACTTATAGAAGCCGAGATACAGACTTCCAAACTTTTGGTTTTTGGTGCACATATATGGAAACCAAAAATTTGTATCTCGGTTAGTAAAAGAGCTACGACTTTGGGAATAGTCTCGTTGGATTCAGAACGTCGAAACTAAGACAAGACCGTTGGATTTTTAAAGCTAGTACTTATAGAAGCCGAGATACAGACTTCCAAACTTTGGGTTTTTGGTGCACATATATGGAAACCAAAAATTTGTATCTCGGTTAGTAAAAGAGCTACGACTTTGGGAATAGTCTCGTTGGATTCAGAACGTCAAAACTAAGACAAAACCGTTGGATTTTTAAAGCTAGTACTTATAGAAGCCGAGATACAGACTTCCAAACTTTTGGTTTTTGGTGCACATATATGGAAACCAAAAATTTGTATCTCGGTTAGTAAAAGAGCTACGACTTTGGGAATAGTCTCGTTGGATTCAGAACGTCGAAACTAAGACAAGACCGTTGGATTTTTAAAGCTAGTACTTATAGAAGCCGAGATACAGACTTCCAAACTTTGGGTTTTTGGTGCACATATATGGAAACCAAAAATTTGTATCTCGGTTAGTAAAAGAGCTACGACTTTGGGAATAGTCTCGTTGGATTCAGAACGTCAAAACTAAGACAAAACCGTTGGATTTTTAAAGCTAGTACTTATAGAAGCCGAGATACAGACTTCCAAACTTTTGGTTTTTGGTGCACATATATGGAAACCAAAAATTTGTATCTCGGTTAGTAAAAAAGCTACGACTTTGGGAATAGTCTCGTTGGATTCAGAGCAATGAAACTAAGACAAAACCGTTGGATTTTTAAAGCTAGTACTTATAGAAGCCGAGATATAGACTTCCAAACTTTTGGTTTTTGGTGCACATATATGGAAACCAAAAATTTGTATCTCGGTTAGTAAAAGAGCTACGACTTTGGGAATAGTCTCGTTGGATTTAGAACGTCGAAACTAAGACAAAACCGTTGGATTTTTAAAGCTAGTACTTATAGAAGCCGAGATATAGACTTCCAAACTTTTGGTTTTTGGTGCACATATATGGAAACCAAAAGTTTGTATCTCGGTTAGTAAAAGAGCTACGACTTTGGGAGTAGTCTTGTTGGATTTAGAACGTCGAAACTAAGACAAAACCGTTGGATTTTTAAAGCTAGTACTTATAGAAGCCGAGATACAGACTTCCAAACTTTTGGTTTTTGGTGCACATATATGGAAACCAAAAATTTGTATCTCGGTTAGTAACAGAGCTACGACTTTGGGAATAGTCTCGTTGGATTAAGAACGTCGGAACTAAGATAAAACCGTTGGATTTTTAAAGCTAGTACTTATAGAAGCCGAGATACAGACTTCCAAACTTTTGGTTTTTGGTGCACATATATGGAAACCAAAAATTTGTATCTCGGTTAGTAAAAGAGCTACGACTTTGGGATTAGTCTCGTTGGATTCAGAACGTCGAAACTAAGACAAAACCGTTGGATTTTTAAAGCTAGTACTTATAGAAGCCGAGATATAGACTTCCAAACTTTTGGTTTTTGGTGCACATATATGGAAACCAAAAGTTTGTATCTCGGTTAGTAAAACAGCTACGACTTTGGGAATAGTCTCGTTGGATTCAGAACGTCGAAACTAAGACAAAACCGTTGGATTTTTAAAGCTAGTACTTATAGACGCCGAGATACAGACTTCCAAACTTTTGGTTTTTGGTGCACATATATGGAAACCAAAAATTTGTATCTCGGTTAGTAACAGAGCTACGACTTTGGGAATAGTCTCGTTGGATTTAGAACGTCGAAACTAAGACAAAACCGTTGGATTTTTAAAGCTAGTACTTATAGAAGCCGAGATACAGACTTCCAAACTTTTGGTTTTTGGTGCACATATATGGAAACCAAAAATTTGTATCTCGGTTAGTAAAAAAGCTACGACTTTGGGAATAGTCTCGTTGGATTCAGAGCAATGAAACTAAGACAAGACCGTTGGATTTTTAAAGCTAGTACTTATAGAAGCCGAGATATAGACTTCCAAACTTTTGGTTTTTGGTGCACATATATGGAAACCAAAAATTTGTATCTCGGTTAGTAAAAGAGCTACGACTTTGGGAATAGTCTCGTTGGATTCAGAACGTCGAAACTAAGACAAAACCGTTGGATTTTTAAAGCTAGTACTTATAGAAGCCGAGATATAGACTTCCAAACTTTTGGTTTTTGGTGCACATATATGGAAACCAAAATTTTGTATCTCGGTTAGTAAAAGAGCTACGACTTTGGGAATAGTCTCGTTGGATTCAGAGCAATGAAACTAAGACAAGACCGTTGGATTTTTAAAGCTAGTACTTATAGAAGCCGAGATACAGATTTCCAAACTTTTGGTTTTTGGTGCACATATATGGAAACCAAAAATTTGTATCTCGGTTAGTAAAAGAGCTACGACTTTGGGAATAGTCTCGTTGGATTTAGAACGTCAAAACTAAGACAAAGCCGTTGGATTTTTTAAGCTAGTACTTATAGAAGCCGAGATACAGACTTCCAAACTTTTGGTTTTTGGTGCACATATATGGAAACCAAAAATTTGTATCTCGGTTAGTAAAAGAGCTACGACTTTGGGAATAGTCTCGTTAAATTCAGAACGTCGAAACTAAGACAAAACCGTTGGATTTTTAAAGCTAGTACTTATAGAAGCCGAGATACAGACTTCCAAACTTTTGGTTTTTGGTGCACATATATGGAAACCAAAAATTTGTATCTCGGTTAGTAACAGAGCTACGACTTTGGGAATAGTCTCGTTGGATTAAGAACGTCGGAACTAAGATAAAACCGTTGGATTTTTAAAGCTAGTACTTATAGAAGCCGAGATACAGACTTCCAAACTTTTGGTTTTTGGTGCACATATATGGAAACCAAAAATTTGTATCTCGGTTAGTAAAAGAGCTACGACTTTGGGATTAGTCTCGTTGGATTCAGAACGTCGAAACTAAGACAAAACCGTTGGATTTTTAAAGCTAGTACTTATAGAAGCCGAGATATAGACTTCCAAACTTTTGGTTTTTGGTGCACATATATGGAAACCAAAAGTTTGTATCTCGGTTAGTAAAACAGCTACGACTTTGGGAATAGTCTCGTTGGATTCAGAACGTCGAAACTAAGACAAAACCGTTGGATTTTTAAAGCTAGTACTTATAGACGCCGAGATACAGACTTCCAAACTTTTGGTTTTTGGTGCACATATATGGAAACCAAAAATTTGTATCTCGGTTAGTAACAGAGCTACGACTTTGGGAATAGTCTCGTTGGATTTAGAACGTCGAAACTAAGACAAAACCGTTGGATTTTTAAAGCTAGTACTTATAGAAGCCGAGATACAGACTTCCAAACTTTTGGTTTTTGGTGCACATATATGGAAACCAAAAATTTGTATCTCGGTTAGTAAAAAAGCTACGACTTTGGGAATAGTCTCGTTGGATTCAGAGCAATGAAACTAAGACAAGACCGTTGGATTTTTAAAGCTAGTACTTATAGAAGCCGAGATATAGACTTCCAAACTTTTGGTTTTTGGTGCACATATATGGAAACCAAAAATTTGTATCTCGGTTAGTAAAAGAGCTACGACTTTGGGAATAGTCTCGTTGGATTTAGAACGTCAAAACTAAGACAAAACCGTTGGATTTTTTAAGCTAGTACTTATAGAAGCCGAGATACAGATTTCCAAACTTTTGGTTTTTGGTGCACATATATGGAAACCAAAAATTTGTATCTCGGTTAGTAAAAGAGCTACGACTTTGGGAATAGTCTCGTTGGATTTAGAACGTCAAAACTAAGACAAAGCCGTTGGATTTTTTAAGCTAGTACTTATAGAAGCCGAGATACAGACTTCCAAACTTTTGGTTTTTGGTGCACATATATGGAAACCAAAAATTTGTATCTCGGTTAGTAAAAGAGCTACGACTTTGGGAATAGTCTCGTTAAATTCAGAACGTCGAAACTAAGACAAAACCGTTGGATTTTTAAAGCTAGTACTTACAGAAGCCGAGATACAGACTTCCAAACTTTTGGTTTTTGGTGCACATATATGGAAACCAAAAATTTGTATCTCGGTTAGTAAAAGAGCTACGACTTTGGGAATAGTCTCGTTGGATTTAGAACGTCGAAACTAAGACAAAACCGTTGGATTTTTAAAGCTAGTACTTATAGAAGCCGAGATACAGACTTCCAAACTTTTGGTTTTTGGTGCACATATATGGAAACCAAAAATTTGTATCTCGGTTAGTAACAGAGCTACGACTTTGGGAATAGTCTCGTTGGATTAAGAACGTCGAAACTAAGATAAAACCGTTGGATTTTTAAAGCTAGTACTTATAGAAGCCGAGATACAGACTTCCAAACTTTTGGTTTTTGGTGCACATATATGGAAACCAAAAATTTGTATCTCGGTTAGTAAAAGAGCTACGACTTTGGGATTAGTCTTGTTGGATTCAGAACGTCGAAACTAAGACAAAACCGTTGGATTTTTAAAGCTAGTACTTATAGAAGCCGAGATATAGACTTCCAAACTTTTGGTTCTTGGTGCACATATATGGAAACCAAAAGTTTGTATCTCGGTTAGTAAAACAGCTACGACTTTGGGAATAGTCTCGTTGGATTCAGAACGTCGAAACTAAAACAAAACCGTTGGATTTTTAAAGCTAGTACTTATAGACGCCGAGATACAGACTTCCAAACTTTTGGTTTTTGGTGCACATATATGGAAACCAAAAATTTGTATCTCGGTTAGTAACAGAGCTACGACTTTGGGAATAGTCTCGTTGGATTTAGAACGTCGAAACTAAGACAAAACCGTTGGATTTTTAAAGCTAGTACTTATAGAAGCCGAGATACAGACTTCCAAACTTTTGGTTTTTGGTGCACATATATGGAAACCAAAAATTTGTATCTCGGTTAGTAAAAGAGCTACGACTTTGGGAATAGTCTCGTTGGATTCAGAACGTCGAAACTAAGACAAGACCGTTGGATTTTTAAAGCTAGTACTTATAGAAGCCGAGATACAGACTTCCAAACTTTGGGTTTTTGGTGCACATATATGGAAACCAAAAATTTGTATCTCGGTTAGTAAAAGAGCTACGACTTTGGGAATAGTCTCGTTGGATTCAGAACGTCGAAACTAAGACAAAACCGTTGGATTTTTAAAGCTAGTACTTATAGAAGCCGAGATACAGACTTCCAAACTTTTGGTTTTTGGTGCACATATATGGAAACCAAAAATTTGTATCTCGGTTAGTAAAAAAGCTACGACTTTGGGAATAGTCTCGTTGGATTCAGAGCAATGAAACTAAGACAAAACCGTTGGATTTTTAAAGCTAGTACTTATAGAAGCCGAGATATAGACTTCCAAACTTTTGGTTTTTGGTGCACATATATGGAAACCAAAAATTTGTATCTCGGTTAGTAAAAGAGCTACGACTTTGGGAATAGTCTCGTTGGATTCAGAACGTCGAAACTAAGACAAAACCGTTGGATTTTTAAAGCTAGTACTTATAGAAGCCGAGATACAGACTTCCAAACTTTTGGTTTTTGGTGCACATATATGGAAACCAAAAATTTGTATCTCGGTTAGTAAAAAAGCTACGACTTTGGGAATAGTCTCGTTGGATTCAGAACGTCGAAACTAAGACAAAACCGTTGGATTTTTAAAGCTAGTACTTATAGAAGCCGAGATACAGACTTCCAAACTTTTGGTTTTTGGTGCACATATATGGAAACCAAAAATTTGTATCTCGGTTAGTAAAAGAGCTACGACTTTGGGAATAGTCTCGTTGGATTCAGAACGTCGAAACTAAGACAAAACCGTTGGATTTTTAAAGCTAGTACTTATAGAAGCCGAGATACAGACTTCCAAACTTTTGGTTTTTGGTGCACATATATGGAAACCAAAAATTTGTATCTCGGTTAGTAAAAGAGCTACGACTTTGGGAATAGTCTCGTTGGATTCAGAACGTCGAAACTAAGACAAAACCGTTGGATTTTTAAAGCTAGTACTTATAGAAGCCGAGATACAGACTTCCAAACTTTTGGTTTTTGGTGCACATATATGGAAACCAAAAATTTGTATCTCGGTTAGTAAAAAAGCTACGACTTTGGGAATAGTCTCGTTGGATTCAGAGCAATGAAACTAAGACAAGACCGTTGGATTTTTAAAGCTAGTACTTATAGAAGCCGAGATATAGACTTCCAAACTTTTGGTTTTTGGTGCACATATATGGAAACCAAAAATTTGTATCTCGGTTAGTAAAAGAGCTACGACTTTGGGAATAGTCTCGTTGGATTTAGAACGTCAAAACTAAGACAAAACCGTTGGATTTTTTAAGCTAGTACTTATAGAAGCCGAGATATAGACTTCCAAACTTTTGGTTTTTGGTGCACATATATGGAAACCAAAAATTTGTATCTCGGTTAGTAAAAGAGCTACGACTTTGGGAATAGTCTCGTTGGATTCAGAACGTCGAAACTAAGACAAAACCGTTGGATTTTTAAAGCTAGTACTTATAGAAGCCGAGATATAGACTTCCAAACTTTTGGTTTTTGGTGCACATATATGGAAACCAAAAATTTGTATCTCGGTTAGTAAAAGAGCTACGACTTTGGGAATAGTCTCGTTGGATTCAGAGCAATGAAACTAAGACAAAACCGTTAGATTTTTAAAGCTAGTACTTATAGAAGCCGAGATACAGATTTCCAAACTTTTGGTTTTTGGTGCACATATATGGAAACCAAAAATTTGTATCTCGGTTAGTAAAAGAGCTACGACTTTGGGAATAGTCTCGTTGGATTTAGAACGTCGAAACTAAGACAAAACCGTTGGATTTTTTAAGCTAGTACTTATAGAAGCCGAGATACAGACTTCCAAACTTTTGGTTTTTGGTGCACATATATGGAAACCAAAAATTTGTATCTCGGTTAGTAAAAGAGCTACGACTTTGGGAATAGTCTCGTTAAATTCAGAACGTCGAAACTAAGACAAAACCGTTGGATTTTTAAAGCTAGTACTTACAGAAGCCGAGATACAGACTTCCAAACTTTTGGTTTTTGGTGCACATATATGGAAACCAAAAATTTGTATCTCGGTTAGTAAAAGAGCTACGACTTTGGGAATAGTCTCGTTATATTTAGAACGTCGAAACTAAGACAAAACCGTTGGATTTTTAAAGCTAGTACTTATAGAAGCCGAGATATAGACTTCCAAACTTTTGGTTTTTGGTGCACATATATGGAAACCAAAAGTTTGTATCTCGGTTAGTAAAAGAGCTACGACTTTGGGAATAGTCTCGTTGGATCCAAAACGTCGAAACTAAGACAAAACCGTTGGATTTTTAAAGCTAGTACTTATAGAAGCCGAGATACAGACTTCTAAACTTTTGGTTGTTGGTGCACATATATGGAAACCAAAAATTTGTATCTCGGTTAG